>NC_042305.1:13464456-13767789 GCF_901000725.2 Takifugu rubripes | reverse complement strand
AAACGGTTTGTTTTTGCAAATCAACCCGCGTCTCCTGATAAATTCCACGCCTTTCAGCCGCTCTGCCGTCCTCGGCGACGTGACTAAATGTTTCCAAAATTGGCAGATGAGAGATGATTATCAACAGACTCTCTGTCCCTTTTCCAGCCCAAGTCTGGTTCTACCCCGGGAATCACAAAAATGCCACGATGAGCTGATTAAGAAAACATCCGAGCAATTCCGAAAGCTTCTTTTGGATTTCTGTCCTCGTGTCTCATGTTGAGAGTATTTTATTTTGTTAAGTCGGGAGTTTTTTTCTGCTGCGTCGCCCTCGGTATTTAAACCCTTTGCTCCCCACATCGTTGTTCTGCTGCTAACGCACTTCAGGCTCAAGGTCAACCAAAAAGGGAAGACACAATCGTTGCAGATGCTTTCTAGATGGAATAAAACAAACCAAAAGAAAGATGCAGCTTTAGCTTCACAGTCGAGCCTCCTGCAGGACGATTGCTGGTTGACACCGACCTCGGAGCGGCGACTGGTTCCTGGAGACGGCCACGAGGAGACGGTGTCTCTAACGTGATTAGCTCGTGGCTTCAAATTAAACACAAGCCGATAATGAAACCGGGGACGAAGTATCCCGTTGTCCTCAGCGTCCCCGCAGATGCTGTCCCTTCTCTGTGCCGTCCCTCTCTTTCACTCCTCCTTTCATTTCCAGCGCTTGTCCTTTTAAAAGGCAGTCGGTATAAGAAGTGGTAAGTGTGTGTCTGTGTGTTTTAGGGAAAGTGCACGGTGGGTGAAAAAAACGGGGCGGGGGGGGGCACTCAAATCCCAGTGGCTCTGGGGAGCTGTCAGAACTGATAGCGCTCTATCACTTGCGAACGGAGGTGCAAAATTGGGCCGAGCTGAGCACTGTGCAGAGCAGAGGATGATGGTCCCTCTGTCCACTGGAGCCTGACTGACTGAGACGCAGAGACAGGAAGTGTCCAAGCAGCTGCCCAGCAACTGGAAACGAAGGCTGGCCGCCATTAGTGCTATTAGGATTCGGTCAAAAAGGAAACTTTAAAACTTTAGAACGAACAGCCACAAGGTTCCATGAAATCATTAGTTCCTTGAGGAATAAACCTTGAGCTTGTTTATAATCACGTTTCACACAAAAGTGCGAAATATATTCGGCTGAATCAGATCAGCAGCTAAAATAGGCTAAGCTAAGCAGGAAGGACTTCAGCCAGTTTCTTCCATCCAACATTGCCCGAGTCACCACATCAGGAGAATAATTCATCCACGTATGGAGACGATCCCGAGCGGACGTCCCCCCCCCCCCCCATGGTTGTCCAAACACATCTCCCAGCGCCGCCGCTCTCCTCTCCATGAAAGTGCACGGAGCGGCCCCTCACCTGTCACACACACCAGTGCCGAGCCACCTCCGCTTTGTGTGGTGAGAGGCAACGCGGGAAGCTCTCCAGTGGCAGGGAGAGTGGCCGTGTTTGTGGCAGACCTGCCCTCAGCAGCTGCTGCTCCGAGCACAGCGACGGCGCTCGAGAGCCCAAACCTGAGCGTCCTCCCACGCCGTCCACTGCATGTGATGACAGTGTCTCACATTTGGATCGCCACTCTGGTCTTTACAAGGATAACTGCCATGAGATGTAACAGGCCCAGGCGTGATGGAGCCCCGCCCCCTCCCTCCCTCTGGGGCTTTTATGTGCCTGATTAATGGCGCTGCGTAAAGGCTCGACGGCGCAGAATAAACAACAATTCACCTCTGATCGTCTGCGCGTTGCGTCTGATGTGGGCGTCGAAACAGGACTGCAGAAAAGACAGAAGCCTGGAGTCCACGTTTACGGTCCACAAAGGTCTCCTGCTCGGGTCACTCTCCTAGGCGGAACCTCGCCGCTCCAGAAGAAAAAGAGAAGAGACTCATAATGGTGTCTTTTTTCACCAAAATACCATCCAAGCTTCCCCAAACATGCAGCTGTCCTTCGGTGTCAGTCGTTCTGGCCTCTGATCTCTGGCCCGATATTCTCTTTTCTCAACTACTGTCAGTTCAACGTCCACGGGGAGACGCCCATTTTCCAGTTCCTGAGTCTTAAAATATTGCAGCAGCAGTCCAGTCAGGCAGGGTTTCATATGTGCTTACTCACACGGTCTTTGTCTCCGCAGTGAATCGACTGAGGTTCGCTCGCCGCGGCTGCCGAAGCAGGGGTCAGCCGTGTTAAATTCACTTATGCGCGATGATGTCGGCACAGAGGTCTCGCTTCAAACGGGTGCCGTGGTTTGTGTGATTAGCTTCGGGCTTTTTGCTCTTTCGCTCGTCTCCTCTGCCGATCTCTCTCCTCCTCTGTCAGAGACGATGCAGCTCAGCGCTGCAGATCCTCCACGCCGTGCCGGCGTCGTCAATACGACCAGACGCCCGCCTCTCATACTTTGCGCCCTTGCTGCCTTTTCCAGTCTCCTCGCCCCCTTCCCCCTTCTGAGCTCTCCCTGTGCCTCCGTGTCCTTCAACCACTTGACACCTTTTCAGCCTCATCCCCATCAGTGGGCAGGCGGCATGCATTTCAACCCGGAGGGCACAATGTAGCGATCCTAGCCAATCAATGGCAGATAAATCAATGCTATCTCTATTTTCCATGCCTCTGCCACCATTGATTCCCCCCCCATCCTGTTATTTTGCTGTTTGCGGGGACTTGAACTTTGCTCAATTAAATTGAGTTCACTTTCAGGAACAAACTGTAATAGCATGAAGATCTCAGCTCAGAGTCGGTTGCTGGCGTTGGCTGTGGACGTGGGCACGGATGTATTTGTGAGGGTTTTGCCGAAGACGAGTCTGGAGTCAGCGGCTTCCCGATAAATCGCAAACACTTGCTTAGACTGGGCGTTCTTTCCTTTTGAAAACCGAGAGAAAATCAAACAACCATCAGATCACATTTACCAAAGAGAAGGCAGAATTAGCATGTGACTAACGCTAGCGTTCCTAGCGTTCAAGCTAAATGCTAGCTTAACGTGATTTCAGATCTCATCTCCGGGGCTTTAGATCCAGTCAAAGGAAAATGATTTCTGGGAAATGCACAGACGCAGACATATTATTTTGAAAACCGCAAATTATCCGCTGTGATATTTCACCAGCCTCCCCATAAATAATTCATTGTTTTTATGTGCCCTCATGCTGTCTTGGGGACGGGAACAGCCGAGTGTTTTCACAACGCATTTGTGTCCAATCTTCTGCGTCCTGGCCGCGCTCTAATCAAACCACAGTAAACATGCGGTGAATGTTTGTTGAGTCATCTGCTTCTCAGCTAATCAAAAGGCTTATTTTCGACAGGCCGCCTCAGCGGCGCACAACAATATTTTTCAATTAAATGTTGCTGATTGGCTGTTGTGAAGGTTGATGAATGCGAACTGCCCGGAATTCAAAGTATGATCGGTGTGGGGCAGCAATCAAGGGCTGTGATTGCGCCGAATTCGTTTGTTTCTTCTTTGCCGCCAAACTTCTTGGCTGTACCCAACAGTAGCAGCCGCTCTGAGAGAGCTAGCACGAAAGTGCAAGTCATAAGGAGAATTTCAGGACGGCGACACGGAGCTGCCAGGGATTGGTGAGCAATCAGATAGGGTAGAATTGATGACCTGGCTCAGGATGGATTTCTTGGAAATGGCTGCCAAAGCGAGGTAATACTTTCAGGCTCTTATCGGCCCTGGCATAAGCTGAGTGCTGCATCACCCACTTCCCAGCGTCAGCTTATTACAAGAGTCCATGATGTGTGATTACTCACGCCGCTTTTGTGCGTGCCGCTCTCCGCACTGGACACACAAGAGGAACGGAAAGGGGACGCCGCTGAAGTAAAACCCCCACTGTCGCGACAGCCTTTCAGGAATTGTGAGGCGTGCCCTGGAGGTGACGGCGTTCACCCTTTCTTGGTTGATAAAGTTTCTCCTTCTAAACTCGTTGGACCTCTCTGCCTTTTTTGTAGCTCCTGGTTGAAGCACAGCATGTGACTACAGATCACTTCTAAAAAAAAATCTGCTCTCCTGAGTAAAGCCTCTGTCTTTGATGTGGGAATTGCACCACCACACAGCAGCCACACCTTCAAAACTCTTAACTCATTATTGCAAAAGGTTATTACATTTGTGCTATAGGAGTTCCAGGCCAATTAAGCGAAATTGAGCACTGTAGCTCCTCCAATTCATAAACAGTACATTGATGATGCACGCTAACGGTGCGTAATTGTGTTTGGGTTGCGTAATAAAACTTGATGTGTCCCTGCAGACCACTCACTTCCTGTTTCCTGAAGCAGCTGTCTGACCAGTGAGGGATTTAGCCTTTAGCATTTGACTGTCCGTCTGATAAGAATAAAGGAGTGATTATAGATCTCAATCAGAATTCTGTCGTGGCAATTTACAGTTGACATTTTTCTTATTCCGTAATAAACAACGTGGTTTCAGACGCTTGGACGCCGAGCATCTCTATGGTAACAGTTCTCAATTAGCGATGATTGGCCAGCCCGTGGGAATGTTTCTATTCCCCGAGCGCGCTGATTGGTCGGTGGGCGGTCTGCGCAGCCTGACACTCTGCAGCGTTCCGGGTTATTGTCAGTCTCGGCAGCTCGGCACAAGGGCAGGACCGCATCCCGGAGCTGCCCGAGGCGGCTGGCTTTTCATCCAGACGTGAGCGCCACTTGTTTGGTCATCGCACCCGAAATAAGACGTCAGGGCTACCGAGGGGACTCCAGTGCTTCGGCCGGAAAGAGAACATTGAAGCGGGAGCGAGATATCGGGAAGAGGCAGCCGACCGCGGAGAAAGTGGCGGACGGAGCAGAGCCGATCACCGGGATTTTAACAGGCAGCGGCGGAGGATATCTAGCCCAGCCTTGATTTCTTCCAGGCCACTGTCATCCAACATTGCTTAAATATCCTCACCGGGCTCCGCATGATCTGTTTTACCTGAGCTCGTGCGTGGCGAGCGGGCGGACCTCGGTACACCCGTGCGTAACAGCGATGGGCTTTGGAATACTGCGTAGCAGTTGAAGTATCCGGTCTTTCGTTCCACGGCTTTTTTATTTGGAGGTATCAACGAAGAAGAACAACCGGGACCTTTTACTTTGTCTCGGAGGCCAAACGTTCGAAAACGCCGAAGCGCACTCGGTGCGCAATCATTCCGAGGACGCGCCTGACTGTCGACCTGCGCTTTCGCCCTCGACAAAAATTGGCATCCGAGTCGAGGAAAGAGAAAAGGGCAATGCTCATTAACTTTGCATGCCAGAGGCTTTAGTGTGGAATCTAATTCTCGGGGTTACCGGCATATTTGCATACCACTGGAAGAGGATAAACTTCATCAACATTTGACCTCGACGAAGCAGCTGCTGGATCTGCGAGAACAGGAATGAAACCTCTTTAATCTGGACCACGCAAGTGTGAGGCAGATTGCTCAGCGAAGGCTACGATCTGCATGGAGTTCTAGACTGCACTACGGAGCAATTTATGGTAAATGTATAGATTTGTTTCCCTTTTCTTTCCTCCGGAGGTTATTAGACGTTGACCATTCGTTTAACGCGCTGTTATAAAGTCGCCGAATTCCTCCGGGGGTGGTGAGCACAGGAACATCCCGAAATAATGAAACGCTGTCGTTCCCCCTGCTCACATGATGATGTCTCACATTTAACGCCTTTGTTTTTATGCGTGACCCACAATAAAAGGACGCGCTGTAAAGCTCGACTTGTTCGGGAGCCGCTCCCGGATGGGTCCAGGGCTCCTCTGATGTCTGCTGCCCCTCTCTCCAGCGACGGGGGGCAATTAAGCGCCGCGTCGCGCTCGTTGCTCCGCGGGCAGGAATATGTGGCTCCGAGGAGTTGCGGCGTTTAGCAAAAGGTGCGAATTTTCCATCTGCGCGTCCCTGTGCGACAGCGCGGACGGGGAGGGCGACTCCGGTGTCTGCTGCAATTAGCCGTTTTCACCCCGGGGTGTTAATGATGTGCGCTCTCGTTTTATAGCCGGTCTTTGTGACGCGCTTTTATCCTAGAACTCGTAAAATCCAAGGATATGAGAGCCCGGCCCTGTAAAACTTTTCACTCTAGGCGTGCACGGACAGCCCGTGGCTGCGTTTGGGGTCTTGAGGGCCCATTTGTCTCCGTGTCTTGTGACTCCTTTATTGAAATCCGCCCCTCCAGGCACCGAATGTACACAGAGGGGGAGCGATTATCTCGACTGTATCCGAAGTCCGTGTTTTATTTGATTATGAACGTTGGGTGATAAACTTTCGGCTGGTTTGACTCCTTGTAAACTTTGAGCCTGGGTGCTGAGGCGGCTTTGCAATATTTAACTCCGGGGCCCAAATTGCATAGGAATGAGCCGCCATTCTGCTGACTGTGCAGTCAATGCTGCTGTGTTTTATCATCGGACCCGGATCCTCCACAAACTTCATCTCTCTGGCTGCACCTCCAGCAGCCCTGCAGACTGTCGGCTCGCTGAATATAATATGGGCCCCTACAGCAGGGCAGGCGCCCCCACAGTCGGGGCACCTGCCACCGAGCTTCCCTGGCTGTATTGAATAAAACATCCAGTGATGTATGAGGCAGGGGCTGCACCCGAGGGGGCAGAACTGCCTCATTTACTTCCTCAACCCCGCGCCTGTGACCTGCTGAGCAAATTGCGCTCATATTAGCTCTGCGGCTGCTCCTCACCTAAACAAATAGTCTTGGCAGCATAATGCTCGCCTTAACTCAACGTGATGGTCGGACGAGGCAGAGGAGAACAAAAATGGCAGCCGGCTTTAATATCTAGGTCACTGAATTACCTTTTCAGATTTTGCAGCTCTTTTTTTGGCTTTTCTCACCTGTTTTATTTTTTCTGGCTTCTTTATAAGTCATTTTTATTCCCTTGGGGAAACAAATGTCCTTCTACAAAAGATGGGTTGCCTTTCGCCTCGTCCTTCCTAAACCATCTAACAAAGGCAGAACGCCCACAACCACAGGATATGAGAGCTATCAAAGCAGGTGGCTGCAGACAAGCGTCACTCTCCACCGTTTTACTCTGCGTCTGAGAACCAGAAAATCTGGACACTCCGGCACGATTTGATCTACGTTCTCTCCAGATTTATGGAAGGTGGAAAACAAGTTTTGGTGTCTCGCAGAACAAAGCCTGACATTTTCAAAATTGCCTATCAGCTTGATTGATTGATGGGGTGTGTGCTCCTGACTGTATGCCTCACTTATTAAAGTGCCTGCCTGAAGGAACGCCCATGAATATCTTTTAAGTAGCTGAAGTTTAATTTCCTGCACTCTGTATTAATCTTTTTTTAATCCCTGCACAGTTTGATTGTCTGGACATCTTTACCCAAAGGCAGTAAAACTCATTTTGGCACTTACTAAAGTACAAAAATAGATGCAGGTGTCTATGCGTGTGTGTGTTTGTGTGTCCTGTTCAGTGTGCAAGCTAAGTACATCAGTTCAGAGCTATATTTTTGAGTAATTACAGAAGAGTTGATTAATTTTGAATAAAAAGGTAGTAAAACTCCTGTCAAAGACAAGAATGGACAGTGTAGCCAATCCCCCATAAAAGCAGTAACGCGTCGTACGTCGCCCGCTCGCAATCGTGCACCAGCGTCCCGTTAGATGCACGATCAAAGTGCTGCATTTCAGCAAAAGTTCTGTAACCGCGCCTGTTCAAACGCATCTCATGTCGGAGGCAAGAAAGGAGAGGTGTCCTCTCTTGTACTGTACGATATTACACGATGTAAAGGCAAACTTCGCTGTCCAGACAGCGAGGCTCGTCTCTCACGTCGGGAACCAGGTTGGGGATGAAAGCCACATGAATCAGACTGCTCGCGAGCGTTAGCAGTGCATCAAATGCGCTCGGTGCAACACAATTCGCTGCTAAACGCAGGTTAAAGGAACATTGCTGGCGTAGATCTTCAGCACTTGTGCCTGTGCGCTGCTGGTGCTGGACCTGGTTCCTCCTTTGTCACGTCAGCTGTGCTTGATGGAGAATCGATCCCAGGACTTTATTGGTGACAACACCCGCACTCACTCATGATGTTTCCACGCTGTCCACCATTTAAACAGGCTCTCCTAAAGGCTTCGGTGGAGTTCACTGCAACACACTCAGCTCTCAGACGTCCCATGTCCCGGGAAATATCTGTCCATTGGACATGTAGATGTGATCCACTTTTCGAGTTTTCGGCCCGCGTTTCTCTGATCCGGAGTCCTCAGACTCGCAGCGTGTGATCGTGCACATGCGCCCCTGCTGTGTTTCTGATGGATGCTACATGTCAGCGGATCGCCTCCGCTCGCTGCGCCTGTTGTTTTTCCTGCCTTAAAAGTTTTTCCCCCTCTGCTGTCGTCCGACCCGCTGCGACGGTAGCCGCCGGCGGCCCTTCGTCGAGGCGGTATCTGCGTCCACTTAGCGCTTGATGGACCGCTGTGTTCCACTGACCTCCTCTCTCTCTCTCCCTCCCACTCTCGCCTCCTGTCAGCCTGAATGGAAGTCACATCTCACTAGGCCACAGGGTTAATATATAGCCTTTCAATATGGGTGGTCAGGCTATTTCTTTTGTTTTGAAAGAAAACTGGCCTCCAACTAGCTTTGGTTTACAAGTGCACTACAGTAGTAGAAGGTCTGAGTGTTGCACACTTTATTTTCTCCATAACGTCTGCCTGCAAAGACTTCTTAAGGAAGGAAGGAGAGTAAAGAAGATCTGACAACCTCTCCAACAGTGAATTTGCTCTCCATAGAAACAATGCCTCTCTCGCCTTCCTCGTGGTCACATTGATTTGTTCTGGGTGACAGTGCAGGCTGCTGCGAATTCACCCCGCCGCCATTGATCTCAAGGAGACGAGGGGGAGGAGGGGGGGGAACCAGAGCCTGGCGACACGGAGTGACGCGGGCAGCTCCCTCCTCAACCTGAGCTATGATAAAAATGAAGCCCGGCGCCTATTATCAGATCAGACCCCGCTGTACGGCTTCAGCCACTGTATCGCAGCCTGATTTGTTTTGGAGGCCTGCACGCGCTGTGTGATTTGCTATTGTGCCTCTCCGCGCTTCCCATTATCAGCTGAACTCTTTATTGCCTCTGTTTTCCATGCCAGAAGCAAGGCTGTTTTTTATCTCAAGCAGGCCTCTGATTAATCTCCCCCTCTATGCTGGTGCACTTTAATCTTGAATGGGAGATATCTGATTCTCCTCGGCTATTGAGGAAGATCAAACTTTAATGGAACAAGGAACTGCACATCATCCTAATCTCCATCTCTGTGCATTTTGGCTGACTGACTAACCCCCCCCCCCCCCATTCCCACCCTAGGCTTTGTAGCTTTCTGCAGGAAATATATCAGAGCGATAAGGTGTTTTCTGCTCGTGCCTCGGTAATTTATTCCCCGTCGACAATGACCAGCGTGTTGCGTCTGCATTGTTTGATTACCTGGCGGGAGGAACGGCCCGGAAAAACATGGAGGAAATGATTGGCGCTTACAAATGTGCGAAACTTTTCCGGAGGCATTAATTGGGGTTTCAGTCGTCCCACAGGGGAACAGTTCTCCCCGTCTCTCTTTTATTGACACGTGAGGGATGTGACCTATGTCGTCTGTCTATAATAGCCTGAGGAGGGATACGTCAGCTGCCCGGATGGAGTTCATGTGATTACGCTACAGCCTGCCCACCACTCGCACAGCAAATCAACGCTATTTCGCCACCATGCACTCCACGGAATAACAGGGTACATTATGCTGACCAGCATCTGCATGCTGCTGCAAATGGGCGACGCTTACGGAGCGTCGCCTCCCTGCAGACGCCTCGTGTCTATGACAAAAGGAGACGATTACCCAATTTTTAGGCAGCTGCGCTAAGGTAATGAAATTTCCACCGACTGGAGAAAACGCCGTTGTCTGGCCCGGATTGCAATTGCAGCACCCTCCCCGTCATTTCCCAGCCTTTGGTGTGAATGCGACGCGATTTAATAAAACTCTGGAGATTTTTATCATTTATTGCCAGGCCCCGGCAGCCGCAGCGAGGGCGCGCGCTGAGGCCCGCGCAGATAAATTCAATTTACTTGTTGAATTTTAAACAAGATCATTTGTAACAGAGCCGAGATGCGATCCACGGGGAAATGTTTCTGGGTCTGGGTCTGACTGTTGCAGGTCAGCCATATTGTTAATATAAAGCAACCCTATTTTTACTCGTCTGAAATTTCCACCCTTCTTTCCGGTGATATTATTTTTGTCAAGAAAGGGCTGAAAATCTGCAGGATATTGGACCCTCAGGCCAAAGAGCTTCTGTGTGCCTGCCTTCACTCACATACAGAAACATAGGGACAATGACGTGAGGACATGTATGGACACACAAGTACACACATGCACACACACACACACACTGCAAGCCCTGTTTTATTACCTCCTGCCTGCTGCTGGAATTGCTTTCCTCCCTCGAGTGAGCCAGGCAAAGCCGGCTTTATTGTGTTAACCTATTTGTGTGTCAAGAGCGATTGCAGCGTTCTTTATCTCTGTTTGTATTCGGATGGGGAGACGGCAGAAAAAGAGAGAGAGTGAGAGAGTGGTGAGGAGGAGGGGGGGGTGCACAGAAGCCAGGCGAGCCACTGGAGTTAGACGGATGGTCGGTCACTTCGCTCCACTCCGAGGGATAATGACTGGTTGCTTAGCAATAACCCACCCCCACCCTTTCCAGACTTTCATCTAGAGTAATCACTCTTTTTTTCCTTTAAATGATTTGATATAAGGCCACAGCTAGCAAATGTGTCTATTTAACTGTGGGCTGAGTGCATCAGTAGGTGTGAGTGTGCGCACGTGTGTGTGTCTGTGTGTGTGAGCGGCGTAAGCATTCATTAATATCTGCCTTGCGTGGAGCTGTTAGTGGAGTTTGCCCAGGATTATGATGAGGGCCAAAGCTATACTTCCTGCAGATAGCCGCTGCTCCATGACCTTTGACACGCGTAATGCCTCAGTGGCGGCCGCGCATCACGCAGTCGTGTATCTGCATCTTTCTGACGGGTGACCACGGCTTTTGAGTGCTTCCCCTCGCCAGCTCTTAGTTTTATTAACATTTTTATTGAGTCGGACAAATTGCTGACCTTTCGTGACATAATGAATCGCCTGGGCGTCAGCGGCAGAATGGGGGTTTCAGGAGAAGTGACTGGCATCCGTCCAAAGGGTTTAACACTTGATTTGCAGTGTGTTTATTCAGCAGGTGACATTTAATACAGCTGAGTGTTCTCCGGCGTTTAGGTTCCATTTTCTGCTGCTTTGTTGTTTTTTCAAATCTTAGCGGGGGGGGAAAAATTAATCGATGCAGAGTTTTAAACCTTTGAAGCTCCTTCAAAAGCTATCATCCATCTGTTCTTGCTCTCCGCACCATCTTTCCTTCTCCAGGCTCACTCACCATCGCTAAAACTGACAGCCAGGCTCATCCTGGGAACTTTGTACTAAACACACAGCACTTCCACCCCCCCACCCCATCTCCCCCCCCATCTCTGTGGCATGCTTCTGTGACTGCGTCTATGGCAACAGCTGTCCAGCTGTCACCACAGCCAGCCAGTCAACATCTGCAGAAAGCCGACGCGAGTGCAGCCCGCCGTTCTCTCCCAGATGGGCTGTCGAAGTGTGTCAGGCTTTTTGGCTGCGCATTACCGCTGACCACATCAACCGTATCACCGGCTTTTTAGCGAACGTTATCTGCTCATGTGCCACTTGGACAATGGCGCCAGGCATCGCGCGGCAACTGCTTTCTTAGCTGTGAGTGAATCGTTAGTGATGCGATTCGTATTATAACAACCAAAATATCTCTGGCCCTGCTTTTTTAATTTATTTTTTGTTTTTTTTAAAGACATTATTATATCCATTAATAGTCATCTGCCTCCGTTTGTGTCTGTGTGTACTTACAAAGTCCCAGCGAGCAAGGTGCAATGGCCTGGAACTGACGAGAGCCCACTGGGAGTCTCTCCTCGATGTAGCTCCCCAACCCCCCTCGCCGCCCCTAGCATCGGAATGACGGCGAGATGGGCGCGAGGGGCACGGAACTGTCTGAGCGTTGATGGGGGATGGCGGAGGGGGGCTGGGGGGGCAGAGCAGCGGTCCCTCTCCGTCAGCCACAAACTAGGATCAGAGAAATCGCACGGGACTCCTTCCAAGGATGAGCAGAGGGAAGGTGGGGGGGGTGAGCAGCTGTTCGGTGTTTTTCTCCCTCTTCCTCGCTGGCTCATGTGTTTTCGTACCCTCTCCGTGGTCCCCTCTCGGGCTGTCATTAGCTTCTGTCATTTTCTTTTTTGTTGTGGTTCTTCAAAGGAGGAATGTCTGGATCGCGGATCAGATTAGCCATTTGCCCTTTCGTTGTATCGGAGTCATTCTCCGGGCCCTTTCTTTTGGTTTTGGCAACATTTTGGGGAGCTGATTTCTTCATCACTCCTCTTTGTCTAGCTGTTGCCACTCAGGCATGCCTCTGCTTCTCCCCACAGACAGCTGCAGACTCCGGGCGAAGTTTGATGGATCCTGTTTACTGGAGCTGAGAGAATGCCTGGATATCTCAAATTAAGTGTCACTTAAAGCATGTCTTTTAGTCGGCTTTCCATTTTGTTCCACCCATCTCTGGTGACAGCGCTGCGCTGCCAGTTGTAACAGTGACTGAGAGGAAGACATTTGGTGATTACGCATGCTGTCGTGATTGAGGGGTGAATCCAGCATCTCAAAAACCAAATTCCATATGGCTGCGATGAAATCGCTCCACCCAGTTTGTGTGAGCTGCATACAAACTGGCCCTGTCCCAGTGACGGGGAAATCGGCTGCTCGTGACTTATCGTTTTATCATTCAAATGTAGCCCATTGATGCGCCTTCCTGTGATTGACAGGGGCGTTTGAAAGCCGCAGCTATCTGGATTCAGCTGCGGCGGCCCGTTGGTAACGGCGACAATAGTCCCCTCTTTGCCTTGTTTTCACTCCTTTTCCGCTGTCACAGAAACCTCGCTGATTGCCTCGCTGCTAGGACAGCATCCTATTAATCTTTTAAATAAGGTCTGCAGCCAAGCGGTATTGTTTGCGGAGAACCGAGGGGGGAACCCTCCCTGACCACGTGGGCTACCAGGGCTGGGCCCGTCTCACCGCGGTAGGAAAGCTGAGCTTCTGTAAAACCAACAATATCAGAAATCTAATAGCTGCTTTGCAGACAGACACTCCCGACGCCTGTGAATGTAACCAGCTCTGCCCGACCCCGCCTGACAACGCTGCAGGCTCCCGCTCTTAGGTTAGTGCTCCAGGTGCATTCTGGGCTTTCATCTCCGAATAAAAGCCTCTGTGTTTATGCCAATTTTCTTTTTCTTTGCGCTTATTGATCCCTTTCGCCACGGTAGGGTCAGTATGTGGTTTCCTTTCTTTCTTTTTTCAGTTCAAGCCTGAAACCACATAACAGCAGAATATTTCAAAATGGCAACGCATTGATGTATGTGACCTGTGGAAGAATAGCGGCTCGACCCTGGCAATTTGTCTGAAATGGACGTGATTGAAACAACTGTTCTTGTTCTTTTGCTGTCAACGGAAGGGAAACGTACTTGTAGAAGGCTTTATGCATTCTGATTTCACCGAGTAGGATTTTGTGTTTAATTAGGCGTGATTTGTGGAAATTTCCCTGGCGGTTAAAAAGTCTTTTCTAGTCTGTACTTTCTTGTCAAGTGGTTGTTAATGGAGGATTTCTGCAATACTCCTGACACCTTCCGCTGTATAATGGCTGCCTTTCTATGCTAAATGTATCCCATAAACCTAAGCTTTTAGGTGCGAGGAGGTGGCAGCAGTGTTTGGTCTCTCAGTAGTCCAGTGGTGAGAGGATACTAAAGGGAGCGTTCTCGAGTTTTCCTGCATCGTTGACTGGTTTCTGGCCATGGAAACCTGGTGAGGTAAGGTAACTTAGATGACTAATTGACTCCTGGGTCAAAGCCGCAGGACAGCAAGACTGCCGGTCAGTGGAAATCGATATTCTTTGCCTTCAGGGAGCCATGGCTGCTTTGTGATCGCACACCTGTGAAAGCCTGTCCGTCCATATTAAACTCAGAGCAGTATGCTACCACTGTGAATATGCGTCAGTCTGGTCTCTCCCTGCTGTCTGTCTGTCATTTCAGGACACCGTCTCGCTCTTTTTCTGCAGCGCGTAACCTGTTTCACGTTTGTAATCCTTTGTAACCGTTTATATATATATAGGTTGAAATGCGTGTGAAACCACGAGTGCCTGTTGCCTCTGCAGGCCGTGCAGGCGGCATGCACCCTTTGATGTCCCTTTGTGGGTTAAACCTAAAACCCGCCCTTCACCTGGGTATGAACCTGAATGATCTAACAGCTAGGCTCACATGTAGCCGCACGTCTCCGTCGCTCGCCTCAGTATCTGACAGAGATTTTCTCAGTTCCTCCCGTGCTGCTCGGCTTTATCAAAAGCTTACCCCACCTCCTCCCTCCACCCTGACCCCACCTCCCGGAGACAGCACTCTTGACCTGCCGCCCCATTGTTCCCATCTGGGATGGATGAGGAGCCGCCTCTGTCGGCACAATCCTTCACTCAATAGCCACACCATCTGTTGACTGCGTGACTCTGGGTAACAAGCGGGGATTTTTCTCCGTCTGTGCGGGGTGTGAAAGGAGCTATCTCAGGGGGCTTCCTGAATAGGGTTTTAAACTGCTGTGGCAGGGTGTTGTTGTTGTGCACCTCACACCCCAGCCCTCCACCCGGCATCAGCCCAACGCAGCCGGCTGGGTGTGCGCAGGATGAGAGGTCCTCATTGTGCGTGTTCACAGGCCCCTAAGCAACAGGGTCACCTTGTCCCCAAACAAACGCTGCCCTCGGTGGAATTGTTGGCACGGCGTCTGCGTGTGTGTTTAAAGGGGGGAGTGGGTATTTGAATGAGAGAATGCATCATCAGGAAAAGGAGAGAAGCCTTAGCTGTGAGGACATTTATCCACCATCTCTGGCTGTGACATCAGGGCCTTTTCACTGGGTCTGTGTGAGGCTTTCAAAGAACGGCACCGATAGAAACCTATTGGGCTTCGTTACAGGTCAAACAGCACTTGATCAGCGCTTAGCGCAACAAAGCCTCTGGTCTTTTTATGGCATAAGGAGGCTGAAAAGGAAAACAAAAATATCCTGATCAGTGTAATGGCAGAGCTGTTCTGCGAATACCGATTTCATTCTAGTTTGTCTGTACGTACTCCAGCACATTTAAGCAAAGCGCTCTAGTCTTATACTCGCCCAGCTGCAACTCTGCCACCAGGGTTGAGCCTCTCAGCTATCACCGGGCGCCCCTCGTCCACCTGTGTGTACACGATTACAGCGGTAGGTTGGACTCTCCTCCCGGCCTTTACAAGAGTGTTTCACCCCCAGCTTCTTCCTCAGGCGGGGAAAGACTACATGAAGAGCGGTATGAGCAGGCGGCCTTGAGCCCCATTACCAGATGAGGCTGAGCTGAATGAGGGAAAGAGCTTGGGGGGAAGATTGGGGGGTGGGGGGGGGGTGTTGTTGAATGCAGGTAGAAAACTGCAGTGACAGCAGAATGAATAAATTGAAAAAGTCTCTCATTGTAAATTGTCTATTGCTGGTGACAAACGATCTGATAGGCGAGCATCCGCGGTTTCCGACACTTGCGTCCCAATAGAGCTGTGAATAACCGCTCTGTCTCCACGCTGCTTAGCACTGGCCCCGCATTTAATAATTCATACAGTGTGAAATATTTTCCCCGGAACAGATATGCCAAAGAGCCGCTGGCAGCAGGCGAGGGGGGTGTCCCCAAGGTGCTAATTTGGGGAATGGTGACGAGGGTAGATTTCCAAAGGGCTCTAGTTTACAGCAGATGCGTGAAACATGCTCCGTGTGTTACTAGAAGAAGCTGGACCGGGGTTGCAGAGACGGTGTGTTAGAACGCGACTGACATTTAACTTCGGGGCTGATGTGCCTGAAAATACCTTAAACTGTCTTAACACGGTTATCGGTGACTATGGGAGCAAAGAAAGGCTCTGGAGCTGCTAAGTAGCTTTTGCTGCTCGCCCCGGTGATGGTCGCGGCCGGGGCTGACATCGGTGGCAGCAGGTATCTGTAGACACTTGGCTGATGTCTCCACCTCCTTCGGGCTCCTCTCACAGCTCAGCCGCTGAAAGCGTCTCTCCAAACGTCTCTCCCCGACTTTCTCGTGCGCTTTGTTCACTCGCGCCACTCGAGCAAAAGCACCTGCAGATGTGTACCCAACCATCGGATTTGTGTAATGCATGACTTTGCCAGGCCTGTTCCACAGCGCAGCCCTGTACAAACTTGGGTTTACATGGCTCACATTCAGGCTCTGATACCAATTATGCAAACTATTAAAAATTTAAGGAGGACAGTCTTTTATAATTTAATCCTAAAGTAATAGATTCTATTAAAAATGTATGAGAGCTGCTTTATAGATGGAGTTGGAATTAGTGTCTATCAAAGAGTCCAGTCAAGGATGGAGAGGGAATGGGTGGCAGGAGTGCTGGTATTGCCTCATTATTCAAACAAAATATGATTACCAGAGCGCAGGAGTCCCTCGGCTCGCTGTCCTCTGCCATCACAAACAGCCTGCTCCTCAGAGGAAATTCTCACCGGTCAAATGAATCGGGTTTCCTCTTTCAATCTTGCAGCCGGGATTTGAAGTGACGTGTGATTTAGGGCAGTCTGTCGCTGCAGTAATCTTTGTCTTCTTTGGTTTCTCCTGCCTGGTGCGTCACTGGAGATCGTTCAGTCTTGTCCTGGTTCAGAGCTTTAAGGAGGCGCTCAAGCATGAAAGCAGGAAGCCTGTGGTGTTGTAACTAAATGTCCCTGACAGCAGACCCTTCACCAGCCTCCTCGCTCCTTGCTTTAACTCGCAGGGACTTCTGCTCAAATGTAGAGGTGGTGGCGTCTCTTCACCACACACGTGTTGTATTTTTCTTTTTATCAAAACAGGTTTTTACTGTTTTACCTCTGAACCCTTCAGTTGTTTTGTCCTCCATTTTATCCTCCTCCGGCAGCGGAGCGAGCCAAACTCTTTTAATGCTCCACAGGTTTTATGGAGTACCAGAGCGGTTGAATTTCGCTCCGTTATCAGCGGGGCGCAGTAATTACCGTTTCTGCCGCGATACCCAAACCTCTAAACAGACTCTGCGCTTAATAATATGCGACGGGAAGAGAGTCAAGAAAGGAACCCTTATGAAGCTTATATGGATTTTAAGTTCTTCCTCTGAGGTAAATTCTTGCCTTTTTGATGTAACGGCTGCCTGTTTATGGAATAAATCCGATGGGCTTAATCGATCATCTCCATGGAAAGGTCAAGAGGAGAAGCTTGGTGTTTGAAGTGCTTATCCTATGGAGGAGCGCCAGAAATGTGACACCTTCTTATTAGTGAGCGGTGGCAAGCAGATTAGTGACGGACAGGATGGCCCGGGGGGATGATTTAGGGAGATTCAGCTCTAAATACTCTGTGCATATCAGAGAGAGGGAGAAAATTATAAGCTGCCTTCCCCCAGTCCCAATTTTCCACAGAAAAGCATATTAGTAGATTAAAAAGAAATATTCTGGAAAATGGGGGTGGAACAGACAAAGAGGAAGTCACCAGATGATGGCGAAAGGTGAACAGATATTTAGCGGGTTTAACCTCATGAACTTTTTTTGTTTAAAATTGCTTGAAGTCAGTGGTCATTTTCATCCCTCCGCAGTTTGATCTAATCTGGAGTGCGTGGCTGTGCAGCGTCTGTACTCAAAGTTAAAATCAGGATTTCTCTCTGCCTAATCCCCTATCCAGGGATCACTCAGTAGGGTGAAGACAATTACCAGCCCGCTTTCTCATGCTAATGGAATCTCTAACTAGATCTTAGAGGAAAAAAAGGGGAAAAAATAGATGGAGGAAGAGGAGACGCAGGGACGACGGTGCAGAAAGATGACCCAACTAAAATGGGTTTTTAGATTACCATTAAATTATTGATGGAGACCCAGTTGTAAAGCCTAAGGTCAGGATTTGGAGAGCATTTTCCGAGAAAGGAGATAGATTATCGAGTTATTTCTGTGTGTGTGCGTGTGCGCGTGCACGTGCATGTGCATGTGTGTCACAAAGTTGCTGACAGGACCGATGTCACTAACATATCAGCAGCTGTGTGCCAGATAGTCTGGCTTTCACCTTTTTATCACCTGCCTCCAGCAAGGTGTCTGGAGTGGTTTTAAATTGCATTAATATGCAGGAATTTATAGATTGCCTCCCTTGGCATTTCTACAGGGAGGGGAAGAGAGCATTACAGTCTCCATCTGCACTAATTACTGGGTCTTGGCAGTATTACCTGTCTCGTGTGAAGGACAAACCCAAAGCACCGAACGCTAACGCTCTGAGCAGCAGGAGCTCATCTGATGCGGAGTCTTCGGGAAGCAGGGTGCCCCCTGGGCGTTTTTATTCTGATGTGTTTGATGTGTTGGGAGCCTTGACGACTATAAAAAAAAAATCTCTGTTAGCAACATCAATGAACAAGAGGAGTCGGCCTGGCTGCCTTCCCCTGGAGCTTGGTGATAGGAGCTAACCAGTTTTGGACCTAATTTTACTGACGGTTCCTCCGAGCCTGCCTTGTTAAAAGTATCAGCAGGCATCGTGATTTAAAGCCACGCAGCTCCGGAGTAATGCCAACAGGTGTCCTCCCTGGTGTCTAGGTCTGAAACAACCGGGCGCCACTTTGGTGGACCCTCTGGTCCAGGAGCAAACAATGGTATCAAATATCCTCGTGAGCAAAGAGAAAAGGAGCGGGCATGTGTGCCATTATCTCTGCGGTGACCTCGCCTCTCTATCCTCTCGGTGGCTGGTCAGACTCACTGATAACAAGAGCTCTTATCGAGTTGTTATTGTCATGGAAAGCATCTCCCATCTTGAATGATTACAACCTGCCCTTTTCCACTTTCCCCAATCACTGAGCGGTGACACTAAGACCTTGCAAGAGATCAATTCTTTAACTCTTCGCTCGTCGACAGCAGCCGGGCTGACAAGTATCAGCGGCGCCCGTGAGTTCCTCAGGTTTCTGTGGATTCCAGTGGCAGGAGCAGAACCCTCAGGTGTTTGGGCCATCTGTGCTTGTAGCCAGCAGGTGATTACCGACTGAAGCCTGGACTCCAACTCTGCCAGATTGGGTTGTCCCTGCTGATGTGGTCAGGACCAGTGGGAGGACAAGAATCAGAAAGGACGTGTTATGGCATGAAGAGGGAAGAGGGAAGAACCTACCGAGTCTCAATGACAGAAACTGCAGCAGGAAGGGAAAAGAAGCGCGCCATCTCTCTCTTGAACAGCTCCGCTGCGAGAGCACGCGTCATTCTCAGTTTTTATGGTCTTTATATCCAGCTGAGCAGAAATGGCTTTGTCACACTTCAGATATATCAAATGAGATCAATGTCGGCATTTCTGCGGTGCGCCGTTTGATTGCCTCGTGGGCTCCACAACACACCGATGTTATGCATGACTGAGTATTGGATCTGCTACAGCCTCCAGTCAAAGACGGCGCAGTTGTCCTTTGGACCATGGGAATTGGGGTCACCTCAGGCCCAACAGAACCACACTCAGACTCAGGTTCTTGGCAAATGAGGGAAGAAATCACATTGTTTGGATTTAATTATATTCCATTGATTTATTGAACGCCCATTAATAACCATACGGTGCGAGGCGTCACCCCCCCCCCCACCACCACCACCACCACCCTTCTCAACGCTGTCGCCAGCTCGTTCCATTTCATCACAGACTGACATAAGCCTTTCTTTGAAGTTCACGAGCCAAGTTGAGGAATGACAGCAGAACAAACAATGAACAAAACACCCAAAGACAATGAACGCTGTTTGAATATTCAAGCGAGCCACTGTAGGACGGGTAACAGGGTGGAGAGGGGCGGGGGTGGGGGGGGGCTGCTGTTTTGTTGCTGTTGCGTTAAGCCGTGAATGGACCTGCCCGGGACAATAAAGAATTGTGTCTCGTCGGGATAAGAAATTTTGCAATATCAACAATGCTTTACAAATGGTGTGTAATAAGGTTTACTGTGAAATATAAATCCGAGCTTGGAAACCCAGAAAGCGCAGCTTATATTTACCATCTTTCACCGTTTGGCTGGAGTTGCCGTGGAGGACTTTTGATTCATGCTCGTAATTCTGGCCTGATGATTTTTTCCATTGCGGCAATCATTGTGAATATAAACATTTTTTTTTTGGGTTGTTTTTCCTTTAAGATATTCCCTTGTTAACTGGACCAGGCTTACTTTATTAAACACAGCCCTCTGGTGTACCTGCGATTGGCAGTCTGGTATAAATTCCGCAGCTACCCTCCGTGTTCCTGCGTGACAGCCGGTGCAGCTGCCTTATAAAACAATACAAGCAAGGCTGAGGCAATAAGAGGAGAAGAGAATGTGTTCCCCCTGCGGTTTATCTGACAATCTTAAGCTGCGTTCTCATTGCTCAAACTCCTCTGCTGGCAGCAGCAGGAGCACAGAGACTCAGTCATGCTGCAAAACCTTTGTTGTACTGATAGACTGATTAGAAAAGAAAATATTATTCAAGCCAGGCTGTAAGTGCAACATGCGCAGAGGTCATTTTCCTAAATGAGTGGCATTTAAGAGAGACATGTCCATGAATGCATCTTGTACGAAGCTGCACCTGGTCACCAACCTGGTGCAGCATGCTTTTCACGCCATGATGCGATGCCACAGTTAATCTATTTCACTGTATTTACCTGTGCACATCTTACCTGTGTTGTCTTGCATGAGGTTGCAGCGTAGAGTTGCCTTTTCTGGTTCTTTATTTGGTGGAGTACGCTGAGGGTGTGAGCTCCTCCGCCCTATTCCGTTGGCTACACCTGTAGACGCATGTCTTAAAATTCATTTATTCAGCCCCATGATTTATTGATTGTTTTGTAAATTTTAGATGTTCCTGCCTTCAGAATGATAACAGTAAAGTGCCTTCCGATCCTGTTGTTTAGTATTAATGAAAGCTAACCCAGCGCAAACATGCAGCAGTTGGCTGTGAAGTCAATTAGTCATCATTGCTGTTACAGGGCTGACATTAGTCTAGGCAGCCGTGTTTTGATTAGAGATGACAGACGACTCGCTGCGATTGGCCTGCCAGACATTCCTCACCGTTCATCCCATGGGTGAAGCTATTGAAGCTGACTGGAATATGGAGCTAACAGCTGAGGGGGTTTTTTTTGTTGTTTTTTTTTTTTTGCCATCTGCAGAGAAACTGCATATGAATGCGACCGCAATGGCGCGAAAGGCTGCAGGAGTATTTGAACGCCCCGTTAATACGTTATTCCAAAACTGTTTACCACGGCAATAACACCTAAACTACAGGCTTTACTCAGAATGGCCTTTTGTTGTGCTGGATATTTATTGTGCTGGCGTGAGGTGGAGCAGAGCCGGTGGGTGAGTGCATCCAGGGGCTCGTATTGTTCGGAAATCAGTGGCTCTTGTTTGCAGAGCTGGGAGGGTTTGTTAACAATGCTGGGGTTCTTTTTTCCTGTCCCTGAGCGTGTGCCTGCTGGCAAGCGTCCCCTCGCAATTTTTATTTGTCTTTTTGTTTTTTTCTTTATCGATGGTGTGTTTATGGATCGGGTGTAATCAGGCACATTATCGGGTGCCAACGTCCGTGTAGTTTTATATCACGTGTAAACAGGTGGACGGAAGGGTGCGCGGGCACCTTGACTGCAAATGTTGCAGTGCTGCTGTGTGGAAATCTCAAAGCTGAAGGGGTTTACCGCCAGCCTTTCACTCCCCCTCCATTCATGTGACGGTGTGGTGACGGAGAAGGGGGGAGCCGAGGATTAAGGGGGTAGAGGCAGAGCCTTGTTAAAGAAAAAGAAAGGTTTTAAGTGTGTAGATTGGATTAACTTGTTTGGGCTTATTAAGAGGGGAGACACAGCGGCTTGTTAAAAGCACTGCGTGGGGCGTCCCACAGCGAGACGGCAGGGTCACCATTCAATTAGGATGAGGCCCCACCTCCGCTCATTGTGGTGGCTGTCTGCCAGGCTCCTGGAGCATGGCTGGGGCTGCACCGGGAGGGGCCCCCTTTTTACTGCTATTAGACGGGGAAGCCTGATTTGTTTTCCCGTAAAAATATTAGATATCACTATTTCACACAAATGCTAATGTAAATAGAAAGTTTATAATAGGACCCACTGAGTTATACTGTGGTTGCAGCCACCTGACAACCGCTTTGTTGAGCTCATATTTCCAGTAATGTTCATCCTCAGTTCTGAGGTGCAATTAGTCGCCCAGTTCCATCTACTCGCTCAGTGGAATATTCCGCTATGTTTTCTGCATGTCACGTCAATGGGAAGGGTGAAGTTATTATTACCGTTATAATTTCTGAACCCATCGCGGCAACATATCTGAACGCAGAACTTGTTTACCTTTGCTCGGCGCAGCCTCTGTGCTGCGTGATGAATATTAAACGGGTTTGAAAATACTGGCCCCCGACTAAAAACTACTTACGCCACACTTGTTAGTCTGGCCTTGCCTCAAGTTCTTCCTCTATTGAGCTTTGTGTTAGTTAGAAATTAATTTGCCGGGAAACTGCACGCAAAGCATTCCTCCCCTCGCTGTGGCTTTTGACAAATCAGGGTGGCATTTTTCACGTGTATTTATTCGCATTAAACGTCGGCTCGGAATGCAATTCTGAAGCCACTTAGTTTTCACTCTAGCAACAGCAGACAGGGACGAATTCTTTTTGAAACACAAGCAGAACATTTCACTTTTTTTCCCCTGTGAATGAGCAAACATTCAGCGGCTGTCATATTTTGACACCAGACACCGTTAAGACTTCCATCCTGTCCGTATCGTTTGGAGGTTGAAGTCCCACTTATCATCTGCCCGACGCCGTTATTCACATGAGACATGTGCAGCTGAAAATGCACACATGCACTCAGTGTATTCACCCATGACCACCCAGCTACTGCCTGCATGCGCTTGGCAGGATGCTTATCTGGACGGACAGCTTTGGGTGCAGGGAGCCATCTCCTCTGATCTCCACTGCAGTTTAAGAACCTTTTAACTTCGAAATAGCCCTCTGCCAAGTCCAACGCCTCTTGATTCTGGCTTACTCCCTCATCTCGTGGGACCGGTCTTCCGCCCCCATCGCAAAACCCCCGCAGCAGCGTTAGCAGAACGGGAAAGAGCCGATAGACATCCTGGCTTATGAGATATCCCTGTGTTAGTGTAATAGGAGACCAGTGAGTGGGTTGGATATGCGAGTGGAGTGCAGGTTCTCTGTGTGGTGTGTTGGCCCGTTTGATGCGTGTGTGTCACACACATCCCACTGCAACTTTGCAGGGATTGACCAGGGCATGGCGAGCTGTTTTAGGGCAGCTGCGTGATGGGTCACAGGGTTTCGCTTTGGGGATAATTTCCTGCCACTGACAGACATCTGCTAAGTAGCACAATAACCTAATGGGAGGAGATTAGAGGAAAGGGGACATGACACAGGAGCCAAAGACTTGCTCCTTCTGCTTTGCTCTTAAAGGCAATAATAGAGGAAAATTGGTTCTTGAAATTGAATGGGGGGGTGGGCGCAGGTCTCTTTCAGCAAAGTATAAAGCCTCAGAATACATTTTGTGAGCGGCAAATGGAGAAAAATGGAGGGTAGTTACACGATTGTCTTTTATTTCAGAGAGGCAAATTCTGTGGAGGTATCCCCCACTAAGACTGGCTTTTAGTCCCAATCTGCACCATGTGTCCCTTTTCCTCTCTTTCAGTGACTGTCTTTTAACAAATGGGCTGTGAAGATGGGCCCGTTGTGAAATTAGTATCGTCGCACAGAGAACACAGAGAAAGGATTATGTGAATAGCCAGTAATGAGCTGAAAGTGCCAGTGTGTTCGGGCCAGGCCTGCCTGCGCGCGAGAGGAAATGGCACCGCGGGCGACCTTTTTTTTCCCTCTCGAGCACCTGGCGAGAAATAGAGTGGGCACTCTCTCTCCCATCTGCAAAATGTGGGTGTATGTGCGAGCGAGAGAGCGCCGCTCAATTAGGAAATTCAGCCAGCAGAGATTTCATTTGGTCGCATCCATTAGAGAGACGCAGGATCCATCGTCTTCATGTTTCTGACTTGAGTTTTTCTGCCTTCCATCAGAACCACGCTTGCTATTCATTATCACGATCCAAGGTCATATTAAAGGAAAACACAGGATGAACCGCTTGCAGAATTTTCTGGAACACCTGTGGACGTAAAAACAAATCTAAAATCAGATTTTTATAATTCCGTAAGACAGGAATCACGGCTTGGAACTCTCAAACGTATTCAGCACCGCTGTTTAAAGAAACTTTTTAACAGAACCATTTCCCTGTTTGATAAACCTCCTAAGGGACATTTGGTCAATAGGAGATGCTGGTTGGCTTTAATGCTCGAAGCGGTTCCATGGTGGTGCATTTTTCACCTCTGGTTTCGCTTTATTCCATAAATGACTGCGCTCATGAGCCGGCAATTTATGACCCGCCATTAATTTATCAAGTAATCATTCTAATAGCTTTCTTTCATATTAAAATTATAATCTATACAACTCAGTAATGGACTGATGGCAGGTGACTAAATGTTCATTTAGTGATTCGCTTGGAAAATAAATAACAGGGGACGAGGCTGCGACAGGCTCGTGACGAATCATTTTTCAATAATCTGCCAGGCATGACGAAAGGAGACGCAGCCGCTGACAGCGTAGATGAAATATTTGCCTCTGTTCTCTGTTTTAATATGGGGGAGACTAGCCCAGATGGAAACGATAGCATTTTCTCATACAGCATACTTGGTGCTCAGAAGAAAAGCACGGCTGAGCTTCTGCGGCCTGGTGGCAACAGCACATCTTTGTGGCATCTAAAGAATAATTACAAAAGTGAAGCAAAATACGGATCGACTCTTGTCTTTATTGGATAAAAATGCTGTTTTTGGACCTGAATGATTTTCTCCTCTGGCATATAATCTAAGTAGAAGGCTTTGTAATCAGTCATCGTTGTGCCATGTGTCACCACTGTGTTGCTGATTAATGATAGCCTCCGTGTTATTTGATTATTGAGGGTCCGTCTGGCTTCTTGTGTTTTATATATATAAATATATACATACGCACGCGCACATACAACTGGGTCCTGTGTTTCTGCTGATGTGACTGACTTTCTGAGGGGAAACGGCCTCCCTGTACCCGAGTGAAGGTGGCTGTGTGGAAAACAGAGTGTAGCTGGAGATTTATGGCCTGGAGGGAGATTGATTAGTGCCGTCACGAGCCCTGATGTACGGTTGGCAGTCTCCCCTTTCCCAACTCATCACATTTGGTCACACACACTCACATGCAACCATACGGTTCACCACACAACCACACATACACCCAGACACGGCTCTGTCCTGCAGGCCTCTGCTGACTCCCTCCAGAGCTGTTGCATGTTAACTTGTCGCAGACAGACTGCTGTTTTCTCAGCATTACCATTTTTTTTTTCTCCATCCATAGATAACACCATCAATCAACCCCCCCCCCAACAAACTCACAAACACACTGGCCTGGAAGGAATGTGCGTGAGCATTGCTACATTCTGTGTTGGCCTGTGTGTTTGTTTTGAGGACAGTTTCATTGTCAGGAGATGCAGTTGAATGGTTGCGTGGACGTGCTGTTTGACGCTGCAGAGTGACTAGTCTGGACTCTGCTCTGAACCCGTGTCGACCGTGCTGCTCCAGTGCAGGTGTGTGTTTATCATTCAGCCCGCAGAGCCGAGAGGCAGGCAGCTGTAGCCGTGCCTTCCAAATTAAATCCTGGGTGAGAAACCGAGCCAGCGCCAGAGCTCCCACAGTCTCGCCGGACTGGGCCGCGAAGCTCCGACCGCAGTTTGTCCTTCTCAGCTCATCTGATGTTCCTCTCTTTCTCTTTCCTGCTGCAGGTTGGCCGTAGAACTGCCTCGGCTGTAGTACTGTGCCCACCCCGTCATGCTGGCCTGTCTGCAGAGGAGGCAGAATCCTCCACCCCAACACCCGGTGTGCGCCACGAAGACCCTGGAGCCGCCGCAAACCCTCAGACGGAAATGTGAGTTAACAAACCCACGGCAAGCGATTCAGCTTGAGAAAAGCTTCTTTTGTCAATGATCTTTAAGCTAATAGCTACGGTGAATACTAAATGCGACCTGCACTGTGAATAAATGGGGAAAAAGGTTTTCCGGGTGTTGTCGAACAGCGTTGCCTCGTTGCTCTGAGGAATTTTAAACAGTTTAATTTGCTCTGCACTTAGCCCTTGGATTGCGGCGTTGTTTGGCTACTTATTGAGAGATGGCTGTTTTGCTGTGCTGATTGTGCAGTCGTGGCAACGGGGGCCGAGCAGACAGTGTTTAACGTGCCTCACTGGCCCCGGGTGACCCTGAGGGTCTGTAAACATTTACAGTGTCTGGCCCTGGCAGTGCTGGTCGCCTGTAAAGCATGACAGCTGCTCTGTTTGCTATCTGAGCACCACCCTCTGTCCACTCACAAAATGGTGCAAAGGGACAGAGATGAGCCCTGTTCTCCAAAAAAAGACACGTGAGAAAAACCAGATCCAACCAGTTTGGGATTAGAGGGCTGGGACAGTCAGGTAGCTTGAAGGTGAATTTCTCCCTAATATTGTTAAAGCTTCGGGGTAAACCCTTTACATCTGCTGACAAGAGGAAAGGTCTCTTCTCCTTATTGGACACTCCCTGAGTCTTTACTAACCTTTGTTTGTATGGAAGACCAGCCCAAGCCGATTAAAAGGGCTAGCGTATGCAGAGAAGAGGAGAACTAACCTTCAAGTTCTTCTACCTCAGCTTAGAGAGGCTTAGCGAGGAGAGAAGCTTCCATGCTTCTTCATCAGTGCAGCATTGTATCCACCCTGCAACCACTCCAGGGAAAGGCTTGAAAGAGACACTGATTGGCTGAGAGAGGAACTGAAGCGGCGCCTGTGTTGCGATGAGTTTAGTACTCATCGGCCAATTAGCTGCTTCTCAACTAAACATCACTGTATGGTCACCTTCCGTCGAGGAGAGTCACAGGCAGAGGGGTGGTGTTTGCGTCCTCTGGCCTCAGTCTTTTGTTTGTTTGTCCATATCTTATGGAATTTTATGGGTGTGTGTGAATAAGAGAGCGAGGGAGGGCTCAACAGAGCCGTGGGCGCATTTAGACGGGGCAGCTCCTCCGTTGAGTGGGGATAAACTAGGCCCTCTAATGAGGTTTCGAAAAGAGGTGAAGTGAAAAAAGGACAAAGAGGAGCTGCACAAAATAGAATTAGTGAAGGAAAAGACCGAAAGGAAAGGAGGGAAATGGAGGGAGTCCTCAACAGTCGTCTTAATCGATTCCCTCTTTCCAATTTCATAGGATTAACCCACTTCCTCTCGGGGTCCGTTATTGAGGAGCAGCCAGTGGGAGTCGGGACTCAAATCAATAGAGAAAAAGAACAGTCTCCCTCCTGCCTCCACCCTTACTGACCCTCTCTGTGTCTCCCCCTCTCCTTCTCCACCTGTTAAATCCTTTGATTGAAAGACTACCACAGCGACTGACTTGAGGTTCATAATGAGGATGTTTGAACATAATAGCCCCCTTTCTGTCCTCGTGGGGGGGATGGGGGGTGTAGGCAAGTGTTGGATTTCCACCACTGCGCGGCTCTTGGCCTCAATAAGGCGATTGTTCGTCTGGGCCCGGAAGGGGTGCAAAAAGGCAGACCGGGGCTGGCTGCAGAAGTGGGCACGCTCAGGTTGCCATGCCGAGCGCGCGGGGCTTCGTGATTGATTGTCCACAGCCCAGCTTGTGCCAGCATAGAGGAAGTTTGAGGTTAAGGTGACCTGGTCTCTTAGGAGGAGGAGGGTGAGTGCTGGAACACCCCCCCCCACCCACACACACACACACGCACACACACACACACACACACACACACTAAATGGACAGGAGAGAGCTTACCTGTGAGGCAGAGGTGAACTGGCACATGTACATTTGTTGTTTTTTTTCTGTGCGTGTGTGTGTGTGTGTATGCGCCGCGAGGGCTAGAAGTAGTGGAGATGAGGGGGGGTTTTTTTTAGGAAAAAAGCCTGCATGCAGACGAAGAGTGGCTGCACAGTTCATTGATGCGACTCCCATTAAAAATCCTTCATACCCTCAATAAAAAAGGACTTAACTGCCTCCACCATCAGCTGGAAGCATTCAGATTGGCTGGCCAGACAATCAATTTCCCCCAAGCGCACACAGCTTAGCGAGAGAAACGGGAGGCGGAGAGCGGGATGTTTCCATTATCACAGCCCGCTCTGTGTCTGGACTCGCGTGGAGGGGGGAAAGGCGTGTGTTTATGTGTTGGGGGGGGGGGGGAGCACTCTAAAGCAGAGAGTACAGGGGAGAAAGGAAGGAGCAGCAGAGGGAGGTGGAAAAAGCCAGATGAGTCGAGAAGAGAGGAGGCGAAGCGAAGAGGGAGATGGAGGGGCATGCTTTTCAAAAAGCCATTGACCGCCTGCCCTTAAAAATATCATATTGGATTAGCCTCACAGAGACGGCCTTTTGATATTTTTTCTTTGGCCGTAGTAATAAAAGGAGCGCGGAGCGTTACTTGAATTATAAATCATAGGCACTTGCTTTCACTGCGCCCAAATTCCTCACATATGTGGCTGCACTCTTCAGTGCCAGCCCCTGTCATTTTTAATTAAATCCCCCCTTATGGGTGACATTTGTAGCGTGCCCCCCCCCCACCTCCTTCGCGCTCCCCTCCATGTCTCTCTACCACTGCCCTAGATGGAGACATGAAAGGCAGAGACGGCAGCGGAGCCAGAGCCTCTCATTGTGTCGTGCCCCAGAGAGAGGGCACCCATCCAGACAGATGAGACGGAGAGACCCTGCGAGAGGAGAGGGGTGAATGGACGCCACTGACCCTGGCCAATCTCAGCCAGCAGTCGCCTCTCTCGCCGCCATCCCTCTCCCTGAGCATCATCCTCCATTTTGGATTTGGAGGTCCAGGGATCAGGGGTGAATGTCCAGCTCCGGTGCATGGGAGAGATGGAGGTGTGCCAGGCTGCTGATAAGTAACACTGAGATGGCTATTCAGAAGCATGAGCCCCCACCCCCACCCCGCACACACCCGCCTCCACGAAAAATGCCTCCACCCAGGCCCAGACAGCAATTATTCAGCCACATGTCAGCACAAGAATAACAGATCCAGAAGCCCTCAGTTGACCAGCTGAATATTTCTGGCTGCTATATTTTGGTTCTGGACCTGGAACAAAAATGGTGAACGACGGATACACACCTCCTTCTGATTACATTACAATTACTGAGCAAATGATCATTACTAACCGAAAAAACTAAAACTGTTTTAAGATGAACTCAGAAGACCAGTTTGCTGCCATAAGTACACACACTCATAGTCAAGCACGCCCGCAGCCACAACTCCTCCTGACACCACCCAGAAGGCCCGAGGTGCCAATCAGCAAGGTGTAAATGGAAAAGCTCCCTGAAGGTCTGATATTCGGGGGTCATGCTTGGTCAGGGCAGGTTTAGCCCTGGTCCTGCTTGAATGACGGAGACAACCTGTCCGTGTCGCACACAGCCTCAGGACATGACAGGGCGGCTCACCTGGGGATTGTAGTTTTCCTAATAGCCTTGTCCCTCTGTGGCCGAGCTGCCACAGCCATTAGCTTGCTTTGCTCTCAGCAGCTTCTCTTCCTGAGCCACACCTCCAGGGAAGGGGAATAGGCTCAGGTAATGATCTCCAGTTACCTCCTGTCTGCTGACGTTGTGAGAGACACAACAACGGAATTAACTGGCCCTATCTGATTGCAGCATGCTAACCTGACGCCTGTTATGAGGAACATTTTATGTTGAATATTAAAATATGGTCTGGAACGCCAGTGGGAATAACAACCAGTGTCCCTATATACCTTATAACTGAAGGGGGGGGGGGGGCTGATCACACCTTTATCCACTAAATGAACAAACCTCTTGTACCCATAGAAGAAACTCTTGTAGTTTGGAGTTCCATAATAGGCCACAGAGAAGCGGAGGTTGCAAGACCTTTTTATTTAAAGTTAAAGTTGCCTCTCATGTGTTCTCAATTCCCTGGTTTGCACAACTGCACATGGTACAGTGTTCACAATTTCAACCTATGGCTGTACTGCAGTATCCGAGGCATTAGTGGAGTTGCCTGTGTGAAATGTGTGTTTTATTCTGTCCTCGTGCACGCCGCAGGTTCTCTTGGCATATCAGCTCTGGCACACGTACGATCATTTCCGTCTGGCAGTATATAACACACCTATGCCTTCCCCCCCCTTCTGCTGGGCGAGGAGGTCTTACTGTCTCAGGAGGGGTTCTCCAGGGAGAGCGACTCTGCTTTAGTTTTGGTCACAGTGGGATTTGGGTTGGAAAAAGTATCCTTGGATCCAAAGTCTCTTGGCATTTGGGCTTTCCAGGTGGAAGGCACTGACGTCCCCTGTCTTTGCACGCCAAATAGTGGGGGCGAGTGGGAGGACACAAGCGATACCGCTAGTGAGCATCCAGACAGGAAATGACCAGCAGCCTGGTCCATCCTTGATATGAGCAAAGCAGAGACTCAGCTCAGCGCCCAACTCTGTGCAGTTGGAAATCCTGTTTTTATTTTCCTTTTAAATGAAACTCTGTATAGTATTAAATCTATATTCAGAAAGCGGCACGTTAGAATAGGTTCTAAGGTCTGAAACGTGTTTACATATACGGTACTTTATCTAAGCTGTTGTTTGGAGTCACTAACATTTAACATACATGTGGAAATAAATCAAGACCGGAACATTAGAAGAGCCTGCGTGGTTGTCTGATCCAGTCATGAACTCACATTAAATGTACCGTCCACGCAGCAGAGGCTGGCATAAAGGTCACACTTGTCTGGTGTCCCTTGTTTAAAGTTTAACTGGATTAATTGGCCGTGGTCGGCGATCTGCCCTACAGCGAGGATGCCACACACCTCACCCAACGTGAACCCATTTCAGTTTCATGCACCTACATGGTTTTTTTTTAATTATTTTGATTTCTCTTCTTTTATCACTGCTTCTGTAAGGGCGTTAACATTCCATTTAACTTTTATAGACACACACATACATATACAAGCATTTTTATTATTTATTATTAGTTTTGTTATTGCAAGATGTATGAATAATTGGAGGGAAGGACGCCCAATTCAACAATTATTAAACTCTACAGCTGTTGCCGACTGATTCTGCTGTAATTATTGAATGAAATGAGTTGATTGGAATAACAATGGTTTTTGTCCAAATCAAATTAATTCTGGCATTTGTTTCGCACATTACAAGACATTTTCATCATTAGGAAGAAATAAATTAAAAGAAAAACACATCAGTATAAAACAAGTTCTCCTAATCACAGTCTGGACTGAATTTTTATGTCCTGCGAATCTTGTTGTGACCAAAACGTGCGTGGTTGCCTCGCGCCTGTCTCCTTCTGACGCTTAAAAGGGAGGTGATGCTCCAAAAAGGGCACAGCAGGCAGTAAAACACTGGATCTTCACATTCCACTGTTCTGAAATGACATCCAAGTTGTTGTTTTTAAATAAAATGCAGAAATTTCACGAAGATAAAACACCTTTTCTGAGTTTAATTGATGGTCCGAGCTGAGGATTTTGAGCTCCAAGCCATACTTCAAGGATTGAACGTACAGCTGCTGTTAAAAGCAGCCCCACAATCCCATCAGCATTAAAACTTGAGGAATCTTTTTCTTCTTGCTGAAAATGTATCCATTTGTATCTGTTCTCCTCTTGGCATGTGTACTGCAGCTGAGTGCCTTGTTGTCTGCGCGCTGTTAAATATTAATTGGGAATCAGTGGAGGACTTGTCTCCTAAATGATACAACAGAAGGGCCCAGGCTTGCCTGAGGCAGCCTGCAGGCGCCTTTCTTCTTCCATTTACCTGCAGGCCTGCGCACCAGCACTTCCTCCAGTCTGACAGGCCTGCCCAGATGCCTGCAGCCTCCCTGCTTCTCTCTTCCTCCATCTCGGCACTTTTTCCCTATCGCTGCGTGCACTTACAATCCCTACCTCTGGGGTCCTTTACTCCAAACCTGTGTGTGCAAGTGTGTGTATTTGTGTGTGTTGGTGTCGCTGTGTCCTGTTGAGCTTGTGCAACGACGGTGAAGGCTCCATGCTCTGGGCTGTACATGTGGCCCTTTGAGAAAATAATGTCAAAGCGTGGCATCTTCTGCTGAAGACAGGACAGGGAGGGCAGGACATGAATCTTTCATGTCAGGGTTTTCATTTGTTGTACCTCTGCTTATTCCTGTGCCCCGTGCCACTCCCCGCTCTCCCTGCTAATCTGTGTTTCTTCCCCTCGATGCTTTCCACATAACTGGCTTCGTGGCTTGTGTTCCTTCCTTGCATGAGCCTCCCTTTGTTCGCCTCTATCAGCCGTGTCATCTGGAGAGATGCGCTGAGACAAAACAACTGGCACCAGTTGCTTTTCACCACATCGGCGAGCTCTGACTTCCCTCGATGGTCCCTTGCTGATCTCAGAACATTTGGCTTCGGATTTGCTTTGGAAAACAAAGCAACACGTTTTTGAGTCTGTATCACACGAACTGGAGGGAAAACTGCCCCTGAGGTTTCAGCGAGGGTGAACAACACGCTGAGGAGGCAGCAGAGAGGCAGCAGGGCTATAACTGGAGGAGAGAAGGGGTTAATTTGATGCCATAGGAATGAGTTCACGGGCTCACGAGCACAGGCCTAATCACACATGACAATATCGGCTGGTGTGCCAGTCGCAGCACATAACCAGCTCGCTGCCTCTGCTGACTCCGGGTATTTTGCTGATAAAGCTCTGCTTTCTAGACCATGCTGTATGCACAATGAGGGTGGGAGGCAGGCCTGAGGGCTGCTTCAGCACAGGCGGGCTGTGCACTGGGGGCTACATCCTTGCATCTATACAGAGCCATGCATACCACTAAACCCTTTGGCCAGACTTTATTATTAAACTGGGGGGCAGTTTTGTGATGAATATAGTCATTTTTTCCCATTTATAATCCATTATGTTTCCCATCAGGAGAATTAATTATTCCCACCGGAGAGTGGCTGACAGAACTTACTGAAATGAGGTCGCAGCTGTGTCAACAGTGTGCAAAATTCAGGTTGCTGGTTTTCTGTTGCAATGCTTTTTGCGTCATGGGAACAAACATCAAATCTGTCCTTTTTTGTTTATGCGAGGCAGCGCAAAGTCCGAGTTATGCACGTTGCCCCAGTTTTTTTGTGTTTGTTTGACGCACAGGCGTCTGACAAAAAGCTTGACATGGCTGTGGCTGCCATGCATTCCTTTGTGGTGAGGATATAAAGGAGGTCATCAGCCACCAACCGGTGTTTATACAGGACAGCCAGCACGACCATCAGCAGCCGACATAGATGAGATCTTAGACAGGGTGATCTTATGCGCCTCATGTTCTTCATACCTTACATGCCAGGCAGAGATGCAAAGTCTATCAGGTGTCCCCGTAAATATCCTCATCTTTCCACTTTCTTTGTGTTTTGCCCAGCTTCGTGGTGATAATGATGTTTTTAATTCCAGAGAGAGGCGGTAGATGTGCTGCGGTGGTGCCAGCGGTGTTAATGGGGCAAGAATGCAGGACAAGTGCTTTCCCACGCTGTTCGTTTTCCTCTGTCGGCCGCGATTGAGACGAGGCTGTGGGCCGGCGAGGCTGCGCTAATGCAGCCAGAGTGCAGACAAATGGAAAGTGACACTTGTGTGTGTAGAATGGTATTTGTGGTGACGCTTTGACTACAGATAATAAAGTGTTCGCCCTGAGGTGATTTCGCCCTGCAAGCGCCCCAGATGAAACTCACTTACTGAGAGGAGGAGAGGGAGGAGACGGAGAGGGAGGCTGGAGAGACAGATGAAGGAGAAGAGGAGACAGAGCGATGTGGGGAGGAGGTGCAGAGGATGAAAAAGAGGGAAGATCAGGGGTAATTTCAGTGCAGGGAGAGGGAGTTCCAGCCCTCGCATTTGTCTTATTCAGCTTGTGTTTTCACAGGAATGCAACAGAAATTGTGTTTAATCGATGCTATTCAGAGTTCCTCATTTTGACATTTCATCATTATCGATGTTGGAGCTAATAAAACGAAAGGACATCGGGTTTCACTGGCAACCGAAATGCTTAAAATAAGTGTTGCACGATGATGTGCACAGGAGCCTCAGCACCTGGCTCTGCATCCTGTAAAGGCTACATTATAACGGCAACAGTCGTAACAGCAACAGGCTAATTAATTTTCATGAGGGAACCAGTAAAAAGAAGATATAAAGTGTAGCAAAATGTAAACATGGCAGTGTCTTGTTGATGCAATAATTCATTTTTTTGTGGGCAAACCAAATTCGGATTTGATTTTGTGATTGCACAGCCTCAAGTTAAAGTGGAGAAATTTAATCAGCTCAGGATTTGGACAAACATCTGTTGTGGAAGGAGTCCTTCGCCACCCTGGCATCCACTGATTTGAGGGCAGCGTGTCGCACCAAAGTACTCACCATAAACACATAACAGCAACAAATTATTGGCTTGCGTTTGCTAATTTCTTGTGTAACCAGTGGGAGCAGTGTACCAGTGGAATTGTTCCCACAGTAGTGGCTCAGCAGGGTGGCTGAAGGAGCCAGAAAAGGGCTCAGAGGGGCCTCTTCAAACATAAACGGTGCTGCCCTCCAAGCAAGAACGTGAGATTCCACACATGATGAGGACGTGCAGACAAAAAGTTTTCATCCCCGAGTTTTTATCTGGACCATCAAATGCACAGCTGAGCATCCTCTGTTGCCCTCGGCGCCGCCTCTTCACCGTCTCGCAGTGGAATGTTTAAGGAGGCGCAGCTTGGCTCCTTGTTTTGGTGTTTTCAATCTGCTTGAGGAGGAACTAGATTAAATCTTAGACGAGATTAGGTTTAATCAAATGAAAGATTAGACTTCTGGCTATCCATTTTAACAATTTGAATGGATTTTCAACATTGTGCAATCTCAGCAAACCCGCGCCAGAACCGGATGTGGATCGCTCAGCTGTTCGGGATGTATGTTGGCAGGTTGGAAACCCAGTGCACAGCGGCAGTTTGGTGGTCGGGAATCTGAACAATGATCTGCTTGGATCCACCAATTCTAAAAGGGAGGCAAAATAAAATAGAACAGGCCGACTTTTAGAAAAGTTAATGTGAGCAGTTTGGAGGTTTGCTGAAGGAGAATACGTGTTCTTTCCAGTGTCTTCCAGCGCACGCTTGTTTGATGATTGTGATGACAGAAGCAGTCATGAATTCGCACAGTTCAATCTTCTGAGAAATCATGGTGGTTTGATTTTTATCTGTGCAATTATAGATAGCCGAGGCCTAACAAATAATTGCCTTGATTTCTCTCTCTCTTGCTCTCCCACTATGTTGCAAAGATAAATCAACCTTGAGGTGAACGGAGGGAGATGAGTGTTCCTAAAAATGGCTTTTCAGATATCAAGGAAGCAGCAGGGTTGCTGTTCTCCTAACAGGCACTTGAATTGATTAGTGCTCTGGTTGAGGGCATATTCAACATGTCTTCCCCCCCTGCAAGGCTGCTCTACCCTGTTGATCGCTGGCTTACACATCTGCTTCCTCTGCTCCCTCTCTCCTCAGGAAGCTCCTGTGGGGCACTGGGGCTTTGATTGACTGGCGGACCTGTCCACAGGATGCCTCTATTATTATCATCTCTACCTCTGCACGGGGTGGGGGGGGGGCTGTGTCCAGGGGGTAGTGCCGAGAGCTCCCGCTTTGTGCGGCCGATAGTCAATTAGAGGCAGCGCACTGCCGGAGACGAGTGGGATGCAGGGTTAATTGCAGAGGACCAAACAGCTGGCTCTATCAGGGCCCATTGTGTTTGCAGCAGTTGTCACGGCAATTGAGGCCTGACTGTAATCGCTGACTAATCAGCCTTGTGCCAGATGACACTTCCATTAGCACAAGGCAGGTATTGTTCAGGATGCAGAGCTGCCTTCGGCTCGTTCTCGCCAGCCCGCCGCCATGCAGATGCTAACACAGGAGACGATGGCGTCGTTTCTGATCCTATCTGCTGTAAGGCTGCAGGTCAAGGGCTTGTCCAGGGAACAATGCTGCTCAGTCTGCCCTTTCCAGAGCGCCACGCATGTGAGAGGTCAAACATCAAGACGGTGGACTGTAACTTGCATTAGCTGCCGATTGGGACTTCAGTATAATAAGGGTCAGGGGTCCATTAGGGTGGAACAAATCGATTGTTTTGTTAGAGTAACGATGGACAAAATGAAAGCTCCCAAAATTGTTTCCATTCATCTCCCTGGTTGTCTTTCTGCTCCTGTTATCTCCCCGATGTAACTTCATCCAAGGCTCTGTTTGTCTGACTAAAGTGCACTCATTCTTCAGTGGAAATTTAATTGCAGTTCTTTAAGCACACGTTTTCCCCCCTCAGCTCACCGGGGGATGCGGTCAGAGGAGATCAAAGTGTGTGGGAAATGGTAAATTGGGATGCAGCCTGGTGCAAGGGAGCCCATGCCAAGAGCTTTTTGATGTATGGGGGGGGCTTTTTTAACTAATAAGACTTCCAGAACCTGTTCGTAATTTCAGAACAGTAGCAGCCTGGAACATTTCAGGTAGTTCTCAGACCTTTTTTCTCTTCTTGTTCATTTAAACCTCTAATTAAAATGCAAAGCGTTCGCATGGTCCTCTGGATGTGGTTGGTGCACACTCGCACAGCCTCTGACTCCCTATCTCCTCTCCCTTTTTCATCACTCCCCCAACACCCCACCCTCCTCCACCGCGCCTCACCTAACTCCCTGCTCTCATACTCGCTCTGGCTGCCTTTGCTTCTTGTGATCAACACAATTTGACCTCTCACTTGGAAGAAGTGCACAGAATTTAATGGATTTTTTACAGTCTAATCTAACCAGTTCCCTCTTTATTGCTGTTTTGTACCCAGTGGACCTCATCTTTACCACCCTGACGCCGCCACCGCCACCTCTCTTCCACCTCCACTCTCACACCAAGAAAATTAGTTCATCAGAATTCAAAATGCACTGCTGGCTAATTAAAGGAGTGTTAATTGAGTGTTCAGAATCGGGCACCCCCTTTACCAAACTCACACAGCTACACACGCGCGTGCATAATACGCAGAAACGCACATGCAATCACAGCGACAGCACGGGGTACACCAAGGACGTTGCGCTTGGGGAGTTTCATGCCAATCAAAAATGGAGAGAAAAGAGAGTGCCCATCCTCCCAGTGAAATGGGATTTTCAAGATCATATCTTGGCCTAGTGCGGCTCAGTCTGCCGCTGCTATCGAAAGCCTCGCTATCTCTTTTTGACCGCTGGAGAGTATAACTCCGCGCAGATAGCTCCCCTCACTGTGTGCCTTGTGCTAATGAGGGGTGGCATTTAGAGATGTGCTGCTCTGACACATGGGCATTGTGTGCCAGGCACTGGGTGATTAAGGACGAAGGTCAGCCCATTAATTGCCTCCCTGCCATCTCCGCTCCCTGGCGCGTGATCTCTCAGCGCTAATGCATCTGTTTGCCTGAGCTTTTATCTCTGTTCCAATGCGGCTCAGTTACACGGTTGGTTTGTTTACGTTCCGTCCTATGAACTTTTCCTTTTTTGCTACTGTTTATATATATATATATATATAATCTTTAAAGGCTAGCCTCTGCTTTCCTTTCCATTTTCTGTAATTTCTTTCATGTGCTTGGGAGTGCACACAACCCTCCTGTGCTTAGGAAGGGAAAAAGGCACATTCTTCCATCCCAGGGGAAATAATTAATCCTTACAAGGCTGTTGCATGTTGAAATGAAGTGAGTGTGAAGCATTTAGCCCAGGAGGCATTGCAGGCTGTCGCCTGTGCAGGCACCTGTTGTTGTCCCTGCCCTACATTTCATGAGAGTGCTGAGCAGAGAATAACAACATGCTCTGATGATGGCAAATGAGTCTCACAGCTCCAGATGCACGTTCGTGTGCGTGTTTTTGTTTTTGTTTCCTCATATTGTGTATTAGGTTTTCACGCACGACCAGGCTGGAGACTATATGCAGGTGCAGGAAGCCCCCCCCCCACCTCACGAAGAGGTGAGGACTCGCACAAAAGCGGCAGTCTGGGCTGTGTTTATCAGCCGGCACCATCTGTATGCTGCTTCTCTGTGTTCACTGCAGCCTAAACCAATAAGACACAGAGCACCAGGCTTAAAAGAGACTCTCTCTGTTAACCTTTATGTCCTCACTAAGAGACTTACTGCTCCAGAGGAGAGAGATGCGATGTGGGGACTGTGTGTGTAGCGGAGTAACCGAGTGAAACCACACCTCCGACTGTGGCCACACTCGCCCTAATCAACTTTGCTATAAAATTCAAACCATGGAACTTTTTTTAAGAGGATGCAGAAATCAGAAGCATCCAGATGCTCATTTGCCTCCAATTCCTCTCTTTCCTTTATGCCGGTGGGTTCTAATAACCGGAAGCCTTTGTGGGGCTGAGATGGGTTTGTAGGCCTGAAAGGCCTCTAATCCCTGTGGCCTGTGAAGTGTGAAGCCCTTTGATGCCAGGTTGGCGTGCCAAAGGCTCTTTCTATTGACAAACAAGGGCCAAGCAGGGAAAAGCTGCACAGAGAGAGTTTTTCTTAAGAGATGCAGGCCAAAGCATGGAAAATATGGACCCAGTCAGTGAGAAGGAGTAGAATCACCCACCCTTTAATTAATTTCTTGGTTGTTTTTTCCCCTCCTCATGTGGCAGTAATTAGGTAGACTGATGGGCATATTGCAGGCGCGGGCCTGCAGGGGTGGTAGGGCAAGGGCCCTTCATATGCCTGTAAGCCAAGTATCTCTGCTCATTTAGAATTGATGTGATGATCAAAGACAGGTTTTTTTTTTCTTCTCTTCACCCTCATGTAAAGAAGATCAGAAAAAATTGTAACCATTCCATTTGCATGTGGATCAGCAGCTCGCTTTGAAATGAGCATGTTTTTCTCTTCGGAGCAAATGAAATAAGTCTTCTGTCAGTTTTCCTCGGCACGTCAGAACATCAAAGCAAATGGCCTGACTGTCACCAGGGAAGCAGGGCTTTGCTTCAGCAAGGCGGGTTAGATCTGAGATAGGCTGCCCCGACGCACTCAGCCCCGCCCATTAGCATGGCACCAGGTTCCCCCACTATAATTAAAACCCAGTTATTTAAGACGGGATATTTTTACAAATTTAAATCATCATTTGAAGTGTAGTGTTTCAGATTTAGAGAGTGTCTGCAGGATGAACCTAAGTGACTGGAATAGACTGTGCCCTAAATCTGGACTGCAATATTCATACTCTGGCCCCCTGCTGTTAAATTCCCAATGTATTTCTCTTATGTTATGGATCTTGTAGATTTAATCATTTTCACAGTTGGAGACCCACAGGGTTGTTGAAATGAACTCTGTGCTATCTGCAACGGGAGCCAAGAAATGAGAATTGTGGCTACTTGGCTGTGGAGTCTCTTTAAAATGATTTTTGCATCGTCGAGGAAATGAAGTGAGTCCTACTCAACGCCTGCACCCAGCAGACCCCTCAGGTCTTCCGGACATTTGCTGACAGCACAGTTATGGCAGTTAATTTTCGCATGTTTTGTTAACTTTAGCATTAAAACGCCAATTTTAGGGGTTGCAAGTCATTTGCGGCAGCCGATATATTGCTTGTAAATTGAGTTCTTTTTCCTGGCCCCCACCCTTTTTGTTACACCGAGCTAAGTAGCCATGAAATTGCCTGAATAATGGTGTTTAAATCCAATCCCGTCGCAGTCTCTCACCTCTGCCCAGCCCCAAAACAATGACACAGGGTGGTTTTTTTTTGTTTAAATTGCCATTTTCCTGTTTGCCACCTCGGTTCACAATAGCCAAGTCTTGGCTCATTGAGCGGAGGCCATTGCAGCAGTTTCGCTCGCAACATTCAACGTTGAATTCCATTTTCAGATTGGATTGTTTTCATGTAGTAGTTAGAATGGGGACATTTGTGTTTGTGATGGTTATCTGCATTATGTCCGCTCTGCGATTTATTAGCCTATAAATGTAAAATGTAACCAAAACACAATCTTGCAGGCTAGCAAGAGCATCAGACGTACCCTAGATCAGGCTTGCAAAAAGCTGCACTTCAACATTCCCCAATTGGCTCTATTCTGACATAGTCGACCTTAACCTGGCTAGTAATTCCCCACAGATGTTTAATTGGGCTTTTTAACAGGGCCTCTTCACACACTCCTGGACTGAATAAATGTGGAAATTCTGTGTTCAAGGGTAAGACCTAGTAAGTGATACCACTTATAAATCTCAAATGTGCCACCTCAATTAAACAAGCCTTTATCTCCTCCCCGCCGTCCCTCCTTGCCTGGTATCCAACGCTAACCCAATTCAATACTAAAGAGGGTCCGAATTAATTTCGCAATGAACTGGTTTAACAGCGCCTAAGGTACCGGGCTTTGACAGAATGAGTTTTTAAAAAGATCCATTCATCTAGGGATGAACTTCCACAGGAGGATGTGAAAATAAGATTGGAGAATGCCTTTTAAATCAAGATGACAGGCGAGGAAACACAAATGAATGTGACAGGCTGCTTTTTGGGTCCGTCAGGTGCATTTCTGCTGCATACCGAGGAGTTCAACCACCATCTCTGGCTGATTATTGACATTTTTAAGTCTGCTTTGATAGCCACTGTGATGCTCTTACTGTTACAGCTGGGCAGTGGTTATTGCAATTGATTGGTTGGCTTTGAGGCTGTCATTGCTCTTGGCGCCGATATTTCTGCTAATCAAACGTCTGGTCCGCTGCTCTTTCTACACTCTTTCTGTTTCTTATACTTTCTCTCTGTCTGTCTTGCAGGTGATCTGGTGGTTCCTACACATTCCCCACGCTACCCCACAGCAGCAGAACTCGATGCCTATGCTCAGAAGACGGCCAACAGCCCTCTTTCCATTAAGATCTTCCCCACCAACATCAGGGTTCCCCAGCACAAGCACCTTAACAGGACGGTGAATGGATATGACACCACAGGGCAACGCTATAGTCCCTACCCACATCTACATACAGGGGGTTACCATGGCCTGCTCGCTATTGTCAAAACCTCCTCATCATCATCCTCTTCATCAACATCCACTTTTGCATCTACAAAAGGTGTTCTTAAAAATTCAGAAGGGAGACGGACTAAGCTCTCTCCAGCCCACATAGCTGTTGCCCCATACCCACCCCACAGTAGTAGCACTTTAGCCAGTGGCCATGGCCAAATGGTATACCACACTGGGCCATCGAAGCCTCCAGAAGGCTCCGGGCTGTCAGTTCCCCCAAATGTCACTGTAGCTGGCTCAGTGATTCCTGTTACAGGGGGCCGAGGCGTAGCCCTGCCTGCACAGTCCAACCTCCCCTCCATCCAGAGCATCATCTACCAGATCAACCAGCATTGCCAGGCCCAGGCTCTGCAGCAGGTGTGCCAAGGGGCCGCTACAGCAACCACAAATTCCAGTCCCTCCAAGCAGGGAACAACAGTCATGGGGCTGTCTTCAAGCTCCTCCACTGGAGGCTATGTGGTAGGAGTGGGTCCCCAGGCTAATATGGTGTACACAGGCCCGGGGCTGCCGACACAACACACAGAGGCTATGAAGAACGGTGTGTATGCTGATGGCATGGACTATATCCTTTGGCAGAAGCAACAGCAACAGCAGCAGCAGCACCAACAGGCTGTGCTCCGCATGTATAGTGGAGGCAGCGGAGGCGGGGGTGCCATCAGCAAGTCTCCTGAAACCTGTGTCCAGGGCAGCGGGATTATGGCGACCCAAATGTCCTCCTCTTCCTCCAGACCCTACCACCTGACAGTGAGTGGAGGAGGACTGGAGAAAGTCAGTTCTTCACCTTTGAACTGTGTGGGCATGCACGGGAATTTCTCAGTGGGTCAGTATTTCGCCCCACCGTGGAATAGTGTGCTGGTGACGCCAGACAGTGACTGCTACAACCCCCACGAGCTTCTGGGGACTTCCACGGGGGGCCCAGCCACAGGGCACAGAGAGATGGGCTACCCCCATAACCACCACTTCCATCACCACCACCATCATCCCGCAATCGACAGCGGCGGCGGTTTGTGCTGCAGCCTGCCCAGCAAAAGCCTGTGCAACACGTCAGTCTTGAGCAGCAGTTTGCAGTCTCTGGAGTACCTGATCAACGACATCCACCCGCCCTGCATCAAGGAACAGATGCTCGGCAAAGGCTACGAGACTGTGTCTGTGCCACGTCTGCTCGACCACCAGCATGCACACATCCGCCTCCCTGTTTACAGATAGAGGTGGCAGAGGAATGGAACGGAAGGTTGCGAGGGAGAATCAAAGGAACTGAGTTGGTTAGTTTTGTTGTTTTCTTCTGGGTACAGGTGCTTGAGCGTGGTGTTGCTTTAACTAGCGTGGGAGCCTGACAAGATGCAGTTGTGCTGTGTGACCCTAGACGTGGTGGTAAGGCTGGCCGGCTGTGGGAATCCTGAAGCAGCAGCAGCGCCTGCCAGTGGGAGAGAAAAAGGGATTTCAAGATTCTCCAGATAGTCCATTGTGTGGTTTGCCAATAGGAATTTTGATTTTTTTTTTTTTTTCCTTCATTTGTCGTTTTACTTGCCTGAAAATCACAAGAATCATGAGTTGATATGACGTGCATACCCCACTCTTCTACCCCTCCTGTATTCCTTGGCTGGAGCTACTGTGTAGGTAATCACTGAAATTGTCTTAAAATGGCCAAAGTTTGGGGCTGCGTCAGAAATCCAAATCTCTATGATGGTACACATACCTAAACACACAGATACACATAGGAGAATAACACATAAACAATACTTGGGTGGGTATGCACAAGGATAAGTCTAAATCAAAAAGTATAGTACAATATTAGTTCTTATTGCTGTTATAATTGATACATAAATTGCACTGCTTGAATCTTGTTAACTTTGAAGTTTGGAATTGGGTAGTTTGGATATGATATATTTAAGAAACTTGAAAACTTGAACCTATTTTTTGTTGTTTTATATATTTGTAGGTATATTTTATGCATCGGCTGCTATGGGGAAAAGTGTCTCAAATGCTTTTTTAATGTTCTTTTTTCCTCCTCCTTTGTTGTTATGATTTAACAATTCCTCCTCAAGCGGATGTGCAGTTTCTTATGTCCTGGTGTGAGACATAGTCGCTGCTTTGGTTCTGTGAGAACCTGGTCGGAAAGCTCTTGTTTTTCCTAACCAACACTGGAGTCTACAGTCAACCTTGAAATACTTATTTAAAAAAGAAAAAGTTGCAAAAAATACAAGAAATGTTACCATGAAGAATGTGATGGGGCGGTAACCTGTCTCTGCGAGTGCATGGGTGTGCGTGCGTTATATTTTGCTTTTCTTTTTTTTTCTTTCCAAAATCCTCAGACTTTTTTGTGTGTATTTCTTTCAATTGTACCATAACAAGGATTCAAAGCTGAAAACTGAATTGCCAGTCTCATAAATGTCATATTTCAGTAACGTACAATGGAATTAACCTCCCGCAAATCGCTCCCTTTGTCGGAGGCTTTGCGTTATCTGCGTAGGTGTGAAGGCGAGGTCACGTGACTCCTGTAGTCGCAGTGCTTTTCCTCTATCGGGCATTTGGTCACAGATGGGAACAAATGGACATTTTGGTTTGGGGTACCTTTTCGTCTCGCGGATAGAAACAAAACGGAAACAATCACACCCTGTCCGCCCTCCCCCCTCCAGGCTGGGGTGCATTAAGCCTACGTAGATTCAGAGCAGTGAAATATTTATTAAGACTGAGAGATTCCCTTGAATGTACTGCACTTAAATTACTGCAATGTTTTATTGCCTTGTGGGACTCAAGTGAAAAACTGCATCAGCGCAAGCGGTCCGTTGGTCTTAAATTTCTTCTGTCCGTCAAATTTCAAACAATAAATCCAGTTGAGTTGCCAGGGCGACGCAGTTGTGGGGAGACACCGACATCAGTCTAGATTTATGAAGTGCAATTATTATGACTGTATTAACATTTTTCTCTGAGCTTACACCAAAAAAATGTAAACTACAGTTGTCAATACATTCCCTGTGTACACCAACCCCCCATTCTTATCTCTTTTTTTCCTGTTTTTTTTTTTTTGAGGTGTAAAATAAATTTCTTTAAGACTACATTGGGAGGCCACACCCTGGCTCTGACCTCTGTCGTTATTTTAAATGTTATTATTGTTGGGGAAAACGTGCGATGTAGATCTTTTTATTCAAACTCTGCTGCTGAGATCTGTCGGCGTTTCCCGGATGGACTTTATTGGTTTCTTCCTTGATACGGTGGTAAATTTAAAGATACTTACTTTGATGGTTTGTATTGTGAACCTTAAACAGGCCTGTATTTTTTTTTAGCTCCAGATAACCCTTGCTTAATCTTAACTGAGCCTTAAATTCTTTGCTAATGGTGTTTGTAGACGCAGTTCTGTTTGAAAGGCTGACAAAGACTCCGAGCCCTATGGCTTAAATTTGCACAGTAAGCCTCCTTAACATTCCAGCGAGAAATTTTTCATGTTGTTTCAACAGCCTAATACCCCAGCCACAGTGTGTTTCCAGCATATTTTTCCGTCTTGTAGAAATATTTTGACAGATTTACAGATACATCCCGTCTCCAAATCCCCTCAGTTTGGCTTCTGCATCCAAGCATTAAACCCTGTCACATGACGTTGGATTGAAGAGGAGGCACTTGAGGCAGCGAGGGTTTCTGGTGTCAGGCCTTTCCCACCAGTGGAAGTCTGAGGCACCAGGCCTATCTGCTAATGGGAATATTGGGTGACGCCTGAATGCTGGACGCTGCACTAAGGGTATTCATTCACTCAAAGGGTTGAAATAAACCCCTTTCCAAGTAGCAAGGGATTTCCTAGTGGACTCAATACCACAAGAACATGGTGACATTAAATTAAACATTTGGCTCATACTTTGTTATATTCAGTAGAAGGTTTTATTTAGCTGTTTGCTATCGTTGCTGTGTGGCTCCATGTTTACTCCACTGGCTCCCAGCTGTCTGTCCCTTAGTCCTCTACACACATTAATGACCTTCTATTGATGGGACGCATCTCAGCCCCGCCACTCCGACCCAATGCAGGTCCCGATTTGGACGCTGGACGGTCGGCTCATATTGGGATAATAGAATTAAATTTCAAGTAGATTTGTGCCTGAGCTGATCCGTGCGCGACTCACTCAGCCGCAGAGGCAGAGCGGCATATGGCACGTCATTATCCGAGCCCACCCTCCCCCTGACCAAGGCCAGCGGGGTTCAGCGCTACTTAAACCAACCGGAGCTTCGCACTGGCTGAATGGCGTTGGAGAGGAGGACATTTGGAGGGGAGGGGGGGCACTAAATCGCAACCTTCACGGTGTCCCGGAGGGCCTCGGCACCGCGCTGTGATGCCTGGGTTCAGGCCCTGCTCTAAAAGCCGGGCCGCGTTTGACCGAGGGGGTTTGTTGGATTATACATGGCTGCTCCCCACCCGGGCGAGGAGGCCCTGCACAAAGTGACAGACCTCACTAAAGGACAGAAAGAGGGAAACAGATACAGGGAGGGTTTTGGGGTCAGAGAAGCCTGGAAGCATCAGTAATCAGGATAATTGCCATGTTCCTGGTGCCGATTTCATCCTCCCCTCTTTCGCTGCGTGGCCTCATATTCAAATCGGAGCTCTGAGGAAATCACACTCCCTGTTGAAAGACTTATTGTGCCTCAATTTGCTAAATTATAGCAAATGAGGCCTTGATTTGGAATTTTTCAAGGCTCGGGAAAAAATGTTTCAAGTTACGTTGCCGAGGAAATTATAGCGTTGCACCATCCAGGCATCAGTGCACGACTGTGCCTGGAGACTGACTGGCAGCATTGACGCGTTCACCACAACGTCTGGAGTGTAGGTTGGGGGGAAAAAACCAACCCTGGAAAATCCCAATAAGTCTGGTGCGAAGTCTGGTGGCATATTATGCACCTTAAATACTGGTGAGGCTGAAAGGGAGCGGGCAGAGCGGGGTCAGCTCTTTCACTCCCCCAGCAGAGAGGACAGGAGGCTGGGGAGGGAGAGAGAAAATAAAGGCAGCTGCTCGCTCTGTAGAGTCTTGGCTCCACTTCCCTAACATACAGATGACAGCGGGTGACGGGTGGGACGGAGGAGGTGGGTGGGATGGGGAGGAAGGGAGGGGTTTGGAGGGGGCTGATGCCTCCTGCACAATGCTTTGGTCAACCTCAGTCGTGTCCCCTGGCTGCCCTTGGGCCCCCGGGGGCTTCCATCCAGGAGCCCCTCCCAGCATCGCTCCTTAACGTCTGCGCGAGATGAAGCGGCGCAGCTCCTCATCTCCGTTTGGCTCCCACCTAGCAAGAAGATACTTTAATCAATAACAGGGAAGGTCGGGAGGGGGCTCGTGTAGTCGTCCCCTCGGCCTTGCAGCGGTTTGCACAATGTCACCGGGGAGCCGCGTTCAAGCGTGAACCTCTTCGCTTCTGCGTCCTCATGCACAAGTGTAGCGCACAGGATCGCCGGCAAAGCCTCCAAATCTCCGTCTGCGCTCTCTGATGGAGATATTATTTTGTTGGCCCATTTTACCACAAAAGTCTGGGGATTTTGCTTTTTCTTTTCCTTCCTCCTTCGCTTGACTGTGTGGCTCTCAGAATGTTCCTGTGGACAAAAAGGGCTGCTTTCCTTATTTATTTATTTATTTTTGTTCTCCCCCGAATGATCTCAAATGCCGATGCTGCCAAAGTCTGGGGGAGCCGCAACCTTGAGAAAATCATATATATGGAAATGAGGAATCTCTAAAGCGTCTCTCTTATTGTTCTCTCCGCAGCGATGTATTTAGGTTTAAAATAAAAATGGTTTGGGCTCCTCAGGATGAAAAAAATGTAAAGTATACCTGGCTTTTTCTTTTTTTTTAAAGACAATATACAAGTCTTAGATTTCAGGAGAAGAACTGTGAATATTTCAAGGGAAAAGAAGCTGTAAAATCCTTTAGTTGTGGGTTTTTTAAACTTTTGAACGTGCCTACAGCCAAGCATCCTGGTGATTGCTTACCTTCTACCCCCTGGATCTGCAATCTCCTTCTAATCGCCCACAACCATCATCTACAATTTGCTGGAACTGCCACTGTCCCCCGCCCGTCACAGTAGATATTTTGTCTTTTCCTCTGCTTTTTGTCAATCTCAGGACAAAAAAAGAAAGAAAGAAATATCCTTATTTTATTTAACATGTTTGATTTTCATTTGACAAATTCTCTTTTATGTATCATTGTTTGGCAGAAGTAAATAAAGGACATGACTTGTTGCTTTTGTTACAGCAGCTTTTTCAGCATCCTGCAAACGTCTTGTTGAATAATTTTGAAGACTTGACGATCCTTTGCTGTAATGAAGGTAAGCATATTAGTCTTAGGATTCACTTTGCACATCACCACCATATGCTGCCCTCCTGCAATCCTGTTGTTCACTTGACCTTTTTCACCTCTCGGCAGCATGTGGAGCACGAGGCCCTCGGGTCGCTCGGGGAAGCGGCGCCTTTGGCGATCAGTCACCAAACACAGTAAAAGGAAACGGCGCTCCTTCTTAATGAGGGGTTGATTGACAATTTCCCCGATGTGGGGAGGTGCTCAGAAGCACAAGTAGAGTCTTTTAATGTGCAATTTTGTATCAACGCTTTCCGAAGTGCCCTCCTCTTAAGCCTGGAAGTCACAGTACCTGTTTAAAATACGCTCTGATTCGTGTGGAGCGCATTTGATGACCGAACGTCTTGTTTCGATGCTTAAATACTTGTCTGCAGGATTTCGCCAGCGTTGTCTTGGGAGTAGATTAAAGGGCAGAATCCATTTCAGATGCCTTTTCCTCATTTCTCTCATTTGCCGTCACCCCCCCCCATCCCAAAACCACCCCCCAAAACCACCACCACCACCCAAAACGAACCATCAGATAAGGCGCAGCCGCCTCCACCGGAGCGTACTGGTCGGCCAGGCCTGCGCACTGATTTCATGCGCGCTCACTCGGACAGAAAAAGAGCTCCGTGGAGCAGAAATGCTTCTCTTATTAGCAAAACTCATTCACCTGCACGGCACATTGGGTCCGTGGCAATTTCGTGATAAATCAAGAGAGATGCCTGCACAGGCCGGGCGGCGCTGCCCTCGACTGTCAGTTTAGACACCCTGAATCATTTCGGGTTCAGCGGCCTCGTTTCATCTCGGATGAACTGAAAGGTCATCTCACACGTCACCTGACCAATATGTCTCTGGCTCCCCGGTGCCAGCAGTAATTGCTCATTCCATTTAGAAATACCGCACCTCGGTGAAATATATCGCTGCGTGGACATTGGCTCGGAGTTCAGAGCCGGCCTGCTACTCGTGAGTTAAATGGTTATTTTATGCAGGACGGCGTCCTGCTGGACCTCAAACAGCCCATGAATGTTTCGCTCAAAGCTGCTGTGGAACGTTTGGAGTCAGAGGAGCGAGGCGACCCGGGTTCGACCCAACCCCGGAGATTGCTTTAGCCCGAGCAGCTGGGCTCCATCCAGACAAAAGCTAATCAGTTTGCGTCGCCGTTATTCCGGTGACAGTCGCTTTATTTCAGACCTCCATCTGAGTGTCGACTTTCGCTTCCGCACAGAACCAGAGCTGTTGTGACAGGATCCTGTTTGGCTGTCACCGGGGTTTGTGGAGGCTTATTTGTAGCTCACTCGCTGCAAGCAAGCAAGCCATTTTGTTAACAGCTCACACTTCCTGTGCAAGTGTGCGGTTCCAGAGTTGCTGACAGTGACACTTGCAGGACCGAGGCCTGCCCTACTTAACAGGCTGCGGGGAGGAGGGCAGGCCCAGTTGTCAGCAGCGCTAGGTGCTCACTGCTTAGATAAACCTGGAGGATTAGAGGCCCAGTTAAAGTTGGGGCAAAGAGGATTAGCCTCTTCTCTGAGGTGGCGAGAGATTCCCCGTGTCCTTCAGTGCTGCTGGCCGCAGAGACATGAAAAAGAAGAGGAAGGAGGCGGAGGAAGAGGAAGAGGAGGACAGGAGGTTGAGGTGAGAGGTCAGAGGCCCTTGTTGCTGCGAGCGAGCGTCTGTAAGACTTTAAAACCGGGGTTGAAAACACGAGGTGCAGTGACCGTGGATGAACGGAAATGAAGCAGATCACAGATCAAGTGTTGGCAGCTTGTAGTTTCATGGGGAAGATAAATAGCTCATAATTACAGCGATTGTTAGAGATAGTCAGAGGGACCTGCCGTCGATGACAAACAAGGTCATACTTTTACTTCAATGGCATCTTGTGTGATGAGCTCTTTATCTGATTTGAAAATAACCCAACAGTAGCAACAGGATCAGTTAGCAGGATCTCTACAGGCAACACGTCAGGGGTGTTTAGAACTCTGCAGCCACCAGCAGGTCAGAGGAGGAACTGCAGCTGAAGCTACCCTGACATAAAGGTGGAACTGGTTTGTCATAATTATTCATTTTGACAAATTCAATTCTAACATTCATCTTAGAAACAGACAACAAATACTAATGCTAAGTAAGAAACAGTTGAGAATATTTTATATTATAAAAGCATGAAGCTCTACGGCAAATACCATAAAGACTATTTCAATATTGAAATTACAAACTAGGACAAAGAGTAAGACTTCAAAATTAACCAAGAATTGAGACTTTTACATTTTAATTGGTCCCAAAGATTCGTCAAAATTGATATTTTATGTGTGAAGGAGAAGAATATCCGGAAATGAATTCAGTTTTTATTGTTTTTTACAAACATTTGGAAAAGGAAAGCAGCACCTGTGTCTTTATAAAAGCAAAGTAAAAAGCAAACAATGACCTGTGGCCATCAACTGCACTGAATCGCAGCCCTATGAGCTCTCAATCCAACCAGTCGTGCACTTGTGCCATTGTGCACGCATACGCGCTGGAGTCATGCACGAACAAGATGCTGTCAAAGGCAAAGTGCCAATTGTAATGGGAAAAAAAAGGCACAAATAGGGGGAAGCGCAGAATGGCGAGGCCCGAGAGTTGATTATGCAAATACCCCAGCTGCAAAGGAACAATAAGTCTGCAAATGCAAAGACAAACCATAACACGGAGGGCTATTGTGTGCAATTTGCATATTTGCTTAACAACTGTAACCTGCTCATCAGGCCCATCTTGTTCTGAACAATGCCACTGTGTTCGTATCAGAAAAACACAATCAAAAATTGTCCCCGTGCTTTGTTTCAGTCCGAACTAAAGCTGCACCGGCTGGCTGCTCAATCTATGCACACATACTTACAGATCACTCAAATGAGGACATATTACGCTATATTTAAAACATTGAATCAATCTTCCTCTAAAATATAAAAAGTAAGGTTCTATTCCATACTCTCTGTTGGGAATAATGCTACAATAACAAGGTACTTTAGGTTGTGATGGTTAGTAGACAGCTGCTGTTTCCTGGAGCATTATAAGGAGGCTGGACGTGCTCGTACATCTTCTTTTAAATCCCTGAGTGACCAGCGTTGAAGCGGAGACACACGCGTGATTTGTTTTCCTAAAGGGAAGCATCAAAGCACCAGTTCAGTGTGTCGCCGTCATCATTTCCCTGTGTTTAGTGTTTTCAGTGTGTTTTTGAGGCGTCCATTGTTCCCTTGCTGTCATTTTGATTCGTGGCATCGATGAGCGGCAGCGTGAGACGTCTGCAGGCATCAGTGTCTGGGCGTCAGCGGCTCCATCTCTATCGCCAGGTCACGATTGTGAGGACCCTTACTCAGCTCCAGCGCCCGCGGGACCACCGTGGACCAGCGGTCTGGAGGGGAGTCAAAAGCAGAGGCTTTTCTTTCATCTGTGTGAGACACTACATTAGTGGGAGGGACAGCTGGACGCTCACCTCTCCTCAAGGCTCTGACGCCCTGCTGCAGCCCGGTAGCCTGGCAGGTCTCGTTCTTGCCCGGGTCCTCGTTGATTATTGCCAGGTTCTGGTTCCAGTGGCACCAGTTCACCTCGTCTACCCTGAGGAAGACAACCAGTCGCAGACGAGACGAGCGTCGCGCACATGTGTGTGTTTGTGTGTGTGTGTGTACAGCCACGTGTTGGTGTTCAGTACCTGAAACACCAGCGTCGATCGGGGGTCCCGTCACAGTTTTTCCCCACTGTCACCATCTCCCCGGCCCGGAAGGACTTGCGAAGGCAGACAGGAAAAGAGCGCTCGATGTCCAAGATGGTTGTTGCCCACTGTTCAAATACAACTTCCATGGTTACAGGTGTTTTTGGGAAGGAAAGGAAAGGAAAGGAAAGGAAAGGAAAGGAAAGGAAAGGAAAGGAAAGGAAAGGAAAGGAAAGGAAAGGAAAGGAAAGGAAAGGAAAGGAAAGGAAAGGAAAGGAAAGGAAAGGAAATATAGAAATGCAACAGTGGCTAACGGTTAGCTACTGTATAATAAAGCTTTCTAAAATAGGACAGTTTCAAGCGCAGTCATTAAAGAGTGCAACAAAAAATATATTTCTGCACAGTCAAAGATAATCACAGAAGATTATCACCCTCAGAAGAACACCCTCCTTCTACTCTAAATACGACCATTAGACGTATTTGGTTTCCTGTGCTTCACCTGAAGCTTCCAGATCTTCTTGCTCTGCTTGGAAACCTGTCCCACCGTCTCCCCCATCAGAGCGATCAACATGTTCAGCAGCAGGACAAAGGTGAGGATGATGTAGGTGACCAGGAGGATGAGGAAGACGGCTGGATACTGGGCGCTGTGGATCATGTCCAGCTCGCCCATCCCGATGGTCAGTTTGAAGAGATCCAGCAGGAAAGTGCTGAAGGTGTCGGGGTCCCTGCACTTCGGGTAGGTGGGGCAGCCCCCGTCGCACTCGGTGCCCGGTGGTGGACACACCGTCAAAAGGGACACCAGGGCTGCATGACACAGGAAGAGGACCTTCAGGTCTGGTGGAGAGCTTTAGATTTCCCATTCAGACATTGGTGTGGTAAACTACCTGAAGCATATCCGATCATGAAGAGCACGTACACCAGCAGAAACCTGAAAAGGTCTTTGAAAAGTATCTAAAAGAGAAGCACCCATAAGCAACACGGAGCCTCATTACTCGTGATTCTTACGTCCCCGACCGTCATGACCCGACCTTCTGTATCATGATGCTGTAAGTGCCCGTCAGCTTCAGGCCTCTGGTGAAGTAGAGAGTGTTCATCCAGCCCAGGACCAGCGCGAACACCATCACAGACACGTAGGCCTCGATGCCTGACAGGTAGAGAGCGGCGCTGATGACGATCAGCACAGAGTAGACGAAGCTAGAGGACGGGGGAGACGTGATGGTTGAGGGGTTGTAGGGATATTACAGCCCCGCTGCTAACGATTAAATCCACAGGGCGCCCTGAGGCGCTTGGCATTTCCACTCTGTGTAACCCCGACTTAATTAAACACGTAAACTACCCAAAAAACGCATCCAGGGTTGGGGTCGCGGTATTAATTAGAGGACTCAATTAAGACGATGCAAATATTTCCTCGGGTAAAAGACAGCGAGACGTGGCGGTGGTGGGGGGTGGACTTACTAGAGCAGCTGAAAGGAACCGTCAATAAATAAAGACTTCACCCCAGGGCATTTCTTCAAGAAGACGTCCTTAATCTGCACAGAGAGGGAGAAGCGTGGCGACAAACGTTAGCAGACACCGGCGCGCCGCTTCAGACAGATTAGTCACCGGCGATCAGGTGACTCACATTAGTGAGGAAGAAGAAGATCCCCGATGCCAAGGTGATGACCTCTCCTGCCATACGCAGGTAGTCGGAGGACGTGGTGTACGGGTACGGAGGCTGAAAGGGTGTCGAGAGTTTCAACCCGTCAGCAAATGTTTGATGACATTTTGGGCCTTTTGACATTACTGACCAGGTAACGGGACCACCCACCTTTCCCTGCGTCGGGTGGTAATAAGCCACCAGGGTGAAGATGATCATGGTGATGAGGTAGGAAACCACGCTGATGTAAAAGGTGACGGCGGCAAACTTTTGCCACTTGGCCCTCAGCAGCTCGTTGATGGGTTCCACCGCCAACATCTCGTGACGGTTCTGACAGAAAACGGAGCGAATCAAGCCAAAGTGACGACCACCTCGTTTTCAACCGCCCTCCCGAAGGGTTCACCTCGTTCCGACTGTTGTAGACGAGGATTTCCAGCACGGACGGCTCCTCCCCGCACGTGTCCAGCGAAGACAGATCGTAGAGAGAGGAGTACACCGGTCCATAAGCCCAGTCCTTAAACTTACGGGACAGGTGGCGGGCTTCCTCGTCCTTGATCTCACGTCGGATGATGTGCTGGAACACCTGGTAGGACAAGTATTGACCTCTGACATCGACTGTACCAACGTGCGACGACGGATACGTATCACAGTGACACCCGAGGATCTCTACCCCGATTTTGCCGAGCTTGGCGGCCATCATGAGGGGTGACATGCCGTCGTTGTTGAGCACCGTCTCCAGGCTGCAGTCTGGGTACAGCTTGGCGCTCTTGATGAGCAGCAGGTCGTACATCTTTGTGAGGAAACGTGTGTTGTCCTTGGTGTTGTCGGCGATGTGCACCAGGGCGTGCAGCACCGTGTTCCCACGTGAGTCCTGCCGCCGCAGGTCGGCCTTCTTGTGCGGGTTCTCGGTCAGGTAGTGCACAATGTCAGGCTGGTTGGTGCATGCGGCCAGGGAAAGAGGGAGCTCACCTGGGCAAACGGCGAGGAAGGAGGGGGGATTAGAGGGACGCGGACGATTCAAAATAAGCAAATCAACAGGAGTGCTCATTAACTCTTGCTACGTCTTGTATGTTTCTGCCAAGCATGCTAACGCGGATCAAAGATTTGACTTTAATCCCCACCACAATTAGCAGTTGTTGGAGGGTGTATGCGGGGGGGAGGGGGGGTGCAAATGCAGCTGCTGAAAATGAGCCGTTGCCATGGGTGACATATTACTTTGTCACCTCGCATGGAAACGCTCCTCTTCACGGATTTGCACGGGTGCATGCAGAGTGTTAGCGTGAGTCTAAATCCCATTAGCCGTCAGCTCTGCCAGGTTCCTGTTCACCTCTGTGCAAAGCTCCGCGGCAAATTACTCACAGTGCGCCTGGACACGCTGGGATTTGGGAATGACAGCCGTGCAAAGTGCAAATAGAAATCATCTCCTCTGTGATGAGTGAGGGGTAAAAAGCATGAATATAATCAAACAGACAATTTCCAAAATTGGGTTGTGAGGAAAATAAGACGGGCCCCGACAGATGTGAGGCGCTCACAGTCTGTCCTTCTGAGTAATAATACTCCAATTAATTATCAATTATTGTTAGACTGAGAGGGTTAAAAGGCTCCTTAAGACGCCCAACAGAAAGGTCATAGGCTATGAATCTGTTGTTTCACGGGATGCCAGCAGGGGGCAGTGTTTCCGGTTCTTGCTGAGGTTTTCTGTGGTCGCCAACAACAGCGACACCTTTCAGTAGACGTGACATAATGTTCACTTTGTCGTGCATTTGTAGAGGAGGGTTTCATGTCTTGGGCCACAGAAGTGTTCTGGCTTACCAGGTCAAACCTGACACGTTACAAACAGAAAGGGCGGAGTACAGTTCTAGTTCGCTTCTCTCATGGAAACCAACAATTTTCAGTTTGATGTAAAAACCAGCATTAGCACCTCCTGTGTGAGTCACAGCCGGTGCACCCTTTGATGGAGCGACTGGAAAAGTCCACAGAGACGCTACATAATCACCATCCTATGTAGCAAATAGAGAAGAAAAAACATCCGAGTTCCAGAATCTTTTCCCTGTGTGATCACCAGGTTTTAGGCAACAGACATTTCACAGAAACACACTCGACTTTGATCCCTGCCCTGACCCGTGTGCGGCCGAAGCTCTTTACCAAAGTAAAAGTAGCCCCCTTCGTCTCTGGGCTGGAAGAAGCGCCCCCTCGCCTGGGCGTGAACGTCGGCTCCCTTCTCCACCAGCAGCTCCACGTACGGCTTACAGCGCCGCTCTATAGCGATGTGCAGCGCCGTCTGGCCTGAAGAAGACAGTGAAAACCCTCCTTTACCGTATAAGCAACCCCTATTATAACTGCATATTTCTGCATTAAAGGTGATGAAATGAGAGCTAAATCGTTTAAACAGATATTCTACCATCCTCCAAAAAATGTTTTCAAAAAGACACTTAAACTATAAATATACTCATACTATAAATACTGTTGTGGACCACATTAGAGCCTCGGCCACCTCCTTTCTTTCTCCACCGAAGGGATTGTTGTGTTGGTGTGTGTTAAGGCCACACACCTCTATAGTAGACGTCCCTGAAGGGCGTATTGATGAACTCCCTCAGGTTCCCCGTCTTCTCCGCGATGTCCGCCAGCAGCGGGATGGTGACGTTCTGACCGCCGTAGAGGTTCAACAAGGCTTTAGGCAGACACGTTTTACCCGTGGATGGCTCTGGCAGAGGAAAAAACCACCGTTAAAAACAACTATCAGTAGAAAATGCACACTCGTTTAGGTGAGTTGGAGACCTAAATGGGTTTAGCTACACGCTGGGTGGACGCAGGTTAACGGCTGCTGAGTAGAACTGGAATGTGGCCTTTTCTCCCCACACTAGACGGCAGAGGTGAATATTTATACATGAAATACAGCTTCAGTTGTTTCACGGGGCTTCCTGATGTGTCCATCATTGTTCTGGACAGTTCTGGAGTTGGAAGCATCAAAGTTGAAGGCTGCATGGAGCCTCTGAAGGAGGTTGCAGTTTGCTGTGATTTCTCTCTGCTCCGCGTCAAACGGAGGACAAGAAACATCTCAGAAGCTTTATTTGTGTCTGGCTGGAGGGGGACAAAGACCCTGACGCCGCTCCGCCTCTTCCCTCCTCATCCAGCTAAGAACAACAGAGCGGGAGGAACAGGGAAATACCAGAGGTCAACGTCAGCCGCGACCTCTGATAAAGATGGCGTGTGCTGTCCCAGTCTGATCACCTCTGAAGTCCTCGTCGGTCAGCCTCTTCTCCTGGCTCTGCAGGTACTCCAGCAGGCCCTCCAGGGCCTCCGCGTCTGCTCGCGACACGCAGTCGAAGAGCAGCGAACGGTTAAAAACCTTCAGGACCTTCGGGGGATCAGCAGCCAGCCCCTCGTCGCAGGATGTTTCAGTTTTACTAGACAGACACACAGGAAATGATGTCATTGACTTGAACGCCACTATTATTGCTTTTTTGTAAACCCACAATCCTTGTTAGTTTTGTCCGAATCCAGAATAATTTTGTTTTGGGGAGACTTTAAAGACTTTTATTCTGAATTCTAGGAGCAAAGTTAAAAAAAAAAAGAAAAAAAAAAAGATTTCTTTAATGTGATGTTAAGTAAACTCTGTCCAAATAAAAACTGTTATTGTTATTAAAGCGTTTTTTTCAGGGGGAAGGACGGTGAGGAGAGGCAGCAGCCTAAACATTACAGCAACCGCTTCAGCAGCAACCAACAAGGTGTTCTCTGTTACTCTGTTCCATCACTGAATGAGGGTGTGTGTGTGTGTGTGTGTGTGTGTGTGTACACAGTGGCAGGTTTCTCTTTTTACCACATTTTTCCGAACCAGCCCTTTTGTCCCTCCAGTGTTGTTGAAACTGTAAACTCTTTGTAAACACACCCTTCGTTATTTATTAAAAAACAGCCATAAATTGTATCTCAGAGACGGCGGAGCTCCTTCTCACCCTCTCGGGAGCTTCTTCCTGCGTCGTTTCTGGTTGCTGGTGTTCCTGTAGGTGCCGTAGTCAAAGAGAGAGTCCATGGGTGCTTTCTTTGGTCCTGGAACCACATTGGACTCATAGATGGTGGATTCCAGGAGGTCCATGGGGTTGGATATACCCTTCTTGAAGGCCCCCTGGAACTTCATGCGCAGGTTCTGCCTGCTGTCGGGCGGTTGGCCCGGCGGCGCCGGCTCCTGACTGGCGCCCTGAGCTGAAGGTGACGCGTCTTCGCTCTCAAACAGCTGCGAGAGCTCAGAGAGCGGGAACGCGGCGTCGCCTTCAGCCTGAGCCGTTCGACCATTGTTGGCGCTGGCGTGCGCCGCTGGGCCGCTGCAGTCGGAGCTGAGGGTGTCGGCTTTGGACACAGCGATGTGGCTCCTCCTGAGGAGACCAGAGCGAGGCTGGAAAGCAAAAAACACCAGCACAAAACATGGGAGTGGAGCACGTGCTGGATGCTTAATCTTGGCGGTGCGCTTAAAATACTTCAAAATAATTAGCTTGACCTCTGACCCTGTCAGGTTTAATCAACTGGGCACGATAATAAATCATTTAAATAATAAAGAGCTCAATTTTCCCAGGAAATTGTGAGTCTAAATTAGCTCTTTAGTTACAAGTCTGACTCTTCTGTACCTCATTCATGCCTTTTATCACAGTGACGTGTCAAATTCCTCTTCAGGGGAAGCTGGGATGGCGGCAGACGCATGTGTTTGTCCTGTAGAAACAAAATCAGACCCGTTTTCTTCTTTACAAACCTCCTTTAAACACTGATACAGAGAGAGCTCTGTCATCTGTGACCGTATGGAAACGCTGGGACCACACTGATGCCAACAGAAATAGGGAGTCAGAATCTGGCCTCTCATTGGTCAGACGGGGATGTTGTGCACAATCACACCACCTGTCTGCACACACACACACACACACACACACACACATGCACTAACAGCTCATGTGCTGCTTAGAGTTTCTGCTGAAATCTCTGCACACGCAGACAAAAAAAAAACGGAGCATCTTCCCATCAGGACACTGACGGCTCATCAACAGCCGCGGAGCAGCACAAACACAGGAGCAGCAATCTCAGTATGACTCACAACCGTGTCTGACAATTGGGATTATCATGCCTTTACACCTCAGCAGTCATGGGCTGGAGCAAAAGAGAGGGCTTTGATAAACTGTTAAAACAGAGCAGGAGGAAAGGATTAACTTGGTGAGCGTGGAGCCAGAGGAGACAACGCCGCATGTTAAATCCGCCAGACTGATGCAAGAAAACAGCTTCTGTATTCCAGGAGGTTAAAAGTGAGGGACACCGATGTCCTCTGGGAGATGTGGGACTTCCTGTTCTGTCAATCTGACGATTCCCAGAAGTTACTGGAACCTCTGGGATGGTGGAGTCAAAAAGAACGACTATGTGTTTGTAACGGCCCCGTCAAATGTTTTACAGAACAGGAGAAAAAGATGTTGAGAAGCGGAAAAGGTCTAATAAAATCACATTTTGCCTTTTGTTTGAACATTAAAGGGATTGGGAACCTGAAAACGACTCTCATAATATCCTAATAACTGCAGAGTTTACCCCCACTGTGATAATCATGTTACTTTAAAAAAAAAAAAAGCAGTTTTACTCACCTTGATCCAGGTTATTTATGTTTTAAAACTTTTTTCACAGCCTGTACCTAAAGTCAGTCGGAACAGATCCTCAGATGGTTTTTCTCTCGGATTACTCCCGGGTGGCTTAAAATGCTTTCGGTAAATGACATTCGGCTTCATGTGCCGCTCAGACGGTCCAATAGAACAACAGAAGCTTTCAGGAGACGATGGGTGGGACAAAGTCACCGCTCGCCAAAACTTTCCTGAAAGAAAGGTGGGGCGGACGGGGAAGCGTGAGCTGCAGTACCGACGGCGACCGGAGGAGGGCAGTGAAAGACCATCAAGCTCCACCGCTGTGGTTAGAATTATTTATATTGTAGCCACATGAAATAAAATTACAGTTTTTGATTTCTATTTGAAGATTTTACTATTTCCCTTACAATCAGTAACATGGTCAATGTACCTTAGTATTGTATGTGGCTGCAATAACAAAAAAAAAAGAATATGACTGAAACATAGTTGTTTTAATGTCTGTTTATTTTGCTCATACACACATTCTTGATCACTGGATGGACTGTTGAGGGTAAATGATCCAATTGACAAACTGTTAAAGATAAAGTGACACTAATGCAAGGTATGCAACCACAAAAGTAAATAATTTATGGATAATAACCCCAAACAAGAAATTGCTGCAGAAATGGTTCAAATGAACCTGTGTGTGTGTGTGTGTGTGTGTGTGTGTGTGTGTGTGTGTGTGTGTGTGTGTGTGTGGGTGTGTGTGTGTGTGTGTGTGTGAGTGTGTGAGTGGGTTATAGTCACACTGTCACGTCAGAAAACACTGAAAAGGACCTTGACAACCTGTGCCACTCTGCAGACTGTCAACAGCAGGACGACCCTGAGCAGATGAGAGCATGGCAACCTCACGCTCTGTAGTCGAGGTCGGCGTTCATTTTGCCGTATATCTCATAAGTGGCGTCAACCGTCGCGGTGAAATTAATAAGGAATTTTCTGATTTTCTCCAAGCAGTCCTCTTCCTTGACCTCCCGACCCTTGGAGAGGGCCCTCAGGAAATCAGCCTTGTAAGGAGCGCTGAGAAGAGCCACCTGAAGAGCAAACACAAACATCGGTGCCGTGTCCAAACTGTGACGATGAAACCCTGAACTGACCTTGAAGAACTGTTGAACAAACCAGCCGTGGTATCGTTTCAGGGCCACTTCGTAGGCTTTGCTGATGTTGACTCGAATCAGGTTGGGGTTGCTCTCATCCTTTTCACCATTGGCGAGGCTTTGGAGGAAGACCTGAATAAATCTCAAACCTCTGGTGGGGAGAGAATGGGGTAATTAAGGGTGGTTAGATGTAATAAATACACCAAACAAACCTTGTCAAACCTTTTCAGCCACATTAGAGCCAGCGTAGCTCCAACCTTGGGCCATTGGTCCCCATGCATTTCCTTCTCTGCCTCCAGAATCTGCTGCAGCGTCTTGAACCGTCCAGGGTTTGTGTCATAAACTACCTTGATTTTCTGTGAGGTGAAACGGCAGCATGCCTTATTTTATCGTTGTATATCTCAGAGGTGTGAATGCAAAGTTACAGATGCAGCTTGTGTACGTACGGCGATGTTAGCCGACATGTCTGCCTTTACGGGTGCAAAGATTGTAGAGCCCAGACAGTCTGAGGAGGAAGATTCACAGAGATGGTGACTCTCCAACGTCCAAAGGTGAACAGGACAATGTGTGCGACTTTGTGTTGTTATTAAAAGAAACACATTTACTCTTAGACTTGTTTTAGGCCAGTTTCATCAATGAAAGCAGGAGCAGTTTGTAGAAATGTGTTTTAACCACAAAAAATGTGAAATCTTGAGTAGGACAAAGGTGCATTTTGGATGTATTTCAATATCAGACGTTTATTAAACCTAAAGGGTTCCACGTGGCAAATTGAGTAATGGAGCTTTGGGATATTAATACACAATGAGTTCACACAATGATGCCCTGGAACACCATGGCACCAGTGAATGGGCAAAGGGAACTCAACACCGTTCTGATCAATTTTCACAACCTCAAATCCAGGCCGACTGGCTAAATTATGCATGCTAAACAACTGAGAACAGTCTGATTGAGAAATGCAATCCCAAAAAGTTTATTTCAAACAGTGCTCGGTTGTTTTTTGGTCTTGATAGAGGATTTTCATGTTCTATATCCGTGTCTTTATGTCTTGTTCTTATAGAGCGACTGTAGAACACTGAAGAATTCAAAAGCCTGCTTTTGACAGCCTACACTGTTGGTGCTCCCTATTTCTTCGCGATTTCTTTCCTCATTACTTCACACGTCAGAGTAACTGAAATAACGTCACGCTTTGGAGGCTTCACTTACCGAATAATGGGGGAAGGTGTGACACGGCCTCCAGAAACGGTCGTGTTTCCACCTGCCTGTCAGCAGGCAGCTGTCTGAACTGGTGCTCCATTAAGAGAGCCATTCTGAGGTCCGTGCACAGTCTTACCTCTGGAATGATTCAGTCTGCAGAGCCTCTGTTCCAAACTTACTCTGACACCAGGAGAAGCCGTGCACGTCTTACCCCACCCCTGAACACACGGCTACCCAAACACGTGTGTGGACAGAGCAAACGTGCCCACACCAGCTTCAGCACCAAATATCGAGAGACTCAAGTATTTATTAAGCTACTGTGGCTCCTTTTTATTTATTAAGTTTGTTACTTTGGGTTTTTTATTGGTCATATTTTACCATGTTAGTATTAAACTACATATTAATTTCATGTATTTTGCCTTTGTTGAATTTGAACTATTTAATAATACTGTTTCCATGGGATGGTGCCAGAGTGGGAGGTTTTGGGGATGGGCAAGAATGGGCAATGTTTGGCACTGCTGTAATAAAGGGGGGGGGGGTAAAGAGTGCTGTTTCACTTTATGTGGCATTGCTTTGTCAAACCAGCTCATTAAGAAAATGAATAAAGAATAAAATACAAAGATTGAACCCACAGAAGAATAAACTATATATATAAACTATATATCAAGCTAATCTTTTTGATTTCTAGAAATAAATAAACTTACTCAAAAGTTGAGCAAATATTTAAAAATTCGAGTTTATATTAACCGTTTATATTCTTCTCAATCGCGTTTCGCTTTTATCCTCGATCACGCAGTTTGACCCTTACGCCATTCCGTAGTGTGGGAGGTAATAGGAAGTTTACTGGCTCGAACAACCATGGCAACAAGCTTCTAACAAGAAGGGGAAAAGGCAGTTAAATGTTATTTTTCGATAGAGAATTGTGTTTTATCCCCATATAACGGAAGGAGACAAACCCCTGCTACCAACTCAAGTGTAAAGTATTGTTTCTTTGGCTTTGTTGACAGCAGCTCCGTGTTCTGCACCGAGTGTAAACATTTAAAACAAAACTTGAATAGTTAAAGGATGTCCTTGTGGTGCTTTTGTGCAAAATCTACCTTAGCTTTCTTATACTACTTTACTTTATTTTCTTAAAGTCACATTTGCGCTGTTTGTGTTCTCTGACGTACACGAAGAGTAGCCGAGATTAGGCGTGGATTGGGTAAATTGAGCTCCAGGGAAAATAACATATATCTCATAATGTATCCTTTTTTAATGCACCAGGTCTATGGCCCTGCCGACCCTCTCGACGCGGGTGCCCGCACGGTCCCGATCTGCGGGCGCGCACATGGCCTGGCAGCGGGAGCGGGAGGCTGAGAGGCGGCAGCAGTGGGAGACGCACGCGCGCTACCTGAGAGAACAAAGCGTGGGCAGCCAGAGACGGACCATCTGGAGCTCCATACACTCCTTCAACAAGAGGTCACATGACACCACTGTCCACACACACCTGGCGTCCATGTCTGGTTGAACCTGTCCAACTCCCTCTTTGTACCTTGTGTTTTTTAGTATGTCGGCCTACCGCAAGCAATACCTAAAAGAAGAGCAGGAGGCTCATTTGGAGCAGCGCAGGAATGGGCTCAGGACTTTGCTTCAGGAGGAGAACAACCGACTGGAGGCAGAGCTCAAGCAGTTGGTGCCTGATAGGAACACACTGAGGGGGCAGCTCCTGCAGAAAAGAGAGCAGCTGCGTACAGCGCGAGAGGAGCGGAGAAAAAAGGTGGGAGGTTTCTCCTTGACCCCTAAAAAGCAATGATCTGCTTTTGGGTCATAGCAGCAGCCCACATCTGCTTTTAATTCCCAGTTGGCAGAAGAGCTGCTGAGGGAGCATCGGAGGAAAAACAACCCAGAGCTGCGAAAGGTGGCAAAACTCTCACGATCTCTGGGAAATAAAACGACGCACAATTCCTGGTTTAAAATAGCGCGCCTCCTTTTTTCCTTCTGCTCACTTTGATTGTGCCTGCAGGTTGAGACGGAGCTGCACAAAGATCATGTTGTCAGTCAATGGCAGAAGCAGATGTCGGAAAAGCAACAGGTAAAACCCTGAGGTCACTGTTGGCATCCCATCCAACACATACCAGCTCCCTTCATCATGTTTGCACCACCTGCACCCTCCGCTAAGTGAGCCGGCTTTTCCAAACATGCAGCAACAAGTGTCAGAGCAGGAGGAGGAACAACGCTTTGAAAATGAGTACGAGAGAACCCGAATGGAGGCTCTAGAGAGGATGAAGCAAGCAGAGGAGAAGAGGAAGGCCGATGAGCAGACGAGGATGGAAGACCTTCGGAAACAAATGGAGGAACTGAAGCTAAGGGAGGAGGAGGTGTGGAGACTTTGAAATAAGCCGTTTTGCTGCCGACGGATGATGCTACACACTCATCGATATTTGCTCTCAGACGGCTCATCTGAAGGAGGAGCAGGAGGCTCTGTTGGTCAAGCAGTGGCAGCTGGAGAAGATAGAGGAGGAAAGGAGACGGGTGGAAGAGAAGCAGAAGAAGTTTGAAATGCGGTGAGAGAGCATCAGCGCGCTAACCATCAGCGGCGCTCTGGTAAGGCGCCGCTCTGACCGCATTTGTTCCACCAGACGTTTCCTGCTCCGGCAGTATCGCGCTCAGATGAGGCGAAGAGCCGAGCAAGTGCAGGAGGAGCTGGTTAGTCTGATAACTTTATTTGAATTATTCTTTTAAACCTGTGACTCACGCCAACATGACATTCTTCTGTGCTGAGCAGGAGGCCGAGCGTGAGATGCTAGCAGCCTTGCTGGAAGGGGAGGGGGAGGAGGAGAGGAGGAAGAGTTCACGCAGGGAGAGAGCCATCGCCGATGTGGCCTGGATGAAGCGTGTGATCGAGCAGCAGCTTCAGCTGGAGCGAGAGAGGGAGGCAGAGTTCGATCACCTGCACAGGTGAGCGCCAAAGTTCCGTCAAGTCTGACTCCCATCTTCAGAGTCTGCTCCAAAGCAAAACAGGGGGAGTTTCGTCCCATTTAGGCACCAAGCGCAGCAGGTGTGGGAGGAACAAGAGGCACAGTGGGAGAAAGAGCGGAAAGCCAGAGAGCGACTCATGCGAGAGGTGGACCGCTTTCACATTCCAATTGAGAATTTCTCATCGTGTTGAGAGTTTAAAAGCTGATCTCTGTTCGTCCTCGTGGAAAGGTGCTGGCGGAGAGACAGCAGCAGCTGAGGACGAGGATGCAGAAAAACCGCGAGGCTCAGGAGGAGGCCCAGAAGAGACGAGAGGAGCTGGTAAAGGAGCTGGAGAAGGAGAGGACTCTCAGACGGCAGGAGAAAGAGCTGCGAGAGAGCCGCCGGACAGCGTGGTTACAAGAGATCGATGCTCAGGTCGGATCACGACACCATTGTTGGAATCTTATCAAAATCCAATTCCAATTTCCTGTAATTACTGTTACTGTAGGTGGAGCAGAAGCACCAGGAGCAACTGGAGGAGCAAAAGAGGATAGAGGAGGAAGAGGAGGAGGAAGCAGAGGTTCTTCGAGGTCACGAGGAAGAGTGGAAGTTGGAGACACGAAGGATGGTGGAGAGAGGACACCAGGACAAGGTAAACCGTGTTGATCCACAGGAAACCAGTCATTAACAGGTGAAAACTGCTTTTGTTCATGTTTAACTTTGGCTGAAACGGTTTCAGATACACAGCAGACCTCGATCGGCCTGGACATGACCGAGCACGGCTGCAGGGTGGATCTACACTCACCATTTAAGTTTTACCCTAGTTTACATCAGTTTGGAGATCACCGACACCACGATTCCTGTTGGGGGCCAGAGGTCAGGGGCCCTTCCCCAGGAATGTTTCATTTTCCTGCAAAAACTGATTTTTATTATGCACTTTTTTTTATAGTTCTGATCCAAAATGTGACCAGTTGTCAATAAAAATAAAAAAAAATCAATCAAACTCATTCAGACGTTTTTCATTTAATAAAGAAAAGAGGCAAACTAGTTTGTTATAAATTATATTTATTTAGAAAATATTCATGTTGCCAAAGTGCTGCATCATGTTTACAGAAGGACGTTGCTTCCATCAGAATGACGATGAACACTTAGTGGCCCAGTTGTACAGAAGACATTTAGAGTTCTAGCACTTGAAATACCTGTACAAGTCACCACGGCAACATAAAGTCAGCGCAAAGCCCCGTTGCAATGCACAGTCCTTTCTAAATGAATGCAAAATCTCAGCCAAGCTAACACACACCAGTGGGCTCCTGGAGTCTAAACCGGTTTCACAAATGGTTACACGGAAACGACAGGAAAATACGCTGCAGACTGGATCAGGGAACAGGATCAACCATGTGCAGTTCACAGCAATATAGCAACAAATAGCATTGCAATGCTACAAAGTGTGCTTGCAAGTCAGATATTTAAAGGCAGTTCATTCTGGTCAGTTTGTATTTTAAATTTAGGAGTATGTTACTTTTTTTTGTTTACAGAGTGCAATTAATGACTAGAAGGCTCGTTAGCTACAGTGTCAGCAATAGCATTCAATTATGGCTTTTCATGCTCGTCTTTGGACTAATAACAATTAAAGTACTGATGGATTTGATGGATTGTGCTCAACAAGAGATTTGAACAAATCTAATGTCATTCTCAGATTTCAGCTTTTCCCCAGGTTTGTGGGAAAGACTGGCATTTATTCAGATTCAAGGCAAGGCATGCATAGACCACGAATGGAATTCTATAAAAAGACGTACATGTAAAACACGAAAGATGTCGGTGGCTTTGCGGCCCGTAAGTGCGATCAGTTGGTATTCTCCTTGGTGGTGACGGTGACGAGCTGCTTGGCCGCCTTGGCGATGTCATAAGCGCACTGGATGACCTGCTGGGTGACCAGCTGCATGTCCGGTCCCGGGCAGCCCTCTGACGGCGCCGCCTTCTTGCACTCGCTCTGAAGCCTGTAAGCGCTGGAGGTCAACAAACGCAGGGACCCTCTCACCGTGTCTGAGCGCGGCTTCTGCGGGGGGGGGGGGGGGGGTTAAATGGTCTTATGCTTCTGATGGAAAATATTTACCGTGTTTTTGGATCGTCAAATGCTTCAAAAGTAGCGGCGCCGTACCTTTGGAAAGAGGGCAGCCATTTCAGTCACAGCCACATGTATTCTTTCTGAGCAGGGTATGAAGCTGTGGGCGGGAAAAAACAGCTTGTGAGTTCCCAAAATGACGCATCAGCAAGTATAAATTAAGCTTTTACATGCACCTGTGGGATTAAAATATCAACACAGCGTGCATTATCGTTCATGGTTAACTAACATGCTATTAAAACAAACATGAGCGCTGAGACTCCGACACACACATCAGTCTCACTGCAAACTCGCCTCAATGACCTGCGTGACCTTGAGTTCACAAATCAGCTCACGGCCTTTTTAGAACCAAAAAAAACGAAATCAGCTCTTGAGGAGGGAAAGAGGAGGGTGAGAGAAACGAATGAGGGAAAGAGTGAGAGAAACAGAGCGCTCGTTAGCAGGACGGGCAGGAGACACGCGGGTGAGTCCGAGAGTGGGTGAGGGAGAGGAAGAGAACACTGTGCCTGGGAGGCAGGGACAGAGGCCAGAGTACCAGGAGGAGGGGTCAGGGGGTCGGAGGCTGAGCGGATGGAGGGGAGCGGGGGCTTTCTCAGCCCAGGGGACCAGAGTGCTGAAGCATCCCAGGCTGTGCCTGAGCCGGCGCACGCCTTCACGCTCGCACGGCCGGCTGGCGGGGCAGGGCGAGGGGAACGGTGACGCCGAGAGGAGACGGTGGGGGAGAGTGAAGATACGACAGCAGTGAGAATGCAAACAGCTGAGCAGATTCAAGATTACGACTGAGGAGAGAACAGGAGAAATGTTGGTGCTTCTTCTCCCGCAGACACCGACCTGTCGTGTTTGTTCTCCTGAGCGGCTCGCAGCAGCTCCTGGATGTTCTTGGTGATCTGCTCGGTCTTGCGGATGACGTCCTCCGTGCTGGGGAGCGCGGGGTCAGGCTCCGTCTCGGGATCGTCCAGCTCTGGGATGGAGCTGCCTTCCCCCAGCCAACCGCAGCTCCTCATCCTGCCTCTCCGGCCTAATCTAGGGGTGGGTGGCAACAATCAGAGCAAACTTCACCTGCTATTGCTCCAAAAGCGTCTCTGGGTGGTGTTCTTACCCCGAGTCATCCACCTCTGAGTCATTGAACGTGTTGTCATAATCACTTTCGGGCATGCTGCTCTGTTTCTCTAACTTTGAGGCCTGGAAAGAATGCAAAAATCTCTCACATGAGAAACTCTGACCAGAGGCAAAATCAGCGGCTGAAGAGGGAAAATGCAGATGCAGAACGTGTAGAACATCACATACTTTTACTGTATAAAAAGTTAGAATAGGAGCAAATACTACTTGTGCACATGTGTGCCAGCCAGTGAAACAGAAGCAAGAGCACATTCAAGACAAGATTAGTAAGAAACTGTTCAGATCATATGGCACAAAAACAGGTTTGCTGCTACTAAACTGGAGCATAATATCAAGTCCACCTGAAAAGCTTCATTAAAAAAAAGAATGAGTGCATAGAACACTTAGCAACACATGTGTTACCTTAAACTTTGCCACTAACTCTATTTAGATTCACCATCAGCCTCAAAGCTGCATCCACACAGGGAGGACTCGCTCGAATCCCAGAACATGCTGCCAGAGACCTAAGGGACGGCTCAGCGTTCGCACAAATGCTGCAAAAATGCAAATGCGCCCGGGTTTCTGAGGCCCAGATTGTACTTTCAATGGGTGAGTGATGGCCAGTGGCGAGGGCGTCAGGCCCGGGCGCGTGACTCATGCAGCAGAGTGGATAAAGAGCAGCGTACAAGGTGGACAGAGCCAGGTGAGGACGAACAGGAGAAATAAAGCTATGCTCTCCGAAGTGGGCTGCGTCCCACAGAAGGTGGGTGCACAGATGTACTTAACCTTCTCACAACTGTCATCCTTCGACCACGACAGGGTGGATGGAAATGAGGGGAGGGATGAAGAGGTGGTGGCAAAAGGGCCCTTTTCTGTCTAAAGGCAGAGGTCAAATCACATTTAACAAATCCTGACATCGTGAACACACAAATGAGCTCAGATTTATGGCAGTTTGGTGAGATATTTCATGTTGTGGATGGCGTTGAGGGATGGAAGCAGCTATTAATAATAGAGGAATTCTAAGGAAAGCTCAAGAACAAACGTCGATCCTCCCACGTTTCCTCTAGTGAGCATTTCCGCATCCAGGAAAAGACACGTTAACTGGGGACCGATGATTCATTCCATTGAGAGAGAAGACCAAGGAAAGATCCCAGTGATATCAGAGATGATTACGTGGAACTCGTTATGGAATCAGAGAAAGACCAAACACAGGCGAGAGGACAGTGTGTGTGAAATTATCATGCATTACAAAAACACATGTTTGTATGGTAGTTTTAATGCTTCATCGACATTAAACACGGTACAAAGCTTCAGAAAAGATCAAAATAACAGCATCGTCTCATACAACCGAACGGCACCAGTAAACAACAGACGAATGTGGGATAATGGGTTTAGGGAGCTGTCGAGATGAAATGTATGACATGTTTCTGATGACGTCCCCTGAACCGAGGAAAGGGTGAACAAACAAAGGAAGAGGAGGAAAGGGATGGAAAAAGGGCACAGGAAAGGAAATGGCAAAGGAAAGCTGGGAACGGGTCTTACTTACATGAGGTGGGAAGGGTTGCAGGGTGGGGATACCCTCCTCCGGGTAAGGGGTTTCCCCTTTAGAAAGGAAGGGCTTCAGGCCCGAGCCGGTCTCATACATAGACATGGGCCGACTGGCCCGCGAGGACTGCCGGCGTTTCAGGGCTGAGGGACTGGAGGGGTCGGGGTACTCTGAAGAGCTGGGGATCTGATAGATATTGGCTGTGACCTGCCGCCTGAGAGAGGAGTTCTCGCTTTGCAGAGTGTGCAGCTGGAAGAGACGGTCAGCAACATACTAAGAGCAGCTCTCAGCAAAGCAAGCTAGGTTCCCTGCTCTCATCCACAGATTCATTAGAATATGATACTCCTGCCGTTAGTTCAGCCACAGGGCAAATAGGAGAGGAAGAAAACACCTCTGTGGGTACAAAACTGTTACAGAAAAAAACCACGTCGATTTAAAAAAGGCCCCGTGACAGAGCCATGTTTTCCATAACTTAGCCGTCAACCCAAAAGGATTTGCTCTTGGCCTGAACAAAGCAAAGCAGGTGACAAGCAAGCAAAATGTCTGCTGCACAGAGAAGCAGCGCAGGTGCAGTTTGAGTCAAAGATTTAGCCACAGTACAGACAGATTAACTGGGGACTTAAGAGAGGATCAGAAACGCCCGGGAATGGACTGAATCGTCAGGGATTTAGATACAAACAGCCAGAATTAATTTAGGTTTGGTTACTATGATAAACGTCACTATGGCTGCAGTTAAAGCTTAAAGACACGTGGTTAATGTGTGAATGCATCCTCACGGCCTGAGTTACCTGTTGGCCTCTCAATGAAACCACGAAACTCAGTTTACACTCACCATCAGTAAAAGATAATCAGTAAAGGCTCCTATAAACACAAATTTAAGAAAACAAAATACAACGTAACCATGCATCAGAGGCCTGCATGTGTACTAAAGTAATTATACACAGTATATGTGATGAAGCAAGGCACACACATACAATTCAGTTAGTTAAGAAGTGATTTAAACCCAATGGTGATTATTTCATGCTTTTGTTAAAAAAAAAACAACAACATTAAAACATGCAGATTAGTACAATTAGAAAGAAATGATATGACTCTTATTTATTGCAAAAGGTTCAACAGGAACAAAGGTCAGCTGCTTCTTTTCCAATTTCCACTTTTCATTTAAGCTTAAATACAGAACAGAGGGTGGAGCAGCAGGGTGGAGCAGCAGGGTGTCACAGCGGCCTTATCCTGCCGCAGAGCATTCCATTCTCCATACGCCCACAGGCTGGGGCTTCACGCCAGAGAGAGAGAGAGAAACAGAGAGAGAGACAGAGAGAGAGAGAGAGAAACAGAGAGAGAGAGAGAGGGACCGCTGCCACATCCCCTCCCCTGATCCAACCCTCACCAGGTGTTAGTGATCTTATTGGTGCAGCATGGTTGATACCTTTTTCTGCATGAGCCTTAGCTCATCGCTCAGGTTGTTGTTGGCTTTCATGAGGTGCTGAATCTTGACTTCTGAGGCAGTCAGCGCATTTTTCAAGTCCACGTATTCCTGCATGGTGATGGGACCGTCGGAGAGATCCGAGTCCAGACTCTGGGGAGGGGAGGGGAATCAACAGAGAAAGAATGAATGAAGACTGACTGCAGTGTTTCCAGCTTTGCAGATTAGCTTTAACATTAGCTTCAATAATAAGTGTCAAGTTTTTATGTCAGTAAAAGGCCAGAGTGCAAACAAAGACTAAACCTGGGGACCGAGCACCTTGGTGCGATCTCCTTTGCTGGAAGGGAGGTCTTGATCTGTGTCCTCGTCAGATGCCACGCTGTCGTAGTCAGGCTGGTCGTTGTCCTGGGTATCGCTACGTCTGCCCCCGATGTTCTTCAGGATGAATTCAATGTTATCTGTCGCCCAGAGAACGCGATTTACAGCGTGTCTGGACAACACGGCGGCGTCACTAAGGCAAGAAAACAACCCACCTTTGGGACTGGCTACTGAATTTCCTCTTTGCCGGCGTTTAGCGTCGCTCAGTATGTCGATCACAAGAGTTGCGAATTCGTGTGCGTTAAATCTTGCCAGTTTTTGCCGTCCCTATACGAGAAAACCGAGACAGCGTCAGCTGCAGTCAAACAGCCTAGTGTGATGTTGTGTGAGGTTAAGGGTGGATGTGTGGAGGCAACGTGCCTGGTTGCGTGTGGACGAATACTCTGGGTTCACAGGAAGGAAAGGCACCACGGTGGTCTCCGTCACCAGGGTGCTGTGGTTCTGTGTCGCCAGCCACACTACAAATAACAGCAGAACTGAGACCAACGGCGTGCTGAAGTGAGACGGCGAGAACGAACCGTTTCACCCTACCTGCATCGGTCTCTCGTCTGTCCACCTCATCGTACACATCCATGGCTAACTCCTCAAATAAGTGGTTACTGAGCTGCGCGACGATATGCAAATTACACTTAATTAAAATCCTGAGAAATGAGTTATTTTGCAAAAACACTTACAGACTGGAGCTTCCTCTTTGCCGCCTTGGCCAGCTCTGATAAATCTAAACTGCTACGAACAGACAAACGCTTTCATGAACAACTAAATTGTGACTGTAAGTACACGTCATCCTGATACTTACATGTTCCTTATTTATCAAGAGAGCAAGAAAAGAGAGAGAAAAAAAACATTTTTGACGCAGATGCACAACAGTGCCAAACACACACACCACCTCTAAGGTTACTTAGAAACCAAACTAAAGATTCCGCTCTTACCTGTCAGCCATTTGCGGAACGATGAAGTGCTGGCCATTTTTATGATCTGAAAAGAACCAGAAATGTCAGCACGCTTAGAATAGAAAGCTCTTTAAACCACCGCCCAGTCCCCGCTGACATGTTCCCTCTCACCGCTTACCTGGTCTTCGTCCACATAGGTAGAACGCCAGACGGTCAGTCAGTTCATACTGAATTTCCACTAGCCTCTCTGCCAGCTCGTGGTGGCCGGCTTCCCTGCAGGGACGAACGTTGAACCACCACGTGAGGCAGGCGGCTCCATCAGCTCGAGCTTAATAAGAACAGCTAACCTTGCATAATCGATGGGGGTTTTGCCGTTGCTGTCAGGGGCCCCGGGGTCGGCCCCGTACACCGTTAGGAGCTCAGCCTGAGACACTTGTCCCGCCTTTGCAGCAACATGTAACGGAGTGTTCCCTTTTTCCTGGAGAAGTGCACATGAACCGACTCTTTAAATCAACAGGTGAGAAGACTTGGAGGTGGTTCTATTTTAATTCCACAGGTAAAGCTTACAGGGTGAAAGAAATTTGCTTGTGCTCCCAGAGATAACAACCTCAAACAAGTCTCCAGATTCCCAGTGCGAACACTCGAGTGAAGTTGCTGAGGGAAACAAAACAAGAGCAATTAACACACATGCAGACGGCCTTAATAAGGTTTTGTGCAAAGAAACATGTTGTAATACTTTGCTGAGATCATTGGCGGTCGAGCTGTCGTCCTCTCGGCACGGCATGCGGTGCACAAACGCCAGCATTTGATATTTGGCCTTTATAAACTCTGATTTGTTTGGGCTTTCGTGACAAGAAACATGAAAGAAAGATGAAACCACTCAGTTATATCGAGACAAATCACCCCTCCGTCACTATGAACAGCGGCCACTCACTGCAGCTTGTCCTGAGGGTTGGCCTTCCGTTTCCCGCTCATCACTGAGGCTGGGTCCAGAAGGGAGTGCTCCCATATTGAATTGGCTCCATTGCTGTATAACGTCTGAACCATCTAGAGGGGAGATAATGAAAAAGAATTGAGCCATTAGGAATTTCAGGAGGTACAGTTTTAAAAAATAACCCAGGCATTGACACATATCATGCTTTGTGGTACAGGGTGTGTACCTGGAGCTGCGTGGGAGGCCACGGTGTGTGCCTCAGGTGGCGGACTTGGGAGCTGTGCCTGCCCAAGCTTCGATGAACGCTGCAGCACTCGTCGCAAATCAACACACCCCTGTTCACTGAGGCCCAGCGAGGATCTAAAAGACAAAATAGAAACTTTTGGCATTTGTAACAGATTTCATTCATCCGGCTCCTGGAGAATGGAAATTGGGGGATCGAGGACACACTTTAAGTCCACCTGATGAGGTCAAAGGTCCAGCGACCCCACAAGAATAACTTTACTGTCGAAGTAAAGCAGCTCGGTTTGTGGTCTTCAATCAAGCATCTCAGGCAAAATTAGCATTACAGAAAGAAAACAGGAAGTGTAAGGAGAACATGTTCAAATGGTTGGTTTCTGGTGCTATTAAGATGCTTTATGAAAATGAGAAAACATTGATGGTGATGATGATGAACATGATGTTAAACTTATCCCACAAATGTTTTTCTAATGCCTTAAAAAGGTCTTCAGTTTAAATACAGGCAGAAAGACGGTAATAGGAAGAACACGAGGATTTAATCCTGTTGGACCTGATAAATTTGTTGCCATATCCAGAAAGGTAGTGAAAACAAGATTTTCTAAGTTGAAGTACTACAAATATCCGATTAGCAAGCAGAAACCTTCTCTGGTAAGCACACCAGACATCATATCAAGACATTTAGTTCTGCACATTTAGGAAAGGTTGTACCTTTAAGAAAAATTCAGGTCAATGTGACTAAAATACATCAGTGTATTTAGCTTTAACCTCTTTACCATATGGCCCAGAGAAACGCTATCTGCTGTTTTATATTAAGGCTCTTCTGACAGATAACACGTCACACCCCAAAATATGGTAAATTCACACAATGCTCAAACAGCCGACACAGTGTGAAACAGATTTGAATGTCTGGCACGGTGACAGGACCGACCGTGGAGGCCATAGCAGCAGCAGCTGAGGTGGAGGAAGAACAGCTGCTGGGGTTTTGGCACCATTCTGGCACCTAATCTCCTCTTTACTCCTCAGCCCAGACCTGAGGGATGGTGCTGGCGTGCCTTTTCTTCTGCTTAACAAGCAAGGCTAAATTTAATATCACATCTTCAAACTCCAAAAATATTCACAACCAACAACTGGCAGAGTTTGTGTGCAACAGCAGCTGCTGAGGAGGCCTGAGGGCTTTCACTAATATGAGCGACTTGATGACCCACAAAATGCCAAAGGTTGAATGATACCAATTACATCGGGGGGTTTTTTGTACATGCAATAAGAAATCGGTGCAAAGCTGTTGAAAAATGACCTCTTGTACACATCTAAGAAAACACGATCCTCAAAATAATTCACACGGCTACAGTAAATCATATGTTCAATACATTATGTAGCCACAATACAGACGTGTTTGCATTGGAGGCATGTGGTCGATTCACTCGCGCATCCTGTTTTGCTTCCTGTGCCTGCAGAAAACATCACGTCATTTCTTCATGCGTAAATGGGACTTTTGAGTGTATTCCGTACAAATCTGTGGAACATGTTCTCCGGGCATATTTGACAGTGAATGCTGTGTTTGTGTCATCTGTGAGACCATTTCAAAAGGCACAACTGCTGAAACTATTGGGCTCAACATGGTCTGCAGTACTTCCTCTGCACTAGAAAGACTTTGTAAGAGTACAGGAAATAGTTTATTCGATCAAAAAACACCATTACTCTTAAAAATATACATATATATTTACAATTATAGGGTATTTGACCAATGTACGGTGACCTAAAGTTCTACTTATCTCTAAACAGCACAATTAACTAGGTTGCATACGCGTTTACACAGCTTTAATATACATCCATCTGGAACCGGAAAGATTTTTGATTGATCACCCACAGATAATCATAAGGGATTAATATAATCCATCATTACTGATCGGATTACAACTCGCTGAAATACTTTTATAGGAAAGCGCTTCAGCTGTTTTTATTTCCGTTGCCATCATAACTAGCACCTTCAAGTTGCTGAAAGGATTCACTGCAACAGACGAGCCCAAAACCGATTCGAAACAAGTGCAACACTATCGATTCCCAAACGTCGCTGATTCCAGGCCAACAGTAAACGGCGCAGCCTACCTGGAGCACTGCAGTCGGCGCACAGCTCGGTATTCCGGAGGCGCTTAGACATTCTTGATTCGGGAGGAGATATCTTTGGGGGGGGAAAAAGATCCGAACTATCGTGGCTGCTACGTTACGGTAACCATTGGTTTACCCTGCAGGAGCGTCCTCAGTGTTAGCAAAACGAGCTAATTATAAACAAAAAAAGAGAGTATTTACTCCTCTGCTGATGATAGCCCACTCGTTCTTATTTTTAACTAACATTTGCATTACAGGCGCCACAGCGTCATCACATTAAACGGGAAGGGCAACGGTATTTGCCAGTTAGTTGGTTGACTTAGCATATAACAAGCTACCAGCCCGTTGGGTGAACTCCGCCCGGCAGACAGCGACACTACAGCGCTCTCACTGGCCGCACCGAGTGTGACCTAGTGTCGAGGGAAATTATTCCCGCAGTTCAGCACGAGAGGGGCCGATTCACGCCTCACAGTAGTTTTAATATTTGTACGAGTAAATTTAGATCCGTTCCTTTTTTCTGTCTACAAAAGATTTTCTGAATTATAACGGAGATAAACTGTACCCAACGGTGTTTTGAATTCCGGTGTTAGTGAACCTGACAGTCTCTACAGAGGGAAGAATAAACTTCACTACCCTAGTGACACGATTTCAGAATATAGTTGGATGATATTCACAAGTGAGAATCGTTAATAACTAAAAAGAAAGAAAAGACAAAACAACGGCAACGCAAAAACACTGGGGATGGTTTTCTTTGATTTCGTACTCATTCAAGGTTTTCTGATTTTAGTTCTAAATGTATATATTCTATAAATGCATTGCTTACTGGGGAAGTGAACATCACCCCAAATAAACAAAAAATAAAACAGAACTGAAACTATGAAACCCGTGTCAAGCAGGAACGCATTAAACGTCGTACATATCCTAACCGCTCATTAACCTAACAAATAATGTCTGTATTTAGCTAACAAGTTTGCCTTGGTTGCACCGGTGCGATAGATTTGCGATACGGCCCAGTAACCTCTCGGAAATTAAACCCCCTGGTCTTATTTTTAAAAAACGGCCTGGGTGGATTAGGAAATTGTGATTTATTGGTATTTGTAGTACAATACCCCACCATAATTAATCACAATTAAGTGCGCCGAATATAACCACATTCGGGGGAACACCGGATATAACCCCGTGTGTCCAGGTTAAATGGTTCCGCCCCAATGGAATCTAGTATTTTTTCTAAAATCATCTTTAATTTAATAATCTTATTTGTATTTTTTTAAAAGTCTAGAAGTCGATAATAAAATTACACTTCATGCCAACGCGGCACAGTTTGGATTTATTTTTCAAGTTTTTTTCGAGTTGGTTGATTTTCTGTTTATTTAAGACACCCCCTCTTACGATTTGGTTTCGCTTCAGGCACTTCCTTGTTCAAAAGTTTTATTAAGAGGAAGCTTTATTGAAAGTTGCTAGTTGTTTGGATGTCTTGGTGTTTTTGCTGTGAAACATTGAGGGCATCTACTGCATCAGTCGTTCATTGTTTTTCGTTATCCAGTTTTTGCCATGGCTGTAGTCACTAGAAGCAGGCTAACGCTGGAGTGAGCGGGCGCGTACGGAGGAAGATGTCCACGGCTAACATTAGCGACGACATCAGAGTGAAGTTTCCTCTGCATTCCGCAGTGTGGGAGAACGATTACAGGAAACTAGAAGAACAAATACGGATCCCACAGGTTGATGATCCACTGACTGTGATTCTTCTCATACCAATGACCAGAAAATGTTACTTGCTAGCTCGCTGAAAGCGGAGGGAGACGTTAAATCTCTTTAGCCAACCAGATAAAGTAGGCCAGTCGTGTTGACAGATGCTCCGTAGTGTCAGACGTGCTTTTCCCAGGTGATGTGCACGAACGGATCAGTTAGTGACAGAAAGAAGTGTATTTTTAAATGTCTTTGAAAATCAATACCGTATTTCTGGCTGACAGTTTAAGACAAAATTCACATAAAACAACAAATCCAGCTACTACTGGATTATCGTGATTAAAAAGGCTGCGTTATCATTTTGCCCATTCGTGCTATTTGGTTTATTTGAAAGTATGTTGGGACTTCATAGTTCCATTGTTCTCAAATATAGAACATTAGTACTATAAAGTATGATCAAACAGACCCCTTTTCCATCGTTTCGTCTGTGGATCTCCTTTGTTCATTATGAGTAATACCTTTTGTGGTTGAATTACTAAAGCCCAGCCACTATTATTCCTGTTATTACTACCCTGCAACCATGATTACATTACACTTACTCCAGAGGCTCATTTTAGAACCAAACAGGATCAGTGATGAGCGACTAGGAAAGTCATAGCATGACTATGAATCTCAGTTATAGAATGGCATCATTCACACATGAATCAGAACTTTGCAGTGCTTGTGTTTTCCTTCATATGCTGTCCTGTTTCTTCACGTTATTCCTGTATTGTTTTCATACCTTGGTCTCCTTTCGATTTTCTTAGAATGACATTGAGGCTGTTGATCCCCGGGGTCGGACACCTCTGCACCTCGCTGTCTCGCTCGGTCACCTGGAGTCTGTGCGAGTCCTCCTCCGACACAATGCGTCTGTGACTAAAGAAAACGCCAGCAATTGGACAGGTCAGTTCAGCTATTCCATTAAATTCCACTTATCCAGCCATTCAGGCTTGGATTTTAATGGTTGCTTTGTTTTATGTTCTCACCTACCCACCCTATGTAACAGCTTTCACGTTCTTCTCTTTATTGACATCATTGTAAGTGATGATTGTTGTTGTTGGGGAGCAAATGTTTTGGTAGTTTATGAATCCCTGTAACCCTCGTCTAGTGCTCCAGGAGGCTGTCAGCACTGGCGATCCGGAAATGGTTCAGTTAGTGCTTCAGCGCAGAGACTACCTCAAAGCCTCCACTGCACTGGGAGGAGTGCCTGAGCTGTTGGCCAAGATTCGAGAGGTTTGCTTCACACAGTGTTCCATCATGCTTCATGTATGTGAGCCTAAATACACTTCGATTATTACTCTGTTTTTCTATACAGTCTCCAGACTTTTATATGGAAATGAAATGGGAGTTCACCAGTTGGAGTAAGTGCTTATATTTAGACTTTAATGGAATGAAATGACTAAATGACTCGCCTAATATCATTTTGAGCACAAACCTGGGAAAGGTCAGATTTATACAGTAAATCTAGTATTTTGATACATTACTGACATTGTTCCCCACCAACAGTGGGGCCGTCTCATAAAGATAGAATCGGTTCAAAGAGCCCTTTAAGTTTAAATACAAACTCACATGTATATTTTTTTTACAATCTGTTATAATTAACATGTATTTGGTAATTATGAACTTTTTAAAAATTATTTGTCCATCGTGGTCTTTGGAAATCCCCCCAACCTACATTTGATTTTAAACGTGAAAAAAAAAAAGTTTGAGGAAGGCTCGTTATCTCTGACAGCCCAGAGGTTGTAACAGATCATACGGGATCAACCGCATACCTCACTATTAATAGTTGGAACATTTGTTTCGAGTTAATAATGGGCCTTTGTGCAAATGCAAATATATTTTGCAGTCCCTCTTCTGTCACGCGTTTGTCCGAGCGATGTTTGTCGCATCTGGAAAAGCGGTGCGAACCTGCGGGTAGATGCCACCCTCCTCGGCTTTGAAAACATGACGTGGATCAGAGGACGCAGGAGCTACATCTTCAGGGGGGATGGTTTGTGTTTTGGCCCTTTCGTGATTTATGACAGCTAACTAACAAATGTCACTAAAACGATCCTTTGAATGCACCTCTGTCTTCGTCCTTCTAGATTCATGCGCAGAGCTGATGGAGGTGAACCATGATGATGAAGTGGTGGACACCGAACGCTTCAACATCTCCCAGGAAATGGAGGATGTTACGCTAGAGTCCATGCAGCCAGCGGAACAGGAAGTTGCCAAAAGGCTGACTACTCCTATCGTCAATACCTTTTTGGACACCAAGGAAATTGCTTTTGAAAGGTGGATGAAACCCTTGAGATTTCATGTTGTGTCTTCTATATACTACATTAATAAAGTTACATTAGTCAGGTTATCCTCTTAACTTTCCAAAAAGCAAAAGTATATTATAGCAATGCCCAAGTTTGGCATTGAAATGTTTGAGTAATAACGATAATGCAAATATGTAGCTCCAGGTAAAACAAGGGCTAATGAAGACGTCTTACTAACGACTTTGCTGTGGTTTTGGCCTCCTCAGGAATAAGTCTGGGATTTGGGGCTGGAGAACCGAAAAGTCAGAAGTCGTCAACGGATTTGAAGCAAAGGTTCACTGACGTTTTCTGTGTCGCCACAATTGTGCCACTGTGCTGGTGATTTCTCTGGAGTCTGCTCCTGAACGCACCTGTGTTGGAATGTTTTCAGGTGTTCAGCGTGAATAATGTAAACGTGGTCATCAGGACAAGGACAGAGCATCTCACAGATGAGGAGAAAGCCAGGATAAAAAGTAAATCGAGGGTTGTTTACACTCCTGTGTTACTTTAATGGAAAAATCTAAAGTTCACTTTCTTGTGTTCAGGTGAACGAAACATTTTAGAGTCTCTGCTTGGTACTGTGGAGCAGCACATAAGTGCACAAGGGGTAAGATATATATTGATTTATCAGGCTAAACCTATTTTAGCCTGCTAATTGGGCAGTCTCGCTGTTGCAGGACATGACTATGGAGTATGCAACTGCCACCAATCCCACTGCCATCACTCCAGACGAATACTTTGATCCCAATTTTGAACTCGGGAATAGAGACATCGGCCGGCCCATTGAAATGAGCATCCGAACACAGAAGTAAGGAATGGTTTCACAGCTGTTCACATTGATCCTGCTATCACAACTGTGAGAATAATTACACCAGCGATCAGAGTGCTGGATCCTGCTCAGTGTCAGGAAGTCACAGCCACTATTTGCACATAGCATTATGGGAGCTTAAATAATGTCAACATACGGTTTATTTGTTGTGTTGTTAAAGTCACTGTTGTGTCATGAAGGTTTAAAGGTACCTTGTGGATGAGTGAGGATCATCCCCTCTCCCTGGTGGAGCAGGTGACCCCTATTATTGACCTCATGGCACGAACCAGTTCTCACTTTGCACGTCTGCGGGACTTTGTAACCTTGAAATTCCCTCCAGGATTTCCTGTTAAAATCGGTAATGAAGGTTTTGCACATGTTATTTTCCCCAAAGTCTAAATATACAATGTCCCTTCTCTTCTAGAGTGATTATATCATATTTCCTGTTTCGCAGAAATCCCCCTGTTTCACGTCCTGAATGCCAGGATCACATTCGGTAGCGTGAACAAGTGCAGCACTGATGCGGAGCTCAAAACGACACCAGCAGTGACGCCAACATCCACAGGAGAGGATGAAGAAGCTGCAGGTACGACTGCAGCCTGTTACATTTCTCCCTTTTATATAAATGCTAGTTCTGATTTGTTTTGTTTTTTGTTTGTCCCTTTAGAATTGTCTTCATTTCAGGTGTGTCCTTCAGTGTTCGAGGTGCCTGACAGTTACCACCGACGAGGCGGCAGTCGACACGCGCCCGTGTCCAGTAATGACGAGGAGCTCCTGCAGTACGCCATCCACCAAAGTCTCCTGGAGTCTCGCAGAGCCCCCAGCCAGGTCAGAACCCCCCCCCATTACTAAGCTCACCCTTCACCCAATTTTTCTTTTATCATCTGTGCTCAGTGTGCTGCTTTGATCTATGATGTCGTTGGCGTTTGTGTCCCTGCAGGAAGTGATCTGGGAGGATACAGACACTGATGTCATGACCAGAAGCCAGAGTGACAGGTGGGAACAAGGGATGAGGTTGTCTTCTTTTTAAGCAATTTTTGCTGCTGTGTGACAAGAGATTTTTTTTCCCCACGTGTCATTCTAGAAGCCTCCCAGAGGGGGCGCCAGTGGAGTACGGAGACACCTCCAGCCCCTCCAGCTCCATGTCAGCCTCCAGCCCTGACACCGATCTCCGCCTCGCCATGGAGCTCTCTGCGCAGGCTCAAGCCGAGGAGGAGAGGATGAGGAAGCAGGAGGAAGAGGAGCTGGAGAGGATACTGCAGCTATCGCTTACTGAGAAGTAGAAAGGAACAAGAGGGAATAATATTACTAACTTCTGCTGATCCAGAAGCAACCGCCACACCTCAGTCTTCCTCCTTAACCACAGTAGTCATCTATGCAACTGCAAATTTGTTTCTGTAACACGTCATTCTTCCACAGACAAAAGGAGTGACGGATATTTTGCAAAGGTTATTTTTGGAACTCCTTTTTATATTTTCATGTTTCCATCCCACAGCTCAAATTACTGACAGACCTGTATGTTCTGTTTTCTTTAATTTATTTCCAAATCAGTGCAGCAGAATCTACAAGGGCTGAATTGATCTTTTAAGCTGTAGAAATGTTTGACTGGAGGCAACTTCGAGCTCTGTTGGCATTCCTCTTTTTTGGCTTTGTGTTTTGTTTTTTAAAGCGAGACTGGAACGCTCCCGGCACTGTGGTCCTGGATGAATGGATTTGACTGTTTGAGGACGGTGGCTTCACTAAGTAACAGAATTCTCAGGGTACCAATTTTCTGCATTTTCCTTTAACTTTGCAGTTAAATTATTAACCAGGTGATAAATAAATGCAAATTGTAGCCTGGTTAATGTTGGTTTGGTGCTGGCTGGTGTCTCACTCAGCAGCGCAATGCTGGTGTTTCAGAAAGAAAAAGGGTTCATGGAGTGGTTTAATAATAGTGCTGTTTCCTTATTAATGCTCATTCCACTGACTTTTTTTTTTATCCATAAAGTGATTAATTTTATGACTATAAGGACCATGTTTTTGGTTAACAGAGCGTCTTTAACAATTCTTCACTTGGATCAAAAATACTGATCTGATTTGATTAAATTATTCCAAATGAAATGCTGATCTGAAGCCTTTTGCAGCTGGTTAGAATAAAGCTGTCATTTATATGAAATGCATTAAGAGCACAGGCTCAAAATTCTAGCATGATTGCCAAATATAGGATTAGTTTCTTCAGCATGTGCCAATGAATTGGTTACTCTGTTGTCTCTTTTGGTGACAAACTTTTGTGGTCCCACTTTGAAAATGGTTTTCAAATGTTTTGCAGCGTCAGAAATTATTAGATCAAGGCGAGACTAAAGTTGATTCCTTTAAAAGTCAACTTTGATAAAGTTCTTTCAGCATCCCACTTTCTGGGTTTAATTTGTTTTTAGAAAAAATACTAATTGTTATAATCATGTTTCCAAATGTTCAACTTTAACAAATTAGTTCTTTGGTTACTTTAATGCACTGTTCCTTTTTTATTTGTCCAAATTTATAAAATAAAAGCACTTTATTTCCAAAATATTGACCTGTATTTATTTTCCTTATACTGTACCTGTGTACTTGCTCTCTCTCTCTCTCTCTCTCTCCATCTGTCTATCTATATATATATATATATATATATATATATATATATATATATATATATATATATATATATATATATATATATATATAAATATATATATATATATATATATATATATATATAAATATTTGTAATTTCATGTAGGCTGAACATGCAGTTCTCAGTGTATTGCTATAGTTTAGTTACATTATGTCCCAAACAGTACACATTTGTTTTTAACATTTTAATCAGGAGGTGAGGCACATTAGAACAACAACCAATGTCATTTTTACATCAAGTCACATCACACCCGTTTCACAATCAGTAATATAAACCCATTGATACAGAAATACTGTGCATCTCCATAAATTAAGAGCAGGGCATACAGTCTGCCTCCTTATGTCTTATTTTGTTTTGTTGCCCACAGGAGCAGAAACAGGTGAAACAAGAAACAATGCACAGATCAATAAAACAAGAAAAACACCCTTAACACTAAACATCAACCTTGCTAGAGGAAGCTATAAACACCATTCAGGCTTAGCATCATGTCCACCCGCATAACTTTGGGTTGGTCCCCGTTATTCTGCCAGAACAGCCCCGACCCTTCGATGCACGGACCCCTGAAGGTGAGCCCCTGAAGTTTCTTAACAGCTGTCCATTGTTAGGTGGGGCCCCATTAAGTCAGAGGACAAACGCTTCACTTGCTGCCTGATATATCCCAGGTACCATGACAAAGACATAATTACTGTCATAGAAAATCTCCTGAGCTCTTTATGTGCAGATTAAATTAATAACATGTGCGACAGGAAAGTTAATGCAGGATCACATGCATGGAGGATAACAAAGAAGGCGTCATTGTGTTGAACCCGGTTACCACGCAGCAGAAGGGCTGTTTTCCTGAGCTGGTCTGTTCAGGTGCTTCGTCACTCGTTGCTTTTCGGCATGTTTCGGCCTTTTCCGTGCAGGTGAGCCTTTTAGCGTGGGGAGTGAGGCTTGTAGACACACACAGCCATGACAATCATGAGCAGCAGCAGCACAGCGAACACACTTCCCAGAGCGACTGCGAGGACACGCACACGCATAGGGAATACGTTATAACATAATTAATAGACACTAGATAACGTTTAATCGGCTTCGGTCGTATGTATGCTAATAAAGTGTCTCTGACGTCATCTTGCTGCTCGAGCCTTACCCAAATTCTGCTTCTGTAAGATCACGTAAGCTCTGTCTGTCTGTCCGTCCGCCTGTCCCGGAACCAGAACTGCCAAGAACAGGATGAAGGCTGGTGAGATGGAGCGCTGCATCATCGTGGAGGGCTCGGAGGCAGCACGGGAGAAAGACAACGAGGAGGAGGAGGATGAAGAGTCGGGGAAGGTGCTGCTGCTTCCGCGTTATCACCTGGGTCCTAAATCCGCCCGTTTGAGATTGATGCCAGTGGATTATTATTTATTTATTATTTAATGCTGGAAAATCTACTAATAAAAATAGATTGTTGATTGTGTAAACAGTGATAAATAAGTTTTTAGGTTTTCTGGGACTGTAGAAGATCTCCTGGGTCAACGTTGAAGGTACCAGAATTAATTCATTGCAGCAAATTTAGCTACAATCAAGGACCCTACCCTAATTTTCTATCGTTTGGCTGGGTTTGGTTCGGTTAAAGTTTTTCAGAGTCTTCCTGGGAATGACCTTGATGTCCCAATGTGACCCTTCGGGGACACCTGTCCCGTCAGGACAGGGCTGGAGGCTGATCACGCAGCCGTCTTCTGATTGGTCGACAGACACTTGTCCTTTCCTTTTTGTTTTTCTTCGCAGCTTGCAACCCTTTTTCAAATAAACCCCGCTTTCTTCTTTGCAGAACAAGCTTCATTTTTGTTTATTGTGACTTCTTTGTTGCCATCCAGCGCTCACGGCTGCCTACGGTGAAAACAAACAGATCCGGGTTTAATGTTCCACGTCCTTCCAGGCTGAGGTCCTCACGCGATCCATCATGAAAGGTGCCGAAGCTTTCTGGTACTGATACTTTCTGATGTTTCCAGATAGTTTGACTGAATCTTTTCTCTTACTGGAAACCATCAAACAAGTGCGATGCCTCCAACACATTTCCCATTTGTTAAATGTCAAAGAGCAGTGGAGAATGGAAATAAAGGTCAAGATCCTGGGGGTTGTATTCTTATATAATTACCCAGCATGACTGATGCGTATGGCCTTTATCTTCATCGTCTGTAGGACCTAAGGTCCACGCCGCTGCAAACGCTTTACAATTATGTGGCAGCGGAGCCTAATGAGCACTGGGAAATGTTACTCACGGAGGTCTGACAATAAAACTGGATAACTTGGTCAAAACAAGGAAACGTTTAATGGGAGCGTGAACTTAAATATCCTGTTTTAATAAATGATGGTTGAATTTGTGAGCTGCAACTTCTGGCGCAGTTTGAAACTCCCGAGGAGGAAATTCTGACACTGTCATCTGTTGGTTGAAGGCAGAAGATGGAGAAGAGAATGTTGTATTTACAGCATAAGTTTCATTGCCCATCTCCATGTACGCGCGGCACATGGAGATGAGAGACCACCACCAGGGCCAGAGGGGCTCCCAGGATCTAAACCTGCTTCCAGTTCTGATCATTCCTGAATAGAAAAATGTCCCCAGGCTAAAAGAAACTCGACAGAAGGTGCCAAGAAAGCAGGAAGATGAAGAATTACATGTGAGAAATGTGGGTATAAATAAGGAGATGCAACAGATTAAGACAAAAAACGTGGTGGGGACTTTGTACAAAAGTGATGGTTCTCCTGTTTCGATTTCTCTGCCCCTAATCGATGAAATCCGTGTGGGAAATATCCTTTGATGCACCACTATTGACCACTGTCACAGCCTTCAAATGGTCTCCTGTTTGGATAAAATTGAAAACCCCATCAGATTCAACGGTGAATCCTCTGCTTTAGTGTTTCTCCTGCGCAGGGATGAAAATCAAACTGCTGCTGCTGATATCTTCCAAAGTGTTGATGCATGCACGCTCACAGCAGCGCCTCTTTCATGTGTCCTCCTCCACTTCAATAGCAGTCAGTCACACAAAAGCACTTTGATGCTCGCATCCGTGCACCAACCGCTCAATGGGGCTCGTGCGCTCCACACTGCTTTCTACTCATCTATAGGTTCAAACCTGTTGCCCTTAAACAAATCACGGCGTGCATGCATGGGGGGGGACTGCGTTATTTAAAATCGACCCAAAAAATTTGATTTGTACAGGGTCACGGTTTCTTTATTATAATTAATTCATACATATCTGGTGAATACATACAAGTTGAAACCACACAACAATCATCACCTTGCTCAGCACACATGGAGTATAAAGCACTTTTAGCTAACACACGAGACATTTCGCTGCATGTCTTGGGTACAGAACAGTCTTGAGTTAGGAGTCGTAACATCGGAGAGGCACAATATCAACACCACTTCAGGCAGATTAAGGCGAAAAAACAGTCCGTCTAGAGTCAAAAGCAGACATCGTCGACATAGAGCAAGAAAGTGTACGAGATGTTATAAATCCAGGTGGCACAGAGGTTCCACTTTTAATGGTCAAAGAAATCAGGGTGAAAGAATGAAGTGTGTTTTTGCCCTATTAATATAAGATATAAAATATAAGATCATAACATCAATGTCTTCTCTGACTTCCATTACAAATCCTTAAAAGGGGGGGAAAAGCATTTAATGAGCAGATATATCCTATAAAAGTACAATTCCATTACAGATATAGTCTATTAATATTACATGTACATTACATTGTACATTACTAAAAAGGTAGTTCAGCTTAGAGACCCACTCAAAGAATGTTTAAAGAACCACAAAAAACACATAGAGATGCGGACTAGTCATGTGAAAATATTAGCAAATAAATTACACAGGATTACACATAAAACGTTGCTTTTGTGTGAAATTTAACTCTCTAGTCTCAGCGCAACACCTGAACCCGTAGGTTTATTTAACCTCCAATATAAATCATCTTATCCGTGGTCAGCTAAAGAATTTTAATCCAGCCGGCATCTTTACAACGGCGAGTGTGAGACGCTCCGAATCACCGGCTGGTCGACACGCCTGATGTCTGGTCGCCTTCGGGTTCGCTCAGAAAATTGAAAAGAAACAAACAACGACTGGGGTCTGAATTAAAAACAACAATAGCAACAACAGGCAGGGGAGATGTCTTCATGGCATGGTGGTCATGTGGAGGCTGTCGGCGTGGAGTTCTGGGATGGTCCTCTCTGGTCTGAGACAAACGGCCAACCTCTGAGGAGAACACCAGGGGGAAACAAGAGTCACAACTTGTTCGAGTCTCCTTCCCTCTTTTCGCACACTGACCTGTTTCAGAGAGCCAGGCGTCCACACCAGTTTGTAGACCATGTAGATGGGGATCCACATGAAGGAGGAGAAGCCGATGAGGTACCCCACCGTGATGCTCCAGTCGGGATACTTGTAGTCGAACAGAGTGAGCTGTGGCACCTTCAGGAGGGAGCTGATGATGATAAACTGAGGAGGTGGGGGCATAAATAAAGGTCCCGGTGTTAATGTCTGAATCCCCCGCACATCCTCTTGCATCTGTCACACGTTGCACACGTTCTAAACACGGAGGTCAAACATGCTAGATGTGGGGATGATGGCAAATGTCAGCCACCCAGAGTGATGTGTTGACATTTACTGAGGAGAGCGGATCTAAGGGGTCTAAGGACGCGATCCACAACAATAAGGAGACGCGCCTTTATCCCGGCCAACACACATCTGGCCTGGAGAGGATTCCTTTTTGTGTTTAGCACTTAATCTTGAACATATTACATTGTGTTTTTCTACATTTCAGGTTGTCACATCTCACCGCTAGAAAGGCCGGACTGATGGCGACCCAGCACACCCTCCAGAATAACCCCGGGGCTTTGCCCAGCATGGCCTGGATGTCGTTGCTAAATCTGTTGATACCTGGAAGAAACCAGCGTTAGACACACTTCTTTGATAGGCTTGAGGTGAGGTTCATCAAGTTCCTGGTGGCGGATCTCATGTTTTACCGTAGAACCATGATACAGCGATGGCCTCGAGGAACCCCAGCACGATAATGGAGCACCCGACACCAAATTCCTCCAGCAGCTTGACCACGTAGGCACCGCCCTGAAGAAAGCATTGTACACCGATTCGTGACATCGTCCATGATGTGTCATGTGGGCAGAAAAATATTTCTTAAAAAATGGTCAAATTTGTGTCTTTTAATTTGGAAAAGCTGCTTACATTTGTAAGGGTGCTCAGAGAGCCCAAAAAGCAAACCACTACCAAGCAGAGGACAAAAAGTTCCCGCCTGTGGTAGAGCTGGTCGGGGTATTCGTCCAGCACGGCCGTGATGATTGCCTCCAGTCCACCGAACTGAAACCCAAAGAGAAACAATCGATGCGCTCCAGGAAAGTGAGAAAGCCAGACTTGTTATTGAGCTTGGTACCGTGCTGTCCAGCCCCAGCATGATCATCATCACAAAGAAGATGATGGCGAAAAAAGTCGAGCCCATCATGTTTGCGATGGCTTCCGGGTAAGTGATGAAGAGTAAACTCGGTCCTAAGTGCACGGAAAGATACAATATAGAAAAGTGGTCAGGCGTGAATGAACTGGAATCGTGGTTTGTCAATTCTGCTGACCTTTGTCCCTGGCGACGTCCTCCACCTCCACCTTCCTCATCTCCGCCATGTAGCCCAGCACGGTGAAGATAACGAACCCCGACACAAAGCTTGTCAAACAGTTGACCAGGCTGGTCACAATGGCGTCCCTGGTGAGGAAGAAAAAGAGACGAAGCAGAAAATGGACCGTTTATTTGATTCCCTCCAGTGAACCGAAGGTTTTGATCACCTCAGAGATGCTCCACAGGTGCAGTCTGATGAGCCACATCCTTTATACTCCCCTTTTTTTCAATATCTAACACATAAGGCAGATCCTGGTTAGCGACCCGCTTGTGACAGGGCTAATCCTGATGTTCGGCGTGCATTTATCAGAACCACTGCAGGAAGCCTTCTCATCCCACCTTCAGCATACACTTCAGTCCTTCCACACTGTCAGGGAGCCTAAAGGACGCTTTTAAAATCACCTCTGATGTCTGTCTGTTGCTTTGTTCCCTTTTAATCGCATCAGCAGAACACACAGGTCAGGGCTCATGTTTGCAGAGAGCCCCTTCGTTTGTCCACCACCTGATATTTTTATCTTACTTCTACCTTTCCCTCCTCAAGGGTGTACCTTTCGTCTCATCCCCGGTAACTCCCTCCGCTGATCCGACCACATCGGCTGCCCTGCAGTCATGAAGCCGCTCTAGCCGGGGGAGGGGGGGGGTGAGTATTTGTCATACAGAGCAGGAGAGTGGGCTTCAGCCTTGGCCTATACTTCCAAAGCCTTGTTCGAGCTACAGATGTGGGTTTTGGTGACTCAGTTGGCCTCAGTTCTTACCGGTAACAGTTATTTGTGAAAGGGTTGTAGCTGGAGAGAGCCAGCAGCACCCCGAACCCGGGCCCCAGAGAGAAGAAGATCTGCGCCGCCGCATCCACCCACACCTGGAAAAATAGACAACATGAGTCAGGAGAGAAGGCACAATCCAGGGTTCCTGACAGGGAAACTCATCTCTGCTTCCAGATGAATGCAAAACGGGCCCTTTTTTTTCCTATTTTCACGTCCGCTCCCCGCTCAGTCTCAGTTTCACAGCGTTGTGGCGTTCTCCCCGAAATCTAGTGGCTGCACATCTGCGGGCGGAGAGATCTGAAGACGGGCGCGCATTCAGCGTTAAAAGGACGAGCACAGCGCTGGACACTGGTGAGTGAGATGGAGAGCACGTGTGCAGGGGGTTGGGGAGGATGGGGGGGGCTTTGTTAATGGGCAGAAAATCTAAACCAATTATGCATCTTATTATCCTGCTCTGTGGCTTATTTATGCATCTCATTTGGCCTCATCCATATTCGTCAGCGACCGCATGCCGAGCAGATTCAATTGGAGCAGAAGATGAAGATGTTTTTTAAATTTAGGCATAGTCTCAGAAGACCTGCGTGGAACTAAATGGGAGAGCTCTAAAACATGTGGATGACAGCATTTTTTCTGTCCATCCCAGTGGATAACAAGTTTTATTCTGTAAAAAAAAATGTAAAAAGAAATTTGTAAAAAAAAAAAAAATCAAATCAATCTACACCGCTCCATTAATTGTGATTTAAAGGTGTGTTTAGTGTATAAAAAGAAACGGTTTGTGTCCAACCACCTACACTGGTCTCCAGAAGCTTGTCCCACTGGGGCTTTAGGTAAAACACGACGCCTTTCCAGGCTCCCGGAAGAGTGGCGCCTCGAATCAATAGGATGAAAAGCACAATGTAGGGCAACGTAGCGGTCACCCACACCACCTGGCGACGTGGACAAATCAGGACAATTTGATGCGAGATCAAACCAGTCAACAGAAGATGTAGGTAAACGCTGGGTACCTTCCCTGAGGTTTTCACGCCTTTCCAGAGGCTGAAGTACACAATAGTGAAAATGAGGAACAGACAGAGCATCAGCTGCCAGCGGACGCCACCAAGGTTTTTCAGGCCCGACGATTTGTGGAGCTCCAAAACGTTCCTCCTGCAATGTAAAACACATGAGATTTCCACTGCGGCGGGCAACGGTTTCCTCAGTCACATTAGCAGGAAGCCCTGTTACTCTCACTTACATGCACTTACGTGTAAAATTCCTCTGCTGGAGACCTGGAGGAATTTGTCCAGGTGATGTTGTCCATCCCGAAGTAATTGGTACAGTCGGGGGTGTTCCACACATTGTCACAGTTTGTCCAGGGCAAGATGCTGGAGAAGGAGGAGTAGAAGTAGAAGAGTGCCCAGGCGATGATGGTGTTGTAGTAGAAGGACACATACAGGGCGATGACGCAGATGGCGTATCCTATACCTGAGGGACAGATGAAACTGAGCCTAACGCCATCGGCCAAATGTGTCTGGACACACGTCCACCTGATTTTCCACCAGTGAGCAGCTCCGTGTGAAGACTCGCCTTTGAAAATGGGACAGATGTGTTTCCATATGGAAATGGCTCCGGTTCTGTGGAACTGTCCCAGTGCCAGCTCCATGTAAAAGAGCGGCACCCCACCAAAGATGGCCATCAGAACATAGGGAATGAGGAAGGCACCTGCGGAGAGACGAGCGAGAGCAGCAGCTGCTTTCAGGTCACGGTCAGAGTTGGTGCGTTTGGGGCGACCATGATCGCGTGATAAAGAATCAGGAGGAGTTTTATCGAAATGTAAAAATAACACTTGAATTTATTGGTAAGGTAGTTCAACACTTCCGAGAATCGAAATCTGTAAATGACCGTGACTGTACAGATACAAGTAAAAATTTAGGATTACACCTAAAATGGATGTGGAAAAAATGTGGTCAAATAAATCAGTTTAGGTAACTAGGAGATGTTTGGTATAGTTGGAATAATAATCTTCGATGTCCAGTGCATTGTCTTGTATGTGATATTTCAAAATCAATTGTTTTTAGCAGAATAATTTTAAAATGTAACCCCTTCTTATAGTTTCTAATAGAACAAACACAGTAAAATAATCAAACTATATAACAATTAAGAGTAGCTCAATCCAACAAAACTGTTTAATACATTTTTAAAAAGTATTTTTGGATGGGTACTTCAGAACCATTGCCAGGTTCTGTGGGAGAGATGAGCTGCTTTCCAGTCCCTTTTCTTTTTCCCCCCAATTAGCTCATTTCAAATTGAATGAACTTATTGAAAGCGCAAGCGGTAAATGGTCTAACTTGTGCGTAAAAGTGCCGAAACTAAACTTACCGCCGCCGTTTTGATAACATATGTACGGAAACCTCCAAACGTTTCCCAGGTCCACCGCAAAACCGATGACAGACAAGAGAAAATCCATCTTTTTGCTCCATTTGTCCCTGGAGTCCGTCTGCGTAATGACCGGCACCGGCGCCGCGCTGTTGGAGCTGTAGGCGGCGTTCGGGGAGCCGTGGTGGGTCGGACCGCTGGCCATGACTGCGGAGTCCTGTCGGGGCAGCGGACTGTGAAAAAGTCACGCAGAGGACCAGAGAGGCTGTGCCTCCTGTGGTGATGACAGGGGAGGAGTGGGAGGAGCTGCTCCGGACACTGGGGGTTAGTGAAGGCGCATTACGCACAGACTATAGAGTCCAAATGAAAGCATTTAGGAAAAAAAACAACAAACTACTGAGATCAGTTTTATTGCTGCACTGTCCTGTGATTCAACAGGACTCCCAAATACATTTTAGGAGGTTTCAGCTCTTCTTCAATGAGATTTGTCAGTTCAGTTTTGAAGTCGTTTTAGACTGTGATAAATGGGAAGGCTTTTGCGTGGCGCTCTCCTGGTTTTTCCACAGACTCAATAAAATCTAATGTTATTTTTAAAGGAGAGACTGAGCGAATGTTTAAATAAATGTTGACAGCAAACTTTATATGTACGCGGAAGGATGAACATAAGACAAAAGATCATGAAATAACAGTAAGATATGAAGTTAACAAATTATTGTTTTAAAATGTTTAACAACTTCCTGTTAGAAGAACAGCTGCAGGTCTTAATGTGTCTCTAAAATAAGAATTTAATAAAATGAAGCACATTTTGGACTGAAGTGTTATCCACTGGTAGTGTAAATATGTGCAGATCACTAATTATTTATCTTATTTTAAACTAAATGATGAAGCACAGATTCAAACTAATGGTTTAAACACTAATACAACACATATTGTACTTCTATCATTGTAAAGACTTTCATAGACATAATCCAGTACCCAGCAATAGAAGGACATCCTCATCAGAACAGTTATAAACTGACTTGTTCACTTGTGTAGTGCAAAGATCATAATCAGCATAATTGATCAACAGCATAATTGTTCAAATCAGTGACTGTAGACTAGACAGTCCTTTTGAACTTCCACAACTTTGACTATAAATAGCCCCGTGGACCATGTTGACTTCCTGATCCTATGTTAATAAAGTTTGGTGAAGACAGCAGAATAGAATCCCAGCAGTTAAACTGCACTCATTAGGAAAAACCTAATAAAAAGAACCATAATCAAATCCACCGCTTTTACCGCTGAGCCTTTTGAAAAGGCTGCTAACTGAATCTTTGGAGTCCAGAAGGGCTGCACAGGGGCTGCATCAGGAGGAGTTACCGGAGCAATTGGATATGACAGCGAGACGCAGCCTGAGCCATCAAGGACCATCACAGAGGTGGCACTTAAACACCAAATAACATTTAAACTGTGTGCAAATCATCCAAATGGGTGTCACATGACTTGGCTCTGTCATGTGACACTGGGAGACAGTATGGATCCTGAACTGACATGGATGGATGGATGGATGGATGGATGGATGGATGGATGGATGGATGGATGGATGGATGGGTGGGTGGGAGGGTGGGTGGATGGATGGATGGATGGATGGGTGGGTGGGTGGGTGGGTAGGGGGGGGGTGGATGGATGGATGGATGGATGGATGGATGGATGGATGGATGGATGGATGATGGATGATGGATGGATGGATGGATGATGGATGGATGGATGGATGGATGGATGGATGGATGGATGGATGGATGGATGATGGATGATGGATGGATGGATGGATGGATGGATGGATGGATGGATGGATGGATGGATGGATGGATGATGGATGGATGGATGGATGGATGGATGGATGGATGGATGGATGGATGGGTGGATGGATGGATGGATGGATGGATGATGGATGGATGGATGGATGATGGATGATGGATGGATGGATGATGGATGGATGGATGGATGGATGGATGGATGGGTGGATGGATGGAGGGATGGATGGATGGATGGATGATGGATGATGGATGATGGATGGATGGATGGATGGATGGATGGATGGATGGATGGATGGATGGATGATGGATGGATGGATGGGTGGGTGGATGGATGGATGGGTGGCTGGCTGGATGGATGGATGATGGATGGATGGGTGGGTGGGTGGATGGATGGATGGGTGGCTGGCTGGATGGATGGATGGATGGATGGATGGATGGATGGATGGATGGATGGATGGATGGGTGGATGGATGGATGGATGGATGGATGGATGGATGGATGGATGGATGGATGGCTGGCTGGCTGGCTGGATGGATGGATGGATGGATGATGGATGGATGGATGGATGGATGATGGATGGATGGATGGATGGATGGATGGATGGATGGATGGATGGATGGGTGGATGGATGGATGGATGATGGATGATGGATGATGGATGATGGATGATGGATGGATGGATGGATGGGTGGATGGATGGATGATGGATGGATGGATGGATGGATGGATGGATGGATGGATGGATGGATGATGGATGATGGATGGATGGATGGGTGGATGGATGGATGGATGGATGGATGATGGATGATGGATGGATGGATGGATGGGTGGATGGATGGATGGATGGATGGATGGATGGATGGATGGATGGATGAGGATGGATGGATGGATGGATGGATGGATGGATGGATGGATGGATGGATGGATGATGGATGATGGATGGATGGATGATGGATGATGGATGATGGATGATGGATGGATGGATGGATGGATGATGGATGGATGGATGAGGGATGGATGGATGGATGGATGGATGGATGAGGGATGGATGGATGGGTGGATGGATGATGGATGGATGGATGATGGATGATGGATGGATGGATGGAGGGATGTGGTTGCTCAGCTGAGGTGCACGGATCCCTGAGGCCAAACACCTCAGCAGACCACATATCTCTGGCCTTCTCCAAGATACAATCCTGTCAATCTGCATGGGCACGAACGGGCAGAAGAACATCAAACTGACAGGAGCCTCCATCTCACGCCCCGCTGCCTGTCGGAGCACGTCGGCTCTAATCATACATGGACATGTGCACGTTTGCGCTGCCCAGAAACTCTGCTGAGAGGCAAACAGACCCAGAGACGACGACACGGGGCGGCTGGTTGTAAAAGGATGTGATTCGGAACCTGAGGAACACCAGAACTTTGGATTTCTGCGGTCTCCTGAAGGGGAGTAACTTTTCTGTATCTGGTCCATTCCGCCAAAATGATGACAAGCCTTTGAATTTGTGAGGATACATAGTTCCTCCGCTGAGGGGTGGTGCCAGCTGGGAGAAAAGGCGGCTGCTTGTTCAGACAGAAGTCCACATTTAACACGATACGCCGTGACCTCAGGTCTAATGGTGCCACCGCCATTCTCAGCCGTGCCAGCCTGAGAATACTGAACTAAATAAGACAAGAGAGAAAAATGATGGCACCAGCTGTCACAATGATGCAACTGCAGAAACGTGTGATCAGAGATCAGTTCAGGGCATTGAATCAAAGGGGAAAGGGATTTATATTCGTTAAATTTCGGCGAGGACCTCTCTTCCATCTCACTGTCATCTTATATTATTCCTCCGTCCTTACACCACACGATCTGCCTGACAGCTCCGTCCCGAAGGGCCCCAGACAACTCAACACTCCACTGAAGCTCCGGGGTCTCAGGAGTTTTTTTTCCTAAATATTGGGCACAGGAAATATGATCCACAGCTGATATAATAGCGTTCCAAAAAATCTGGATCGAGGTGAGCATTTCTTCATTTGCTCTGCTGCTGTGTTTAAATGTACATCCCAATGCTGGAATTGCTGGGCTGCTTTTCCCCTTTATTTGATGCACCTGGAGCGTAAATGCGTCAACTTCTCACCTAGAAATCCGAGTTTATTCGTTTGGGTGAATCTTGAGGGTTTCCCCGCTTGTCCTTTCTCGCTGTCACCACAAGATGGCGGTAAGATGCAACGTTTGTAGCTGGACGGCTTTTTTGTCGCTGTGAAGAAAAATATCATTCATTTAACTCCACTTTTATTTCTTGATTTATTTTACGCCATTATTATACTGCATTGGGTTCAGGCCTGGTCCAGATCTGCTTTAACCATTTGTTGCAATCGTGACAGATTGTTACTTTTTAGGAGGATTTACAAAAAGCCTTACACTGAATTTTCACGTCTTCACGGCTGCGTCTGCGTCTTAGTTTGGGTCACCAAAATTTGGGTGAATTAACCTGTTGTGGCGGCGCTTTGAGCAGCCGTGTGTCTTTAAGAGATGGAGGAAGGTGGAGTCTCGATGCTCTGGTCGGTGTGGAAGCAGAGCTGAGCTGAGAGGAGGGAGCCGAGAGCGGACTGGTGACAGGACCCATGGCAACAATCATGGCAGGTGAGCCAGGGGAAGGGGGATAAAGACGCACACGCACAAAATAATGATCATAAATCGAACAAAACGTCCCAAACAGGATGAGAGCTTCACCGTTTCCCAGGTTGTTCATTTCCAAGCGTGCAATGAAGAGATGGTTTGTGTTGTGTTTCAGAGGCGGACACCCGTCAGAAGCTGCTGCGCACCGTCAAAAAAGAGGTGGGTGTCAACAGCTGGACAACACTTTGGTCCAGGAGGGAACTTTCCTCCACGTACAAGGCTGAAAAGAATCCGTTGCTCATCAAAAATAGCCCTATAAATCTGAGTGTAGATGGAGTGCTTCCTCCCGGATTGTTTGCTGCGTCCTTGTGTACAGAGAGTTCTATGGAAAAATATGGAAGCTGCTCTCATTATTTGTTCAGTTGCTCTCCGGTCTTATCTTCATTATTTGGCGTTATTAACGCAGCCCAAAGGTGAACTGACAATTAGTGAGCCCCTTCAGGGAGGTGTCTTTCAAAGCCTTTCCTCCCTGGGAAAAGTGTGGGCTTAGAGTTGAATTCTAAAAATCGAATTATTCTGTCCCTTTCAATCAAACTCTTGGCGCTAGAAGGTTTTTGCAAATCAGAGTGACCATCAGCCATCTGGTCTCACTGGGAACCACTGAGCCAAGTCAGCATGGTGACTGGGGGTTTAACAAACCAGTGCAGGAGAGGCCGGATTTAAAACCCAATCACTCACCATTGTGCGAGTGTGGCCATCTACGAGGGTGAGCTTTAAAAATGATCCTTTTATAGGCATCTGGTAGAAACAGTGAACACACAGGTATGTTTATTTTACTGCTCCTGTGAACTGAAGAACACACACACACACACACACACACACATATACACACGCCAATTAGTGATAGTGAATGTGACCTCTGCATGTAACCCATCCTTTATACACCAGTGGTGAACACACAAACCAGTGGGCAGCTCTGCATCCGGGGAGCGATTGGGATCTGTCCCGGGATCTGAACCAGCAACCCACCGGTTAGAAGACCAACTGCTTTCCTCTGAGCAAACTCTGATTGCAGCTCACAGTTCTCTATGTGCCGTTTTCCTTCTTATCAGTAGGAACCAGAGCTCCTCCACGAAGGAACCTTCCTCCCGAGTGTTTGGAACATATCGGGATTCCGTCGGAGCTGCGCACGAACGCAGCATCACAGAGTCTCACTGCTCATTTATATATTAATTCTTAATTTGGTTGATCGTATCTCTCCTTCCTACACACGCACACATGCTGAATTTTACCTGGATATGAGTTGTTATCAAAAGAATCATGTCTGCAGCAGCAGAATTACATCCCGACGCCGCTTTGAAGGACTTCTCTGTTTTTCCGTCACTTTGATAGACCGACCGTCTCTTGATCCGACTCTCCTTCTCCCTCTGAAGTGCACAAATGCAGGCCAGTGGTTGTTGAAACGCACGGCTGCACTGTAGCTTGTGCACAATAATGATGGCTGTGATATGGAAATAGGAAGGTCCCACCTGATATTAAAGCAGCACTGAGCTGCTCAGTGGAGAATCCACCTGCAGCTCCCCTCAGCTGGTGGAGCTGCCCTGGTTTTGTGGTGTAATACAGGGTTTTTACTTGTGGATCCACCTGTTTGCTTATCATTCTCTCATAACTGTGCTGAGGTTAACATGGTCTCAGCAGCCATTGGAGTTGATGAATAATGGAGGGCTGCCTGTTCATGGACGGGCCTCTCTCTCTCCCTCTCTCTCTCTCCCTCTGTATGTGTGTCTCTCTCTCCCTCTCTCTCTCTCTCTCTCTCTCTCTGCTCTTGCTGCTGATTGAGTTTGTTGAAACACTCTGTAGATCATTTGTCTCCGGCTACAAGCTAAAGTGGTTATACGGTTTTTTTCCCCCCTCCATCAGAGCAGGATAAATCCACTCTAAATTTATGGTAAAATACATTTTATGGGCTCAGGACGTGAGCTACGTGGCCCACGCGTGCCTCGTTGACGGACAGGAGGGGTCTGCTGGGCCATGCGATGACAGCGCCAAGCTTCATTAGTTACTGTAGCCGGGAAATGCAGCCGTGTTTAGAGATGAATGAATGTTGATGGTGGCCTCTTAAGCGAGGAGTCATCCCCATGGCATCTCCATGGAAACCTGCCGGCTGTCTGCACCACGTTAAATGCCTCGGAGGCTTGATCTGTTGCCCAGATGTGACAAGGAAGAAACAAGGAGGAGTCTGAATCCTCAAGTTAGCAAATTACCTGCTAACACATGCCTGTGTGTGTGTGTGTGTGTGTGTGTGTGTATGTGTATGTGTGTGTGTGTGTGTGTGCGCGCGTGTGTGTGTGTGTGCGCGCGTGTGTGTGTGTGTGTGTGTGTGTGTGTGTGTGTGTGTGTGTGTGTTTGTCACAGCTTAATTGTAGCCTGCCTCATTACAGCAGGAAATTACATCTATCTGTATGTTATATTTCCCATGTTGACTGCGCAGCAGTGGGGGTCGTCTCCATAGTCACCAAAGAGATTCGTTTATGAGGGATGGATGTATCAGTAAAGTTAGCAGAAAAAGGAGCTAAGAGGACGCTCAGTTTGACCACCTGAGCGTCTGAGCTCGGGGGTTCGGCGAGAAACCCGATTATCCGTCTTGGATGTAATGTGATCAGTGTTTCAGGCGACCCAAACCTGCGTCGCCTCCCAACAACTAGTGATGAGAGCTGGTGACGCATCCTCCGTTCTCACATGCACTCGCTCCGCTCAGTCTTTTTTGGGGGGTTTCTTTTCTTCCTAACTTTAAAAGGGGCTATTTAAATGGAGCCCCGGGGCCTCCACCGCGGGTTTCCTGCACTTGTTTTATAGATTGTCCATCTCTCTGTAAATGGGTGCTAAACGCGTGAGTCACCCAGCATCTGCCGTGTTGCTCGACAGGTGAAGCAGATTATGGAGGAAGCTGTCACCAGGAAATTTGTTCACGAAGACAGCAGTCACATCGTGTCCTTTTGTGGTGAGTACTCAAACACCAGCCTTCGCCTCGGTCACACTGTTTTCCTTCGGCTAAGGGAGAAATGCTGGTATCACCCTGTCAGCTAATGATTTACAGCAACAACAACAACAATAATAACGTCCCAATGACAGTAGAAACACGCACAATCACAGTAATTTACCAGAAACTATTAGGACGCTTTCACACCAGAGCAGAGTCAGTTCATTTCCAGGGATCGTCATGCAAATGGAATTTTTAAGAAACAAAAGAGAAGAGCAAGATAAAAGGGAGGAAGGTTTTTTTCCCCTTCTCATCTATCAGAATCCCTCAGAAGATCTTGTATAAATAAGCCCCTTATCTCAGCCTCTGCTGCTGGTTTTAGCGAATTGCTAAAACGCAAATATAAACGCTCTACTGTTCCGCTCTTTATTGGCGACATCACCGTTTTGTTGGTTATGCAGCATCCGCAGCGTCTCCATCAGTGGGAGCACAATGAGTTTGTTCTCTTTACTAATTAAGGTTGTTAGGGATGATCTGTGCGCACAACCAGAGGCCGTTAGCTTCACAAAGAGAAAACACCCCACTCAGTGCATCGTCAATATTACATCTTTTTAGTGTGAAATAGAAATAATATACCTTTTCCAACTGTTATTGTTCCTCCATCCAAACGGTCATGAAAGGGTGGCGTGTGTGATTAATGTGAGAAACACCCATCGCCCACCCAGCGTCGGTCTGGAGCTGCACTAACAAGTTCTATTTGGAGACTTTGGTGTGAACAAAGTGACTCTCAGCTTGTGAGAAATCTGGTGTTTCTCCTCACTGGAGGAGGAGCGTGCACACTCCGACATGTGGGATGGGTGCAAGCGCTCGCCAGTCAATGAGGGAGGGATATCGATGCCGACGTTTCGCTTCATTACGGTTTGTTTTTACGTCAAATCCAGGGTCGCTGTGAGATCCGTCTTAGTTGTGCCATCATGCTGGATCCTCCTGCTTCATCCTGTCACCAGGATGTTAGACAGCAGCCCCGGTCAGACTGGGTGGATGATGGGTGAGGATGGGTGAGGATGGGAGAGGATGGGAGAAGAGTTAAAAGGGGGATAATTAACCACGGCTGCCTCTCTGAGCTGCACCGACAGACGGACAGACAGACGTGCACACGGTGGCGATGTGCGACCCACCTGAAATCGTGATTTGCAGCGTTAGTGACCCAAGTCTTGACCTTTTTTGTTAAACCTTAATGAAGTCAATCATATTTAACTTCCACTTCTACAATCGGTAAATGTTCAACACACTATCCATCTTTTATTTAATCCCCTTCATTAAAAAACAGGGTGCACTCAGATAACTAGAGCCCTTATATAATATAGCATGAAAGTAAACTAAGCAGCAGCCATGATTGAGAATGTTTCTGAGATCCCTCTGATTGATCGTCGCCATCATGGTGACGCGGGCTGCTCGGTACTGGTCGGCTGCCCAGGAGGCTCTTATTGCACTCGTGTCCCTCACACACGATGATTAAAGGTAATTTACCGCGTTAGCTGTCTTTAGCAGGGAGCTAACTAGCTTCCCTTTTCCCCCTCATAGCACACTTACCTGTTGTTTACTAAAGGCAAATCGGTGGGGGTAAAGGTTTGAGTGTCGTTAGTTAGGGATGACAGACAACGTGGGAGAAGGTGGTAAATGTTCCCTGTCGCAGTCTAGATTGATGCCATGAGCGTGAAGGTTATTTTTTTACTCTTAGCCGAGACTCGTCGTCCGGAATGATGAACAAACGAAGAGGATGAACCGAGCTGGGAGGGCAAATGAAGTGATGAGGTCCAAAATGGGGGAAAGATGACGAGCTCGGACTGTGTTCATTTTAAAGATGAAGACAACGGGAAGAGGGGGCTGTTTTAATGAATGAAGATGACGAAGATAGGGATGCTGATGAGCCATGCATGTTTGCGCCATTGACAGGGGTTGCCGTGGTAACTCCAGCCTTCCTCCTGACCCCATGTGAGCAGAGCCACAGGATTAGTCTAAAAGAGAGCTCAGATGTCCGCACAGCTCCTGGCACTGCCACGTAGCGATGACAAAAACAGGGAGGAGGACTCGGATTTTCTGCCTCTTTGTGTAACAGTGTGTGTCATCACGGCACCGACTTTTGTGCCCATGTAGGCGGATTGTTGTTTGTACACAGAAAATCAAGTAGTGAGTAATGAAGATGGAAGAACTAGGGCGGGGTAGGGTGTTATTTAGCAGCACTTGCACTGATACTTTCAGAAACGAGGTTTTTCCTCCAGTTTTCACAAAGCCCTGCTGATCAGATCTGTTTCGTCCCTGGCAGCTATAAACTAAATTAAATCAGAAAGCCGTCTCAATAATTTGCTTCTAAGATCCTGTTAGACAGACAGCCTCACTAATGTATCGGAGATCTGCATCTTTCCAGGAAATATTCTGCCTCATTTACGAAGGTGAGCATGCTACCCAGCTAGCCCCCATCATTCCAGCTGATAATGGAACAGTCCCTGAAGCTTTAGCTCACGTTTTTTTTTAATTTAGTCTAATTAAACAACACATTGGACTGTCTGAGACATTTTTTTGTGCTCAACACTGTTTTTACATGCTTCACTTGTTACTTGTTTATTTGGTTATAACTTAAGTGTGTTTTGCTTGACTCAAACCCTTTTTTTTTTAACACAGCTGCAGTGGAGGCCTGCGTTCTGCACGGGCTGAGGCGGCGGGCGGCCGGCTTTCTGCGTAGCAACAAGGTAGCAGCACTCTTCATGAAGGTGGGGAAGAGTTTTCCACCAGCCGAGGAGCTGTGCAAGAAGGCCCAAGAGCTTGAGCAGATCCTGGAGACAAAGTGAGAAGCACAAATATCGCAGATCTCACAACACACGGCAGACCTCAACAGCACCCATCAGCACCCACTGATGCTCTGTCTTCGTAATAAATCAGTTCAGTTTCCATCCACGGATCACGACTCTTAAACACAGTTCACGGATAAGCTGGCAGCGTTTGGTGCAGATCAGAAGTGTGATTTTCTCCACCTGCAGACGGAGCCAAAGCCTGCAGAGTCAAGACAGCCTGCGGAAGATGCCCCGATTGCCCACCCTTGTCCCACAGGGGGTTAAGAACATGTGGATCCGCGCCGCTTTATTTGAGAAGGTGCTGGATAAGATTGTGCTCTATCTGGTGGAAAACTGCAGGTAACCCTCAAACAGCTAACAAGTGTATTTTTAAAGAGTTTCCTTAAAAAAAATAGTTGTTCATTTGTCCTCCAGTAAGTACTACGAGAAAGAGGCCCTCTTAATGGACCCTGTGGATGGACCAATCCTCGCATCTTTGTTAGGTAATTATGATCTATTTGATAAGCCATTAGGCACATATCAGGTCAATCCTTAGCTAATTTATTCTAAAGTGCTTTGTCATGTATTGGACGTCCTGATTTCACCAGAGACGTTGCATTCAGAAGCATAAAAGCTGCGTCACGGCTTAAATCCTGCAGCGAATCTGCGAATCTTGGATTCTTTTCTGCTTCTCTCAGAAGTTTGGAAGAATACTGAACCTTGACAAAAATGCACTCCGGCATTACCAGCGGTGCATCTTGAGTGGGGGGGGCCTTTATATAACTGTTGCCTTTCATTTCGCTAGTGGGACCCTGTGCACTGGAGTACACAAAGATGAAGACCGCCGACCATTTGTGGACTGACCCGTCCGCTGACGAGCTGGTGCAAAGGCATCGCATCCACGGCGTCCACTGCAGACAGGATTCTCCCACAAAGAGGCCCGCTCTCTGCGTAAGCCACAAACCAGCACAATGACGAGCACATGAGAAACGTGTGTGAAGCAGAACCAGCATCATTATGTTGTGGGAACTCTGCGGCTTTGCCACGCTGTCGCTGCGCGGCTCTCACTGATGACCCTGCTCATTATCAGCCTCCGTTCAGGGTTTGTCATCTGATTTCACATCTGCGTCGCACAGATCCAGAAGCGCAACTCCAGCAGCAGCATGGACGAGCGTCCCTCCCCCTCCCTGTCGGCGCGCGAATACGTGGAGTCCCTGCATCAGAACAGCAGGGTGACGCTGCTGTTTGGCAAAAACAACGTGCTGGTGCAGCCGGTAACTGTCCGACTGCTCTCAAACACTCGTGCGTGTAGACGTGGCAGTGAAAGCTCCATCTAACCAGCTTCCGCCAACGCGTCTGTTGCAGAGGGATGATATGGAGGCCGTTCCGGGGTATCTGTCCCTGCACCAGAATGCCGACGTCATGACCCTGAAGTGGACGCCCAATCAGCTCATGAACGGCTCCGTTGGAGACATCGATTATGAGCGCAGGTGCAGATCAGTGGGCATTTTTCTGCAGCAGCTTCAGTCGTCAGCCGTCAATTCTTTTTGCAGTTTAGAACAAAGACATTACAGCCTGTTTGAGTGTCGTCTGTTGCAGTGCGTTGACAGCGCCTGTGATTATGAGTCAAGCTTAATTTCAGCGCTCGGGCAGCCGGCAGGTGGCCGTTTTGACCGAGACAGTGCCAGACGTGTTTCAGCCGACCAACCCCGCCGTGTCTAGTGTTACTTTATAGTTTCTAATGGATTATTGCAAGAGGCAACTCCTCAGCCACTCATCTGTGTGTATAATTCTGACATTTTCATTGTCTTTTACAGGAGTTTTCCGGATGTTTGAACTCACAGTAATGCATTCTTCATGATTTGGTGTTTGTTCTTCAGTGTTTACTGGGACTACGCCATGACAATCCCTCTGGAAGAGATCGTTTATTTGCACTGCCATCAACAGGGTTGGTCTTTCATTAGATAGCATTATTGGCTGGTGCGTGAAATACATGAAAGTGCCCTCATTAAGGACTGAAATAAGGACATTCTGTCCCACATATCCCTGCAGTTGACAGCGGGGGGACTGCAGTACTGGTCAGTAAGGATGGTATCCAAAGACCTCCATTTCGCTTCCCTAAAGGAGGCCACTTGCTCCAGTTCCTGTCATGTTTGGAGAACGGCCTCCTTCCACACGGCCAGCTGGACCCTCCTCTCTGGTCGCAGAGGGGAAAGGTCAGTACAAGAGCTTTCAGAGAGGTCTCAGATCGATCCTGAGTAACCTCGGTCAGCTCAATAAATCAATAGAGGGGACTATTGGATTTTTGAAAAGATGGTTGGAAAATAAGGAATAGATTGTTGAATGTTCTTCCAAGCACGAGAACTATGTGTTTTTGAGAATAAAGATCATAAGATCTTGAACCCACACAGGCATGTTCTTGCTCTCTAAATGAGCTTAAACACAGAGACTCAGGTCAGTTCAGTGTTTGGCTCATTTGGGTTTTATTCGTTTCAGGAACGCCAGTGTCAGTAGTCCTTATATTCTGCTTGCAGGGAAAGGTCTTTCCCAAACTGCGGAAGAGGATTCCTCAGGGATCAGGATCCACAGACTCGGTCTCAGATAAGGAAGAGGACGAGGCCACAGACTACGTCTTCCGCATCCTTTTTCCAAACAGCCAGTCAGAGTTCGGTGAGACTTCCATCTAGACAATCAAACCAAAGCATGAGCAGCAGCTACAGACCTTTATCAACACAACTCATTATTCATTGCAGCGCGTGTAACGCACCCTCCCAGTCTGACTTTTTCCCTTTCCCATCAACCGAGTGGTCCACCCTCCCCTAGAACAGGAATGCTGGTTGTACCCCGGCGCTCCTGCAGCTGTCTTGATGGATCCTCCTCAATCACAGGAAACAGTTGTAACGTCGCCACATTCCCGGCTGCTCTGTCAGCTTGTTTGGCTTTAATTCGCCGCCTCCTAATATCCTCTTGACCCGCCCTACGCCTCCGGCAGTGTTTATTGATGTATTAAAGCCCCCCCCCCCCCCGCTACCTTGTGTTTTTACTGCTTTTCGGAGCGGTAACCTTTCAGCGCCTGGACAGCTGCTCGATTGGAAACAGCTCCTGTTTGTTTCTTTCTTCTCTTGACAGTAATCCAATCAATCGCGGTGGCTTCATGCTTTCAAACTGTGCCTCTGCTCTTCATTGTTGAGTTATTCACCAGCTTTACATTTTTTCTACTCTAGAATCAAACACATGACTTGTTTTGTTGGAAGATCCCAATTAATCACTATTTGAGAGGGGTGGTGATGTAATCATTCCAGCTGATTTTAAATCACCGGTGCAAAACACAGGCGTGATCAGTGTGCTGCAGATACAGTGTCGCTGATTCTGTCTGTGCGTCGGCGTTTTGCAGTGACTCCCCTGGATCTGATGGATCAGGGATCTGCAATGTGGCATCCCAGTCTCAGGAAGTCCACGTGTTCCTCTTGTTCTCAGGGCAGCTTCTCTGATGGACCCACGCCCAAAGGGTGTAACCATGAGAGGTAAGACCACACGCATGTTAACTGCCCACACACACACACACACACACACACACACACACACACTCATCTCACAGCCAGACACAGCAAAGACAAACCTCCCTATGACACAGAAGACAATTATATGACATTTCCCTCAATGATGTGAGCATGTTTACAGGAAATGAAGTGATAAGCAGGGCAGATAACGCAGCTAGTGATATAAAACGGTGCTGCTGTGCTGTTTTGTTCTATGTGGCAGCAAAATCAGGTACTGTCATGATGATAAAGGTTAGAGCAACCCTCAGTCTAAACTAGAAGCTCAGGTGTTTTGGTGCTGTGGTGCTCTTTGTTCTGTCCTTTTTGCCCTCTCATTCTGCCACTCCCCTCTATTTTCTTTGCTTTTCTCCATCAGCTATGTTGTGTTTGTCCTGCAGGGTGAACACATTTATCAAAATCGTCCCACTGCTACCTGGGGACAGTAAATGGGGAGATGAGTGTGTTTTTCCCTGTAATGCTGCCATAAATTAAGACCTCTCTGAAGCTAATTCAGCGTGGGGGCAACACAGGTAATACAGACAAAATGAGACTCGGAGGGACAGAGACTCATTTTGTAGGTGTCGTTTTTCTTTCACCACTGTGTTGTGCTGCAGCTTATTCCTTCCTGATGGTGTCTCAGAGCAAAAACACCAACTAATACCTGTTTTATAAGAGCTTTTCGTGAGAGGTGTGATAATGTTGCAGGTTTTTCATGCACGCAGGTGAAACACACTGTGTTGTTTATTCCTGCAGGGCCCCGCTCAAGCTGCTGTGTGACAACATGAAGTATCAGATCATCTCCCGAGCCTTTTACGGCTGTGCGTGACGGTTTACTACATTTATTTATGAGTCATCATAGCAGCTTTCCTTAAATGTCAGGAATTACTGTCTGCAGCCGTTGACTGTCTGTACTGTCGCGCAGGGCTGGCATACTGCCGTCACCTCTCTACGGTGCGGACGCATCTTTCTGCTCTTGTCAATCACACCATAATGGCCCCCGACGTGCCCTGTGACGCCTACAAAGGGCTCACCGCAGACGTGTGGCAGACGTTTCTCCGGGACTGCTCAGTAAGCATCGCTGGTGTCACACAGCACCGCGACACCATCTACGCACACCTTAGTTCTGCCCACCTGACACCACAGCTGTCTCCTCATTATCAGTCCCCTAATACCCATGTTGCTCGAGCCATTTCTCTCACCACAGTGCAAAAACCCTGACTAATGGAGCTGCAGAAGCCAAAGTCCACCTCTGCACTTTATCTGCAGATCATTTATTCTCCTGATATTATTAAAAAGTACGTTTTCATAACCTAGGTACTAGTCATCAGGGTAGCCATCACAAATGGCATCTTTCTTTTAAAATTGAGTAAAAGTTTTTACCTGTGAGCACACTGGTGTGTTGTAACTCAACATGTTGGTACTGGTTGTAGAGATCTGTATGTTGTGTCCTCAGACATATGAGGAGGAGGAGCTGCTTCGCCTGGTCTACTTTGGCGGCGTGGAGGCCTCGCTGCGTAAGGAGGTGTGGCCTTTCCTGCTGGGTCATTATCAGTTTGGAATGTCCGTGGATGAGAGAAACGGGGTATATCATTCTCAGGCATTTGTTCCCAGCCTCTCCAGCTGGAAGATCTCACTTTCGACCCCTCACCTCCAGGTGGACGAACAGGTCCGAGCGAGCTACCAGCAGACCATGAGCGAGTGGCTCAGCTGCGAGGAGATTGTTCGTCAGAGGGAGAAAGAGCAGCACGTCGCAGCATTGGCAAAGTGCTCCTCTGGTGCAAGCATGGACAGTTCTAGTCAGAAGATGATCCTCAATGACTCCATCAGCAATGAGGTGAAGCCCCATGTCTCCAGTTTCAGGCATTGGCATCTTATGCATCAGCCATTTCAAATAATCACGCCAATGTTCTTTTCTGGATGGCTCTCATTCCCTTCTGTGCTTCATGTGCCCTGCAGCGTGACTGTAGTTCAGGCTCGTGTCATAATCCCAGTGGAACAATACATATTGCAGTCGTGTCAGACAAAAGAATTGTGCTTTGCGGAGCTGTGTGCTATTATTTTCATATTTCTTCTTTGGTTAAAGGGGAAACATTGAATCGCTGGGGGATTAGTCTCATAAAAAGACAGCACTTGAGCATTATAGCAGAAAAATCAATGTACCTTTGCATAATAATATCTTGACCTGCATGTCTTTATCACCTAGTCCCATTCCTCGCAGAGCTCAGACAGACAGAGTCTGGCTTGTCTGCAGAGTGACTCCAGCAACAGCAGCACACAGGTAAGAAAAGCTCACCATGTTCCACAGGCTTCTGGACTGGACAACACATGTGTTGCATTTTAAATCATCCTGATATTTTGTGTACGCCGTGTGCTATTCTTCCTCCACCCTGCCTCCCCTCTTCCTAGTTCTTGACATGGTCCATTGGAGCAGTGTGCTTCCCTCTGACTTGTTCTTTCAGGTCTTTGAGTCCGTAGAGGAGGTGGAGCAGATTGAGATGGAGCCCAAAAATGAAGAGGCCAAACAGGGTTCCAAGATAGCAAATGGAGCTGTGCAGAACGGGACAACTTCCCCCGATTCAGGACATCCCTCCTCCCGAAACTTCTCAGTCACCTCTGTGCTGTCGGACGGCTCCCTCAGCACAGAGGACAATGCTGTGCCTGACACGACCCCGAGATCTGGGTCTGTCTCCCTAGGAACACAAAGTCCAATCAAACCTGCTGGAGCAAAGACTCAAGTTCTCCCAGAGGAGAGTCCAGAATGTAACGTGAGGGACCCGAATGAAGAGGAGGGGGCCAAGGCTGTAGAAAAAGAGATGACCACTCCCCTGTCTTTGGAAAAGAAAATGGAGGAAGGATCAAAAACACAAGGAAGTGTTGAGTTTGAAGCCGCCGAAACAAAAGAAATAAATGACTTGAAGACAAATCTCCCGCCAGAGGTTCGACTGGCAGAAAGGGAAGACAGCATGACCTCAGCTCCTGAGGCTCCTGAAGTTGAGAAGAGCCTTATTTTCTCAGCTCATCCCGGAACTGCATGTTCAAGCGAAACTAATTTCACCGCTCAGAGAGACGTGGCGCCGACGATGACCGAATCCGACGAGTCCCCCTCAGCCATAGAGATGGAGGAGATCCCCAAAGCCAAAGTTTCCATGGTGCCTTGGAGCAGGAAGGGACGCTGTGAGGAATCGCCTCTCTCGGAAGAGCAGCAGGGAAAAGCCAGCCCAGAGGGCACCGAGTCGCTCCTGTCCGATGAGCCGGAGATGGAAAACCTTTACCCAAACTTTGACTCCGGACCTGAAATCACAAAGAATGACAACAAAGCTGAGACACCATCTCAGATGGCTGGAAGCCCTTTGACTGTACGTACAGTTTAATTAGTATTTACAGGAATCATCTGTCCTCTTCATCTTATTGTTCTCCCTCCACTCTCTCAGCAAGAGCTTTTAGACCTGTACACTTTAAATCTGCACCGCATCGAGAAGGACGTCCAGCGCTGTGACAGAAACTACTGGTACTTCACTCCTGCCAATCTGGAAAAACTGCGTAACATCATGTGCAGGTACATTTTAGTTGATTATAAGAGCTGATTTTAATTTGTTGAGTGTCCACCTCCTTCACTACGAATTACTACCTAAAATGCAATAGCGCGCTCAAATGCCTTTTATTCTTCCTTATTTTGAGTTCGTCCCCCAAACAGAGTGAGTCATCCTACATCTACATCAACAAAAGCCCCATGTGCACCCACATATGTGGTGATTGCTATAAAACTATGAAACACAATTGCCTCTAGAAATACCAAATGCGGCCCATCCCAGCTAATCTCCACTTCAGTCGAGACAAAAAGATCTTTTGGGCTGAAAACCACCCTCAGAATAGACGAATCAAAGACAAGTCAACCAATAATCAAAGGAAACAAACACAGCTGGAGGACCACGCTTGTCTCTGCGCTCTGGAGAGGCCTAATCACGTCAGGGAAGTTCTATAAAACATTTGTGCTCTTCTGAAGTAAGAACCTCGAGTGGTAGATCGAGGAAACAATGGGGGACCACTAAACACAGAGTTTGGCAGTATATTTACAGAACCTGGGTACTTATCTCCTGGTTGGGCATTTTCAGTTATATCTGGAGGCACCTTGACATCGGGTACGTGCAGGGCATGTGTGATCTTCTGGCTCCACTTCTAGTCATCCTGGATGATGGTGAGTCATCTGCCTCCTTCCGGGGAATCGCTATATTTTTGCAGTATTGATGAACTCTGCTCACTCACTCCAGTTCCCTCCCTCTCTCCTCTCTTCAGAGGCCATCGCCTTCAGCTGTTTCTCCGAGCTCATGAAGAGAATGAATCAAAACTTTCCACACGGAGGAGCCATGGACACTCATTTTGCCAACATGCGCTCTCTCATCCAGGTGATGCAGTCAAATAGCTGTAAATCCATCCACCGACCCACATCCTCCTTGTTAACAGTCACCCCCTTCACGGCCTTTTCTTTGTCTAGATCCTGGATTCTGAACTGTTTGAACTGATGCACCAGAATGGAGATTACACCCACTTTTACTTCTGCTACCGCTGGTTTCTCCTAGACTTCAAACGAGGTGAGGGGAGAGTCTGCGTTAAGCATCGGGAGCAAACGCAGCTTTTTTTTAATCCCTAGATAGTGATTAAAGTTCCAAGTGGATTTCTGAGGAAAGTAATTCCAGGGAATTTCTCCTGCGGTAATTGGTACGACATGCTTCCCTGCATAGACAGGATGTTCAAAGAGCAACTGTCCATCAAACACCTGCCTTCCCCTTCAATGCAACTGAGGAGGGTTCCTGGTGTGTGTGTTCCAGAGCTGGTGTATGACGATGTGTTCGCAGCCTGGGAAACCATCTGGGCCGCCAAGTGCGTCTCATCCAGTCACTTCGTCCTCTTTATCGCCCTGTCGCTGGTGGAGATCTACAGGGACATCATCCTGGAGAACAACATGGACTTCACTGACATCATTAAGTTCTTCAACGGTAAGAAAAACAGTGGGCCAATTTTTGTATTTCAGCTTACAGCCCATGATAACTTCATTGCTAGATTAGTTGTAAAGCCAGTTGTGCAAAAATGTGCGTATTGTGGATCCTGTGAAGAGGAGTTGATCTGAAATGTGATCAGCATCATAGAAGCGGGGCGCCCATATTTAACTAAACTATCTTTGTGTCTCTCAGAAATGGCCGAGCACCACAACATCAAGCAGATTCTGAGCCAGGCCAGAGATCTGGTGCGCAAAGTGCAGATGCTAATAGAGAACAAGTGACTGTGCTTCATGTCCTCTCTTTCTTCCACGTGAAGTAGCACCTGTAGCGACTCAACTCACACACACACACACACACCAATCCTCTGCAATGCTGCAATGTACGAGCCTCATCAACTATCCACCATGTTGTTGCTTGTCGCAGGAGAACATTAGGCCTCATACTTGTCAGTGTGTTTCAGTGAAAACAAGTGTTGTCAGCAGTGTGAAGCCCTCTAAATATATATATTTTTTAAATTAGAAACCATTTTAGCGTCAGCTATGAACCAAGAGCACCTGTTTTGAGATAAGGGTAAAATCAGATGCTCATTTTAAATTAAATTCTGGATCCAAATTCAAGGAGGAGACTTTAGTTATGATGGAAAATCAGTGATAATATTTATGATTATTATTTAATTACCAAGAGAGTGAAAATAGTTTACACAGGGTGTGTGTGTGTGTGGGGGGGGGGGTAATTAGCAACACTGACTTGTGGTCTGAAATACACTGGATTTATGTTAGTCTGATTTTTTTAGCACATCCTCCTCAAGTCCCGTTTGGCTTTTGGCAGCATGTCAGTGGTTTAGCGTCCAACAGTGTTTTCAGTATCTTGAGCTGCCTTGTTGGGTGGAAAATGTCCTCCCTTTATTTCCCAAGTGTGAATTGCCTTCAGCCTATGTGTTTACGTGACTTATGGATGCCTGATTTTCTGTAATCTGCTGTATATTTTGTCATTGTTGTTTACCCACCTCGATTTTCCTTCTGTTATCTGTAATCTCTGTGTTGAAGTGTGATTATGGATCAAACCAGATGAAAGTGACAGTCACGCCAAAGCTTCACAGGTTATTGATATTCTGTAGTGTGAAGAGATTTCTTTACAGATAACGCTGAGAGGAACTTTCAAAAATGTACTGCAAAAGAGAGAATGCTTAACTGTTTTGCCAGAAGGACATGTGCTGCGTTTTAAACCATAGGCATTGTTGATACATCCAAAATCAGGATTGGTATTGATTTTCTCCATTGACTGCTGGTATTGTCAGGTTAGATCTTTTTCTGAATATAAGAATTTGTTTGTCAATGATAACTGTCAGTGAGACTTTTTTTCCCCTTTGGGTAGCTTTATTTGCCACAGTCTGTATTGATTCCTGGTTGATTTGATTCCTGCAGATGCTGCTGTGTTTGTATAGTTCCTATTTTTACTTTGCAGCTATTCTACTGTGCGTAAAATCTAATCAAATGTCTATATTATAGAGATTATAAATATATAGTATATATTAAATGGTACATGTTTTTTATAGTGAAAATAAAAATGTGTGCGTCACACCAATGTCTACTGTGCTTTTCTTTTGCTCAAGGGCCCGGATAGCTCAGTCGGTAGAGCATCAGACTTTTAATCTGAGGGTCCAGGGTTCAAGTCCCTGTTCGGGCGTCAGCATTTTAGTGGTAGTCCAGTGGAAACAGAGATTATGTCTGCCCGAGTCCACACTTGTTAGACAATGATGAGATGGGCGAACATGTCCGTTGGGATGGCACCTTTCGTGCCCAATGTTGTTTTTTCCTGCAAACTGCAAGACGTTCATGTTACATAATGTAACTTTCTGTGTACCGACAGTGGTCAAATGTTGTAAATTCTGTAAAGTTACAGAGGAGAATATGGAGTGGATTTTTATTTTAGCGTCGAATAAATGAAAAGTAGATTGCGCCCGAACAGGGACTTGAACCCTGGACCCTCAGATTAAAAGTCTGATGCTCTACCGACTGAGCTATCCGGGCGCTCACGGCGTGACGACACCTAGATACCAGAAATACCTATATGTATGTGTAAATTTAATTACTGTGTTTTAGGTTTCTGCGCTATTTATTTAGATTAGGTCATCTGCAAACATTTGTTGCTCATAACAATAATGACAAACGTCCACTGCACGCTGCACTGTAATCCGACAGAGGGCGACATTCGCTCATGTCATTTCCTGACTGGAGGCCGAGTTAGCATGGCTAATGCTCTGCTAAGCTAGCCGAGAGCTTCATAACAGACCTCCGGATGAGATGGGGCAGAATACTTAATATGATGTAAAGGTGGGACGACCTATATGGCGACATATGTGCAGAAAATGTCCGTGTTTCGTCTCGCTGCTAAACCCACAAACCGCGGCCTGTCCCGGTTTTACTCCACCTGGCTAACAAACGCTGGGACCTCGGTCACGACCGGTGACGGTTCCCCGAGAACCAGAACCCGTCGCTTTCGGGTGCGCGTACGGGAGACAACGTGTACGTTGAGCTGTCGAGCTTACAATTCCAAGGTGAATCCATCCCTCCATTTCTGTTGGTTTATTCGGATTCTAAAAAGCGGTCTGTCGTAACATTTGCGTTCCTACACAGGTGCCACAGTTTCCAACATGGGAACCAGTTTCAGAGGATCGCCTTCCACCAGTATGTCATGTTGTCTACATAATTGTGGTTATATATGTGTATATTTTCATCAATACATCTTATATGTCACTGCAATCGTCCACTTAAACTCGTCATTCTCACTGTGCCTCTTAGTAGTATTGAAATAAGAACGAGTTTTGAACTTTTGAACCTGTAATTATAGAATAATTGTTGTTGTTGGTTGAAATGTGCCTTACACCTTTGATTTCCCAGTGTACCCAAATCTCTGCCGATCTGGTGGACAAATTGGAGCGACTGGCTTTGGTGGATTTCCGTACCAAACAGGGCCTGGAATGTTTGGAGAAAGCTATCCGGTTTGCAGATCAGCTCCATGTTGTGGATACGTCAGGAGTTGAGCCGATGGATTCCGTTCTGGAGGACAGGTAGTGAAGGGAGACGTCTGTGATGGCTGTGACCTGGCTCACGCCTCTGTGAAAGGTGTAATCTGTTTTGCCAGGACTTTATACCTGAGGGACGATGAAGAGACGGAGGGAGACTGTGCTGAAGAACTGCTCCAGCTCTCCAAAAACACCTGCGAAGAATATTATGTGGCACCACCGGGTTAGACAATATATGCATATGATTATCAGACAGTGTTTCGAGAGATCGTTTGCCTCAGATGTTTAATTTTTATTACTTCCACAGGGAATATTCCTCTACCATCGAGGGAGAAGAGGGCAGCCATGCTGAGAGACTCAGAGTTTTAAAGCATTTCTATTTGTCCTTTTTATTTTGACAAACCAGCCTTATAACTTGTCATCCAATTGAAAACTGCTTTTGGTTTTGATTCATCACAAGATTATGATTCAATCATTGATAATAAAACAGAAGTCTCTTTTTGGAGAATGGAAACCCAAAGTTATGTAAGTGACTTTGCTCATCAGGTGTGTTGTTACTGAACGCTGTGTTGACCGTCAGAGCGCACAACGCCAACTCCCACAAAGACAAAGGCTGGGAGACGTTCACAGACGCTGTGGTGCAGTGGAGTTGCCTGCCTGTATATAAATCTGTGCTCAGATCAAACCTGGGACACAAACATGCACACGTGCACTCACTCACAGCTGACTCTTGTGTTTTTATCTGCACTTTGTGTCTTTATGTCCAGCACATTGTCAGACCTATCCACGAGAGGCAGAGAACATGAAAACAGAGGACAGTGTCTCCTTCATCCTCCTCAAATAGCCTCAACTCTTGTTTAATAACTTAAAATGCTTCCTATGAAGGAACACAAACGCTCACAAAAAGTCAAACATATCAGTTAAAATGAAAATCGGGGTACTGACAATTTCTTTTATATAGTTTATCTACAAGTGAATTTGTCTCTGAGATCAATAAAAGCATTTCTCTGTAAACTGATCCAGAAGGTTCTAGAAACGTCACGATTTTGTTGTGAAGTTTACAAAAAGGAATGGTCCTTTCCGGAGAACGGAAAGCGAAACTTAATGTTAAAAATGGGGCGGAGTTAGTGCCTGCATATAAATTGGGGCTTGGACACAAACACACAGCTGACTCTTACTCACAGCTTCTTCTTCAACAGTTCCTGAAGTGATCACAAGGTAAGAGACCATTACTAGAACATAATTGGAAGCCCGTACTTCTGGCACAGTTAAAGACTTAAATGTGTTTTCAGGAGACCTTAATCATGGATATAAATGTGATTATGCTGAATGGGACATCCCGCAGTCTGAGGGTGAACCCACAGGACACAGTGGGCTCTCTGAAAGCCAAGATCCACACTGTACTGGGAGTTGCTCCAGCCAAGCAGCGGCTGGTCCTGCTCAGTGGGGACCAGAAGAAAACCCTCAGCGATGACTCCCTGTCCCTCGGCTCCTGCGGTCTGCAGTCTGGCTCCGTGATCTCTCTGTTGCTCACAGAGCCTACGACCATCCAGGTGTTCCTGAAAAACCAGGACGGGAGGTTGAACACGTACGAAATCAAGCCCGATGAGACCGTGACGGCCTTTAAGCAGAAGGTGCAGGCCAGAGAGGGGGTGCAGGCCAGCCAGCAGAGGCTCCTGCATGAGAGTCGCGAGATGATGGACGGCGGGAGACTCTCTGACTACAACGTCAAAGCCCACAGCACCATTGTGCTGATGCTGCATCTCAGAGGCGGCTGAAGATCTCTGGGGGAATCTGAAGCTCGGCTTTGTTGTCCTCTAACACCCATTAGAATTATTATCATTAATTTATTTTATTGTATGACAGATCTTTGCTGTTAAATAAAAATAATTTTTACAAACCATCTTAAGGTGTAGTTCTCTGACCACAAACCTTTAAGGGTTGAGACGAAGATGAGCTGTTTCATATGGTTCATAACCAAGCTTAGTAAAGTAAAAGACATAAAAAAAACATATAAAAGACATATTTGTAAACCTTTGTCCACAGTTATGGGGATATTCAGGCAGATGACATCATCCTGTTTCTGTCCCTTGAGTGTGTTGCCCAGACATATCTTCAAACATGTTTTTGAGGTTTTCTTTATATTTTTCCTTTAAAAAATAATAATTTTTGTCTTAATTTATATGAAATAATCATTATTATTTTGCAACTTGCTTTTTTCACGAGTGCCCAAAGTTAAGACGACCTGGCAGGAGAATGGAAACTGAAAGTTAGAATAAACAGATAAACAAAGTGGAGTTCCACATGCAGATTAGAACACTGAGTTAAATGGGTTCCTTTCATGCATTTAAATAAATAACAAGTATAATGCTTTAAGTGCTGATTAAACACTTTATTTAAGTCATTTGTTGAAAATCTGTACCTTCTATGTTGCTCAACGTCATCAAATGTTACATCATCAGCACAATCATTTTTTAAAAAAAAGCAGCATTAACAAAAAGGCACTTTACGGATTCATATATGGTAAACATCGTCTCAAACTTGACATTAACACAATGGCAGTATTTGATTTATTTATTTTAAAAATGAAAGGCAGTAGGTTTAGTGTCTGATTTCTAGGATTAGTAATCCCAGATTAGTAACAGCGGCATTAAACAGGTCCCCTCTCAGAGTCCCCTTCCTGTCGTGAGGCTGCAAAAGCTTCATTTCCTCACGGAGGCGAGGTAGGCGTACCAAAACAAGGCAACCATGTTGGCAAACAGCACCCTGAACTGGAAAACAGGATGGAAACGTGAGCGGCAGCGGTGGCGAACAGCCGTCGCAGGATTCTAGCGAGTACCAGCACCCACCTGAACAGGCACAAAGTTAATATTGACGAACTGGAAGGGTGTCCAAACTTTCCAATTCATCTTCAAAGCAGTCCAAAAGCTTCCCTTTAGCTTCTTTTCAAACTCTTCCCATCCTTTAAACTGAAATGGATGACGATATTACTCACATTTGCATATTGACACATTTGTGACGCACCGTTCTGAGAGGTCCTCACCTCCAAAATGTTCATGACAAAGTAAAAAATGAGCAGGAAGCCGGGGGCAAAGATCAGCCGATCCAGAAGCAGACGTTTGATTATACAGTGAGGGTCTGTGGTGGGAATCAAGGCCTCCATCAGCTGGTAAAAACAATGGCTCACTGGTCCTGTAATAAACAGCCTGTAGCAGACAAAACAGTCTCTTCAGGTGACACGACAACACAAGCAGAATAAGTCTGAAATAAAACCATTAAGAGGTGTTTATAGTGAAAAGAATTCTCAAAAATTTGGAATTTACATACAGGAATTACTGGCATTGTATAACCCTTACTGGACCACAGAATCACTCGGTTTGATTTCCTTTGTTTTAAATGTAAAAATAAAAGATCCATCCTCATTTTGGTCTAGAGTCTTACCCATAGACAGCATAGCGTGCAACTCCAGTCCCATCAATAGCCCCAGCTTTTTTTCTGGCTTCCAAATTCTGAGACAGAAGGTTTCCTAAAGCTGTGAGAATGCCGCTGTAAAACAGACACAAACACCACCACCGCCATCATCATCATCATCATCATCATCATCGGGGGAGGTTCTTCCTGGCACATGCTGGATTGGGTGTTGAGTGTTGACACAATGTCAGACCGAAGTTTACTTTACTTTACCCACAAAAATTTTTGGAACGTGGTAATTTGACTAACTTTTATTCGCCCAATAAATCAATGCTGATGTCAAATAATATGAAAGTAAGAAAAAACGGAAGAGAAGCGACAACTGGCTGCAGCGTAAAAAGCCTCCAGTTGCGACATGCAAAACATCTGACCTGGTTACGGATTTAGTGATGATGGGATATCTCTTCAAGAGAAACAGATACTGCTGCAGCAAACGGAAATGAACGGACGTGTGCTGGATTGGAACACTTTTCACCGGCATGGTCAGCTATTTCCTTGCACACACAACAGACTCAGGACAGACAAGTTCACAGCAACTCCGCCGCTGACTTCCGGGTCACGTCATTGTGTCACACATGAGGCACCGCCTACTTAGACAATAGACACGCCCCCTGGGCGTTCAATTTAGTTGAGCAAAGCTCACATTCACTGTCTAAATCAGGGGTGTCCAAACTTTTTGCAAAGAGGGCCAGATTTGATAACGTGAAGATGCCCGGGGGCCAGTAGATCCTTCTGATGTTTTTTAACCAGAAAAGTTACATGCAAATGTACACTATTATAAAGCAATTTTCATTGTCACAATTCTCTTTATTTTTCAAATGGCAGTGTAACCAAATATAAGCCACTCAGGCAGACGTGAACAACTCTAAAAACACAATTCTGCCTTTAATTCATATCTGGAGAGTCAGATAACATTGAACACTGAACTGTATGGAATATCTTAAATTTCCATGAGTTTGATAAATGTAATGCAAAGTTGTCTGTTATCATTCAAGTTTAAAACAAGTAAATTTTGCTCTTGTCTTTTACAAGATCGACAAGAAAGGAGGAATTACATTTTAGTGATTTATTTATTCTGTTAGTGCCAGCGGGCCATAAATAATACATTGTAAGACTGAAGTTGCGGGCGTAGGAAATCTTACCGCGGGCCGTGATTGGCCCCCGGGACGGACTTTGGACATGCCTGGTCTAAATGTATGAACTAAATATAAATAATAAGGACAATCGTAAGATATATAGTTTATACAAATTCAACATTGATATGATTCAGATAACTTTGAAAGAGGTCTATCAATTGTGTAAAGAATATTATCCCAAATCGCAAATATTTTAAAAAGTCCTATTTTTTTTTACACTGACAATTACCACAGATAAATAATTAGTTTCACAGCTGGCTACTTTTGGTGTAGTTAGATTTAAAAAACAAACAAAAAAAAACTCTGAATGTGTCACAAAACATCATTTAAACACACAATTTCTGAAAATGCTTTAATGGAACCAGCATTTTTATAAAAACAATAATTAAAAAAGTATATCTACAACACTGATAACAAGAAGGGTACAGTTGTATGAAATTCAGTGTACAACAAGAACAAATAGTGTTAACTGGCATGAAGCTTTTTCGGCACATTCTATTAACAAAGAAAAACAAAAAGCTTATCTGTGATCTGCAGGAAATGTGCAGGACCACTTAAAGTGCCTTCCAGTCCACAGGAGACTTCCCAGATTTCTTTAGGAGCTCATTGGCCTTTGAAAAATGAGCGCACCCAAAAAATCCTCGATGAGCTGAGAGCGGAGAAGGATGCACCGTCTGCAGGACATGATGGCGCTTCTGCAAGGAAAAGAAAACAAGCATAAATGCACAAATACAATAAAAGGTTCCACATTTTAAATCAGAAATGCGTAGACGCTGACGCGGTTTATAGCTGCTCCTTTCTTCTGAGCGTAGGAGCCCCATAGCATGAAGACCACGCCATCCAGGTTAGTGTTGAGCCACTGCACCACAGCGTCTGTGAACGTCTCCCAGCCTTTGTCTTTGTGGGAGTTGGCGTTGTGTGCTCTGACGGTCAACACAGCGTTCAGTAACAACACACCTGATGAGCAAAGTCACAAGATGGAGTCTGTTCAGGACCTACAGCTCTAAAAAGTTAAAAGGCATGTGCTCAGAAATACCCTGTTTGGCCCAGCCAGTCAGGTCTCCGTGCCCAGGATGCTGGAACCCCGGAATATCTGAGACCAGCTCTTTGTACATGTTTTCCAAACTAGAAGATGACAACAGATGCAACATATTCATCAAATTCTAAAACAGTTTTATATGGGGAAACTGGGAAGGTTTGTTCACCTGGGTGGAGGTGGCACAGGTCTCTTCACGCTAAAACACAAACCATGCGCTTGGTTATGACCATGATACGGGTCCTGGCCCAGAATCACCACTTTGACCTAAAAATAGAGACATCTTCAATAAAGGGATCAACCACTGGGAGCAAAAACTAATTAAACCCGAAGGCTTTGTTGGTTCAACTCTTATTTTCTCTAGCATTACCCATGAATATTCCATCTTTAAATAGTATGGCGTAAAGATGATGCATCTGTTTCTTTGATAGTTGATTAGAGCAAAGTGTTTAGTAGGAATTTTGGTTTAAATGGCTCCTTCACTTCAGCAGCAGTGTGTGTGTTCTGTGGTTTTTCAGCTGTTAAACTTACATCTCTGATGTCACACATCTGAGTCCAAGTGAACACCTGATCTGCAGGCGGGTAAACAGTGCGACGCTTCCTCTCCTCAGCAACGAATGTCGTCAGCTGTGGCAGACATCAGGTTGTTAAAAACGAGCAAAACTTCAGGTCGGGAGGTGCGACATCCCTCACTTGTTTAAAATATGGTTTTCCAAACTCGGCTGACAGCTTGTCTCTCCAGCCCTCTCCGATTCCTGCTGGTATCTGGGCGGAAGTGAGCCTCTCCAGCGCGGCTCTCTTGTTGCGTGCGATTCGCTCCAGTTGCTCCGAGGACAGAGGAGCAGCTGGCGGGCTGGCTGGCTCTGGCTCCGGGGACTTCCGCTTCTTCTGAATGATCTTAGTATATTGTGCGAAACATAAAGCCGGTAAGACGCGAGTAACTGAGGTTGAAAACATAAGGAGACACCGCTGACTCGGAGGTGCAAACATTCTTGCCTGGCGCGACGGCAGACAGAACAGCCCGAAACACCAAGTGTTTGTGAACGCAGCTTGGCGCGTCACAGGAAATGATCATTTGCCGCCCTGCCGCAATAATTAAGGTCTTTAATCATGATTAATTTTATGCTTTTCCTAATATCAATCAGTTGTGTGACTAACGCCAAGTCAAATGAGAAGCTAAACATGCGTTGGTAAACTCACGTGGTCTTTTGCATCCTCTTCGGTTTCGCTTAAATCCTTACAAATTCTCTTTTTAGGAACAGGACTAAAAAACGAGTTGATGGTTTTCTGACCAATCATCCTGTTTAGTAACAGCTTGGCTGTATGTCTCTGCAGGTTAGTGAATAATTGAATTTATCCTATCCGTTTGCAAACCGCAGCGAGACCCTCTGCACAACTGCCGCACTACTATCGAGAGTTTCCCGCCAAGATAAAGTTTTGATGACGTAGTGAGGGACGTTCAAGATAAACTGCTGCGCATTGTTCGTTTTGTTGGCTGAAACGCGGTGTTCAGAAGGGAAAAGCAACAAAAGCTTAGATATTCGTTTAAGAGACAGTCATCATGTCGAAGAACTAAGAGTTTAAGTCCACAATGTTTTGCTTTCAAAAGAGATAACTAAGTCAGACAATTTGGCTGTTTTAGTCCATGCATTGGTTTTAATGAACATTTTATAAAACAAAATGCAAATATTAGTTACAATGTTGTAACTTAGTCACTATTTACACTGGAAATTGCTGGCCAATTTCCTAAATCATTGCAGTATCCATTCAACAGGAGACTCATACATTAAACAGGGCACCATGGAGACGTTTCATCACCAGCATAAAGGATCCTCAATCAACACTGAAAGAAGTCCACAGAAGAAAATCAAACTAGAGAAGGATGGCAGAATGAAGGAGGAGGAAGAAGACATTCCAGCAGAGTTTGCAAATCCTGTTCCCTGGCAGAAAATAGAGACGGAGGGATTAGACTGTGATTATGCTCAGTTGTTCTCCAAAGACGAAGCAGATCACCTGTTTCATAAGTTAGAGGAGGAGTTGGTGTATTCAACAGGTACAAAATCCTTGTTTTTCTAAAGTTCTCACTGGAAAAGAGACTGTTAATGATTGTTCCTCTGTCTGTCCCAGGGGAGGAAGCAACAGTTCAAGTGTTTGGAAAGGTTTACAACATACCCAGAAAACAGGCCACGTATGGAGATGCAGGCCTAACCTACACATATTCTGGGATCAGACGGATGGCCTCTCCGTGGACTCCAACACTGGAATACATTCGGGATGCCGTCACGACCACCACGGGACAAATGTTCAACTTTGTTCTGGTCAACAGGTGAGAAATGAATGTAAATTTTGGGAACGGTCTCCCTGCTGAATGCGTTTCTTTTTCCTTCTCCACCAGGTACAAAGACGGTCTGGATCACATGGGTGAGCATCGCGATGACGAAAAAGAGCTGGACCCCCTCTGTCCCATCGCCTCCGTCTCCTTAGGGGCAGCGCGTGATTTTGTCTTCCGGCACAGAGATGCTCGGGGGAAAACGATCCGGCGGCAGATCGAGCCTGTGAAGCTGGAGCTGGCTCACGGAAGCCTCCTGCTCATGAACCCCCCCACCAACACGTTCTGGTACCACAGCCTCCCTGTTCGCAAGAAGATTTCCCTGCCCCGTATAAACCTCACATTTAGACGCATTCAGAGGAAGAAATGAGCAAAACAAAGGCCTAAAGAGGAAGATTTGACCAGAAGTGTAAGAATAAAAAACTAAGAGCCTTAGACTGAAAGCTTGGTGCAGCGTTCAAGAGTAGTCTGCTCTGACATGACTCATTTAATTACACTTTTAATACCTGAAAACAATCAATTTTACAGCTCGCAAACACACAAAATCTCACAACTATACATTAGTGCAAATTGCAATATTAAGGAGTTCTGGAGCAGGCAAAACTTTAGATGCTTTGATAGGAGCCAAATGGCAGTTCTCAGCAACAGAAATATGGAGAATAACCTTCCCAAAGTCCAGCAGGGATACCGTTGCTTTACTGAAGGAGCAGCACGTTCATCCGGGTGACGTGAACTTACTCAGCCTGCCATCAGTGCCTTTATGACATCATTGCTTCATGAGTTCCACATGGCACTTTGACCTCCACCACTGTGGGGATTCATAGAAATATAGAAAAATTCTGAATCCAACGGCTTTTGAATAATTTATGTGTGAGAATTACATCCAAATAAGATGACATAAACTCCCAGGAATGCTGTAATGGAGCAAGTAGAACCAATTCTGGAAAATTCAACTTCACACACTTTTTATGATATGTAACAACCTTTAAAACACTAGACAAAAACCAGGAACACCCTGTGGTCCAGAGAACTGAAAGAAGCGTCACGATCAAACGTCCTCTATGTTCAGCCGTTCCTCCGTTATGTCTCAGATGTCAAAATGTTTGCTGAATAAAAGCAGGTCACATGTTCCAAACCACGAAGAAAATCTTGCTAGTCCATATTCCTTGGGATTTGGATCCTCCTCCTCCTCCTGGACCCAAAATGAAAAAGTGACTTTCGTTTCGCCATCATCTGCACTGATTCTGCAGGGTGAGTATCACAGTCGCTGGGAACCACGTGAACCCCAGAGCTGCTGATTATTCTTCTGTGTGCAAAACGAGGTTCAGTCTTTGCACCCGCTCGTAGAAAAGCATGTAAGCGTTGGAAGACAGGACCTCGTGCAGGCTGGCTTTTCGCACCGAGTCGTCCGACACCCAAAGCCACTGAGAACTGAAGGCGAGGTGAGGCGGGGAAGGGCTACGGCGGTACGTGACGAAATGTCCTGAGTGCATGTCGCCGTGGTGAACCAGCACGGCTGTGAGCTGGAACAGATACTGTGAAGGGCTGCAAGAAACAAAGACAGCAATAGAAGAGAATAATCTCTTTATTTTCAAGTGTGGGTCAAAATAAAAGCCCTCAGACAATTTTCCCTGTTCTGGTCTGTATTTTGTCCACATGCATAACTACACCCTCCCTCACCTTCCTCCTGGTTATCAGACATACAAAGCATGTATCATACCTGTAGTCATAGGTGAGGCTGAGCTGTGGGTTCAGAGTGGGAGAGGGAAAGAATACTGATGAGCAGGTGCCATTAGAAAAGGATTTGTTGTTGTTTTGATGGTCACCTGCAAAACAGAACACAGCTAGTACATGTTAGCATAAAACACATACTTTACAGTAAGAACTGGGAGCCGCATCATGCTCAGATTTGAAAATTCCAACACACCAGTGTCATTGATGGTTGGTATCCCTGCAGAATTGCCTGAATGTTCAGTCTGAGCAGGGTTCAGGGCATGCTTGATCCTCCTCTGCGTGGAATTGTGTTTGTAGCGGTCCATTGACAGGTACTCTGTGAACTGCACATGCTCCTGTCTTTTCAGGGTTCCTTCACTGGACCATGTCAGTCTTTGTAAATGGATGCAAAGACACTGAGGGAGCTAAAGGAGGGAGAGAATGTGACTGCAGTACTTTAACCGTGCCTTTAACATCCTGGGCTGGTAGTGAGGCAAAGCTACCTTTCCCAGCTTTAGCTGCTTAACAAATGTTGACCTCTGGTTTCCTGGAGACGTCTCATTTACAGTTGTCTCCTGATGTAGCTGGGGACGATTAAATCAGGCACAAATTCATCACACATATTTCTGGGATCATTTATTATTCTATGCATACCTTAAAGAGAATCTTCCTGAATGTAATTCATGTAGGTAATACCTTTGTGCAGTTGTCACAGTCCACTTCTTTAATAGTTTCTGAAGAAATGAAATGCTGGAGACAGTGATCTAAAGACACAGGTCGACCCTGAGAAAAATCACCACGTGAGCTTGTGGACAGATAAGCAGAAACACTTACATATTGTATTGTTCCTGTTTGTCGGTCTTTTTGACTTACCCACTGAGGCAAGGGAATGGACAGGGACAGACTTTCAAATGAATCATATCGTACTGGACTCTAAAAAAAACAGAGAGGTATTCTTGACAATTACCCGAGCTGTGCTCCTACCCTGACCAGAAAAAACGCACTTTCTGCTTTGCAGGTAAACTGATCAAACTTACCTGTTGTCCACAGCGCTTGCACAGCATGTTGCTTGTTAATCGACCATGAAAAGGATGCTGAAACTTCCATGGATTCGGTATTGGATGAAGAGGTGCTGCAAAACAAACAAAAAAGACATCACAGGTGAAATATGTCTTACTTGCTAGATACCGCAAGTGCAATAACCTTTTTATTGTACTTACCGCGACTTATGCAGGTCAGTGTTTTCTCTTGAACTGGAGGAGTCTGGAATAAAACATAAAATGCCTAAAATTATCTGAACTCTGGATAATACGAAAGAAGCATATAAGGGCTATTTCTGTGCTTTCAAAGTGCAACAACTTACTTCTAGAGACTGCATATCAAAAAAGTGAGGGACTTTAGGTAGGCGCTCCCGCTCCTCCTCCAGCGAAGATGTAAGGACATGAAAGAGTTCATGCGCATCCTGAGAGATGATGCAACACAGTCGCTAGTTAATACATGAATCAATCAACTTGAATAATATAGAAACCATCACTGAAATGCATGATTGAATGACCTGTTCTTCAGACGAGCTGATGTGCCACCGATACAGCCTGAGGATATCCAGGAGGCATCCAGCATCCAGCAAATCCTCCTCTCCAGGCTCGGCATTCGACAGAGCTGCGAGGGTCGAAACATATCGTATCAGCAGGAGAAAAGGAAAAAAAAAAAAAAGTCTCACTACAACTTTTTTCCCTCGTCTGGTTTTACCTTTTAGAAGCTGTAGCAGAGTAGCGGACAGCTGGTTCTCTTTGCATGTCTTATTCATGGGTGAATCTAAAACTTTCTCCAGCCAGCAAATGAAAGACGGACATGCTGCTAAACCCTGAAGCAAAGAGTTCAGGAAGCAGGTGTTCCCTAAATTCAACAGACCAGGAACCATTCCTAAAAAAGACAGGTTATTGCACTTTAATCTACAACCAGTGTCATTATTATAACCTTGATTTGCCATAGTGGGTCCTACCTCTTTTTTTCTTCTTTCTTTCAGTAACTGGGCCCCACAAAACGTAAACTCCAGCTGCAATTGCAGCGGCTATTCCACCAATGACGCTCCAGTTTCCAGACATCTTGTTTCTGAAGACAAAATTCTGTTTAAGATATAATGCGCATTGTATTGTAACGAGAATATTAGTGTACGTGTCTGCTAGGATATTTGGCAATATAATGCTACCTGAAAGCAATATGGCCATAAAAACATTTCAAGCGCGAAATAACCTTTAACCTCACCTTACATACCTCTTCCAAACCAGTCTCGCCTGCTGGTGCAACAGCATGGGAAAGGAACATGCCAGCTCTTTTGTTAATTCTGTTACTTATACACGTATGTGCAAATGTGTGACATTACCATTAGCATACGGTGGAAAGACCACCGTTAGCGTTTCGGCTAACTTAACAACCGACAAAATAATTGCCCTTAGCGAATACCTAACTGAATCGTCCGACGTTTCCAAAAACAACTGAACGTTATCACTGCTTCGGGTATCACTTTACGGCGTTTGAAGGTCTAATGATAAGCCAGACTCGATATTTGTTTGTCCTCTGGTCTCCGTTACACTTATAAGCAGAACTAGACGTCGTAGCCCCGTTACGTTTGCCCTAGATGGCTGATTATAGGCTTTAAAAGTATGCCAGAGTGAAGATTTACCCGACTATAGGTCCACTGCCAAGGAACTCCGCAATAAGCTTATCGGAGCTCTGTGGTTGGCACCACATTATCCGTCTCTCATTGCGGAACGTAAAATGTCGCTCATGTTTCAGACCGGATTCATGGATCAGCGTACACTTGTGCTCACAGTTTACAGTCCGTCGAGCTGTGTGAAACTCGCTTATTACGAATTAGTTATCTCATTTATTATTAAAAAAAAATCTGAATGTTATAATTTATTTTTATTACCTTCCAAAGGATACGCTTATGGGATTCTCGTTTTCCCGTTAGGGCGCTAACTCGAAAAGTTATGAACTTATTTTAATGAAATTGAAGCCAAGGGGCTTTAATCTTAAATTACCTTATACATACCCCCCCCACACACACACATATATACACACATACATACAAACAAACAAATGCTGTGTGGGTTTTCTTGATGATTTTTATTTTGTTAAAATTGTGGTTAAATTAAAGTTGGCTTTCTGGTACTATATCCTCGTGTTTTCTTTTGACATTTGCAGATATTTATTCATGTATTACAAATACATCTTTAATTGTACAAACACGTTTATTTGTAAACATAAAATAGAGGAGAAATAAAGAGAAAATCAGTTAAAATTGTCGTGCTCTTTCATGGTGGTGGTGGTGGTGGGGGGGTGGGTGTATATTATCAGGGGCCCCCCTTCTCCACCCTCACGTGGGGCCCTGGCCGGGTCACGGTGATGGAGCGTTGTGTCCTCGTGGGAATCGTCGACGGAGGCTCCTGATTGGCTGCCGGAGCAGGTCGCTGTCCGCGGTGCTGAGATCGCCCTCGTCATGAAGTGAACAGCGATGAAGCCAAACGCAGCGTCTGTCAATAAACACCAAAATGGACGATGATCTGTTCCAACTGAGACAGCTGCCGTGAGTAGACTGCAGTCTGCCAACCAACGCCTTCTGCCTTTATCTCGCAGATTTGCGTCGGCGACAGACGTCGTGCTCGGCCGACGCGTCGCTCTCTGTCAGCTTCATGTTTGTTTGAGTAGCTCGCCGGACCTCATTTATCCCCATCTTCCATTAAAAGCATCATTATCATGTAGGCTATTTGGCCGGTTACATCACAGAAAAATGTTCCTCAAATAAGGAGAGTGAAAGAAAGAAAAACAACAGGGAACGTAGCATGTTTAGCCACGCCAGTTTGTTTACAATGGTAGCCATGTTCTAGAGGGGAAGGGTTTGCTATGATTTTATGTTATTCCTCTTTATTTCATTTCCGTGCAATTTGATGTTGGTTTTGAGATACTTCCTCATTTATTTGTCCTCACTGTCATTGCTGGATACCTAACCTGATTTACTCTCCTTAAACCTTCAAATAGCATTAAGCTAAAGAGGTGCAGTCCTAGCCTGGGCGCCATGAGGAACAGTTGAGTTATATAAATGAACTAATCTGACAATTATTTATTAGAATATAATGTGCAAGAACTTATACGCATATAATGTGCGCATTGCTTATTGTTGGAAAGGCTCCTGTAGTGGTCTACTGATAATTACCTCTGCAAATGGCTGTGTTATGTAATTACAGTGATTAAAACATCACTGTCTGTCTCTGCAGTCTCCAACAGTGGTTTCATCCCCAGTGAACCCGCTATTATCTGCATGTGGATAATTGTGTCGTCCATCTGTCGAGTCATGAACCCCTTTAGGTTATACACACACTTGCAAACCCGTCGTGTGGGTCACCTAAATTATATCACCACTAAATCACCAAATTTTATCCAGAAAAGGCCTCAGTCGCTGGCTCATTTCTCCTTTGTGCAGTAATTGTCTGAAATGTGTCTTACAAATGTTGACCTCCACTCTATTAAACATCTTTTCTGTTGTTGCTTTTCAGGATCATCCGTTTTCGCCGTACCGGTGAAAGCACGCGCTCCGAGGATGAAGGTGAAAATAGAGAGCAGGTCGTCCAGACTGCAGAGCAGACTGATCTGGAGTCTGCTCCACTTGCAGATGGAGCTCCAGTTCCTCGAGAGTTTGCAAATCCAACCGATGGTACGGTCTGGCTTGAGCCGTTTCTCACACACGGCATCTCCGTTTCCTTGATACTGCTATAAAATCACGCAAATAATTCAGAAGGAAACAATCCAAGTCAGAGCTAATCCTGCAGTCAAAATGGGCTGAATCACAAAATACTCTCCAGAAACACATTCAAATGTATCCCCTTTAGTGCTGTGAGACCATGGGAGGATTAATGGAACTGAGATATTTCCATATGGCTCATTGTTTCAGACACATTTATGGTGGAAGATGCTGTAGAGGCCATAGGTTTTGGGACTTTCCAATGGAAGCTCTCCATCCTCACTGGTCTCTCCTGGGTGAGCTTCTAACCACTCCAAACGCTGCATCAAACATTTTTTATCATGTGACTTGCGTGTTTTGTCTGTGCAGATGGCCGATGCCATGGAGATGATGATCCTCAGCATTTTAGCTCCACAGCTCCACTGCGAATGGAGACTCCTCAGCCTGGAGGTGGCGCTGCTCACATCGGTAATGGTTCTCTAATGTCTCACAAAGGCTCACAAAGGTGTACGCCCGTAACAAATCTGTCGTTATCGTTCCTCTTTCTTTATCGCTACAGGCTGTGTTTATCGGGATGATGATCAGCTCTTCTCTTTGGGGAAACATATCTGATAGATATGGCCGAAAGACAGTAAGTTTACAACTTTGCCTCCATTGCAGTTCATTTTGTTCTTTTTGGACTGGCTGAAGTACCGATTGAGTGATTCTCACTGCAGTGAAATCATTGATGATTGGGCCCTTCAGGAGTGATCAGATGATCACCTGTCTTGCAGGGGTGTGTTGTGTAGCACGTTCCTCAAACTAAACCCACTAACTTGCAGGCAGGAAGAGCAGGGTGGCTCAATTTAACTATGAGGTTCTTGTGTTTTTCCTTTCTTGTAAATCACTGATTCTTCCCCAGTAATATCATATTTACAGCAAGTCAAACTTCTGTCCATGAAATAAGGAGCCATAACAATCTGAACTAAATAAGCATGTACAAGACCTCTTATACTTTCGTGTATGTGCACACACAGGGCCTCAAGTTGAGCGTGCTGTGGACTATGTTCTACGGGCTGATGAGTGCATTTGCACCTATTTATGGATGGATCCTCGTCCTACGTGCTCTGGTGGGCTTTGGTATTGGAGGGGCTCCGCAGTCGTGAGTGTTACTCTGTTATTTCATTTGTTATTTTCAATAATTAAGTGCCATACCAAACTGAACTGAGATCATAGTGGTACCAAAAGGGGGAATTGGGTTTAGGCCTAATTGTGAAATTGCTTTGTGTGTTAGGGTGACGCTGTATGCAGAATTTCTGCCCATGAAGTCCAGAGCCACGTGCATCTTGCTGATTGAGGTATGGATTAACCTTAATGCTATGTAGCATAGTGAAATGCTTTAAAAAAGTGTTTGATATATGTATTTACCTTTTTTTTTTTTTAGATATTTTGGGCCGTGGGAACTGTATTTGAGGTCCTCTTAGCCATCCTGGTGATGCCCACTCTGGGCTGGCGGTGGCTGCTCGGCCTTTCTACCATTCCACTCTTCATCTTCGCCATCCTGTGTTTTGTGAGTTTGACCGTGCCGATCGTGTCAGGGTTTGTATAACACGTGACAGCTTTCTAAACGTGCGTGGACATCATGTGCGTGGCTGCAGTGGCTACCAGAGAGCGCTCGATACGACGTGCTGACAGGGAACCAGGAAAAGGCTCTGGCCACGCTGAAGCGCATTGCAACAGAGAACGGAGCACCCATGCCACTCGGAAAACTCGTAGTTGCCAGACAGGTAAGAGACATTTAGGCTGACATGTCATCTAATATGTGTGCGCCTTTCTTGAAATGTGGGATTATTTCTCTCATTAGGAGGATCGTGGGAAGATTCAGGACCTGTTTTCATCACACTTCCGCTGGACTACAGTCCTGCTGTGGTTTATTTGGTAGGTGAAGTCAGCAACAGTAGCATGGCCTCACATCCTGGATCTTGACGCTTGCTTGATGGGCTCGGATGTTAAATCTGGGCTTTTTGTTGCTTGACGCGGCTTTGGTTCCTGTCTCATCAGGTTTGCAAACGCCTTCTCGTACTATGGACTGGTGCTTCTCACTACTGAGCTGTTTCAGGAGGGAGGTGCATGTGGAAGTGAGTTGGGGAAATAAGGGCAATTGAAGATCATTAACATTTATTACAGCTTTGCTACCTCATATGTCATATCTATATATATTGGATCATTTATTCTGTATTTATTCCTCCACATCATTTTCTTATTATGCGAGCAGGAACTTGCTAATATATCAAAGAGTTTTGTGACAAAACAGGCCCAGGTTAGGGTGAGATTTATCACATATTGTTTTCTTTCACCCCCCCTAGTGTCCAAAGGTAATAAGAAGGAGCTCCGATGCAGCCTGGAGTGTAAATATCTGAACTCGGATGACTACAAGGACCTGCTGTGGACCACTTTATCTGAATTTCCAGGCATGTACAAGTTTAATGTGTAAGACGAACCTTAATTAATCTGTAATGTCACATTTCATTCGTTGTTACCCAGGCCTACTGGTGACATTGTGGGCAATCGATCGCCTGGGAAGGAGGAAGACCATGGCCTTGTGTTTCTTCATCTTCTCCATGTGCATCATTCCGCTCTACGGTTGCGTTGGCCGGTAAGATTCATAACAGCCGGCCAGAATCGAAAGCGGAGAACCATCCAGCATCACGACTTTATCTCTGCTGCAGGGCCTCCATGACCGTGTTGATATTCATCGCCAGAGCTTTCATCGCAGGAGGATTTCAGGCCGCCTACGTTTACACTCCAGAGGTGAGGCATCCAGTTACAGGTGTCAGTTCAAATCCTGGAGCCCATCGCTTTTATCCAAATCTCTACAGGTGTATCCAACGGCGACCAGGGCTTTGGGTTTGGGAACAAGCAGCGGAATGGCCAGAGTGGGGGCCCTTATCACACCTTTCGTAGCACAGGTAAGGGCGGCTACACCTGTTGAGCCTAAACCCGGTACAAGGCAAGAGATGTGGTTGTTTATGGGCTGGCCTTGCCTTGAAGGTGATGCTGGAATCCTCCGTGTACCTGGCTCTGTCTGTGTACTGCTGCTGCTGCCTCTTCGCCGCCATCGCCTCCTGCGCGCTGCCCATTGAGACGACAGGCCGGGCCCTGCAGGAGTCCAGCCAGCGCGAGTGGGGCCAGGAAATGGTGGGCCGCGCCCCGTCCCGCGGCTCAGTGAGGATCCCCCATTCCTCCTCTGGGTCGCAGGGCTGACCTCAGCTGGAATTTTCCTAACGGCTGACCACAACGAGGGGAAAAAAACAAGAACAAGAACAGCCAGACTGGTTTCCTGTGCCCATCTCCTGTCCCATCATAAGAGTTTGTGCACCACAGGGGCTTCCAAAGAGCCAGGCAGCACTGTTTTACATATTATTGCTATAGTTATCTGCTACCACCGCTGTCACCATTTTGCCAGTGTATAACTGCACACAGGGTGACAACCAGAGGGGCAAAGGTCACCAGGGTAAGCCTGATAAAATAGCTGGTGGATGACGCAACAGAGGGAAACTCAATATTAAATAAACCTTCCTCCTTGTCTGAAGCAATCTTTAGGCTAGGAGATTCTCAGCACTACTACTAAAACGCTGCAGCTTGGGAAGAGAAAGAGTATTATTTAGTGCCCTCGCATTGCCTGTTAATAAACACTAAACTTGCAACCTCGATTTCATGGAAATGTACACTGCTAGAAAACAAGTGTACAGGTTTTAATGAAGAACAATCGCTTCTTCCATGCAGGTGATGGCAACAGTGCACTCTGAGTCACAAAACTCCAAAAGGGACCATACATATGAGAATTCCACTGTATATTTATCTGTTAAAATGTTCTTTAATCCATGAGAAGTCAGTATTTGTCACATTTCAACATGAATGTTGAAGAAAAAGTGGTGTGTCGATGGAAAATTAGTGCATTTCTTCATTTCTACAGTTCTTCCCTGATGAGGAAAAATGATGAATAAAAGATTACTTTAACATATAATCATCCAAGCCACCTTCGTCTACACGTGCACATCACCTGTTAATTACTACAGAGGAGCTTTTGGGGCAAAGTTCTGTCAAAGAAATGAACTAAGGCAGGTTGTGCGCGCAGATTCTTGACAACACACTGGATGAAAATGTGCATAATATCAAAGTAAAATATATTTCAAAAGGAGAAGATTTAGGTGTGTTGTTTGAGTTAGTTGGACGCAAATGATGCTGAAGGTCGGTGACTGCTGTTCTTCAAATGTTCCAGCTAACATTTACAAGCGAGCTTTGAGGCCTTTGCCTTTATGTCGGACGATCTGGCCGAAGATCCTGGCTGCTTCCTGGGCGCAGCCTCTGTGGATGGTCAGCCCAAAACCTCCGTGACCGTAGTTGTGTATAACCTAAACGAAAGCCGGGCGTTTCAGAGCATCATTAAAGACCACAGGTTGTGTTTACCTGCCTTTTCCTGTTAACACCTAACATATGTATTTGTGAACACACCTCCACTGTGGTTGGACCACAGTCGATGGTCTCCCTCTCCAGTCTGACTTTGCTGCGATAAGGCCTGAGGCCGGTCCAATCCCCGAGGATAGTGGCATGCTAAAACAACAAAAAAATTACCCTCAATCTTCCATCTTTGGCGTAAGATAGCAAAAAAGGGACCATATAAAACACAACCACGGGCAGAGTAGTCACTGACCTTTAGACTCGGTTCAAGCTGACAGGCTTTTTCCCAGATTTCCTTATGATCTACGGAAGTGTTGTGTTCATTCCAGTTTCCAATCTGGAAAACACCACCGACGGTCACCTGGGTGCTTCTGTAGACACATACAAGACAACACTGGAAATATTAACTGGTTATATGACTGTTGTAGTGATACTGATGTGGAATAAAGAATTAGTCATGTTCTCTAAACGCATCACAGCTCCAGTCATTCATTACGGACGCTACAGTCATCCATCTGCCAAGCAGGGTGGATATCTGCCCTACCCTGGAATGATGTACGGGCTATTGTAGACCCCCTTTCTTTCATCATGGGTCAAAATCCAATGCTTGAGCCAAGGAGCGTTCACCTGACAATAAAGACAAATAATGAGGTTCTACTAAATCATGTTGCCGATGGTGGAAACTTTTTATGGCTACTTTAAATGCTAATCAAGTCAAGCTTTATCATCACTGATACACACACACACACATACACACACACACACACACCTCTATGAGGTGTTACAGCAGCAAGGCCATCGCTGTAAACGTCTCACCTTTATTATCTGACCACGTCCTGGTTTGAGTTCAGGGTCTGGCTGCAGGTCTCCCGCTCTCATCCCCGTGCAGTTGACGATCACATCCACGCCGCTTTCTGCCAGCTAAAGACGCAGACGTGCGACACCCCCGAGTTTCAAATCCACAATCGGAAAATAAAGATGTGATTGTAAACGGTCGCAGCGGCTTTTGGCTGACCTCTCGGAAAGATTCTATTTTCCTCTGGTAGAATTTCACTCCCCTCTCTTGCAACCTGAAATAAATAATAATACTTTTTTAAAAAACATGTTACGTGACAGACACAGACTTTATGACCTTTGCCAAGTTGCCAACAGGCAATATAAAGACCGGTTACCTGAACGACATTGAATCTGCCTGTTGTTTTACAATCACATTTATCAGTGCAGCCTGCGTACGTACTGATCTCAACACAGAGGTTTAACCATCACAAATGTAATCTATTCTCAATCTGTGCCACTCACCATTTCATCAGCCAAGGTAAATAAGTCTTGCCTTCCACCATGAGAGCTGTGTTGAACCACCCGTAGCTGCAGACGACAGAAGGCCACTGATTTTTTTTTTGCCGACGATGCCCTGGCTCCTGCAGAGAGGAGGCTCCAGCTTTACGCTCCTCCACATCTTCTACTTACGAGTATCCGGGGAACATCTGCAGCTCCCGCTCCGTGAGCTGCCTGAAGCCCAGGACACTGTCTTTGAATGAGGGCTCCTGCCATTCAAAGCAAACCACAGGAAGTCATTTGTGGCTGCGACACCCCCCCACCCCAACCACCACCACCCCTGGGAACCCCTCTCGGAGAGGCCCCTCTTCTGTCACTGTTGGCCAACCATCACCAGTTATGTTTGTGCAGCTGAGTAAAGCTGAACTTCGTGCACCGTGGTTGCAGTTTAACTGTATATTTGTGCTCGGTTGTAAAAAATAGAAGCTCAGGTCTTATCTGCCGAGGTCAGATACATAACTAGAGAACAAAGCGTTGCTTACTGGACCAGGTTCAGTCAGCAGGTTGTAACCAGACTGCAGAAATATGCCCATTTTCACCGACTCTGGTGAGCTGAGGTGACTCAGCAGGTAGTCGAAGGTGTCTTTGCACCATTTCCTGCAAGATGATACAATCAGAGGGTTAATGTGTGTGTGTGTGGGGGGGGGGGGTCCTCTGACTGCAAAGGTGACAGAAGTTTACTCAGAGGGTGCTTACGTTTCCTGCACGTTCCCCTTGTCATAGAGATACGGCTGCCAGAAGCCAGCAGCTCCATCACTGGTGGTCAGTGGCGTGAAACAGTCTGCGTAGACCTCGATGGTCAGCGGGCGGACGGCCGAGTGGTGCTTCTCATAGATGCTCTGAGCCGTCGACAGGCCGATGACCCCGGCTCCAATGACCGCCACACGCATGCCTGACAAAACATGCTGATATGAGCTGGCTGATGGTGCTTTGCAACTTTCCAGGTCAGGCTAGAGAAGCGCTTCAATCCGGGGCAACTGGAGTTCTGGTCTCTCGCTGCAAGAAAGGCTTCCGCAGTTCCATGCGGGTCCAGTTGTCCCGGGTTGAAGCGCATGTGTTCACACGCGTGTGCAGAAGTGACGCACAGCACCAAGAGGCCGTCGGGGGTTGTCACAAAGTGCAGGAATGGCGAGCGCAGCGGACAGACAACGAACAAAAAGTTTCTCTTCGTTTCAAGATCAACATGCAGCCGAGTTGAAAATATCACACGCACGTTTGCAAGAAGTTGCGCTTTACCTTTTGAAGATTATTGATCGTCAAGGGCAGAAATCGCTGTGTCGTAGGGTGTGACGACTTCGGCAGGACGGTTCTCCTCATATGATCATGCTTACGTCACATCTATGTCCACCCACTTCTGGGTGTCAACCCTGTAATTACTTATTTCCACATATTTATTTTTTAGAGCACGCGCATTCATTTTCTATCACATAGTGAAACTTGTCGGAGTCACTTGTGAAATAACAAACCTACAAAAATTGATACAAAAATGATGTGCCAGATGTTAAAAAGAAAGTCAGACAGTAGGATGTTCTGGTTTCTATGTATAATATACACACAATATGAAGTGTAAAATAATATTGTAGGGGCCTCAGAGGTCAGAGTGACTGTAACAGTAGAAGGAACTGCCAGGCAGGAGCTTAAGGGGATATTTAGACGTAATGAGAGGACAGAAAGATAGTTGGTGTGAGAAAAGAGGACACACAGTTGATTCTTTATGATAACCAGTGAGAACAGTTCAACTGATATCAGGAAAAATCAGCATAAGCATCACAATTTTAATCAGGTGAAGATTAACTCAGGGCATACGGATAGGGTTTTGAATTAAATTGGATGAAATCAGGCGTTGCTTATTACATCCGATGTCTGAATTTTGTGTGCTTTTGTTGGGAAGATGAAACACAGAGAGAGCTGACGTACAGTGGCACGACCCCTTAAATACAGTATACAATGTATATAGTAACAGTGGCACCTTTAGGCCTCTGGGTGGCGCCCTAATCAACGTCAATGAGCTCGGCCAGTGACTTCCAGACAGACACAGTAACTTTAATAGATGGCTGCATTGTAGGAGTATTAATTCGCCATTGCAACCTTTAAGATTACACCGTGACCTTTGATCTGTGGCTCACAGTAACCAACAACGGGAGGAATTGTTTTTATCACTATCATTCTTACTACTGTCTATGGTGTAGTTGGAAATTCCCCCCCCCAGTACCGCTTCAGTTTTAATTCCATTTTAGTTCATTTCTTTCATGTGTTGAAGACAACTTCCTAAAAAAAAAAGGCTGCTTGTGGTTTCTGTTTCGTGTCCGTGACCCATAGAAAGGACTTTGCCCTGCCTGATCGCTGCAGCCAACACTTCCTGCAGCCGCAGAGGAGCCTTGTGTGCAACACAGCGAGGCTGCACCGGCTGCATCTCCCCGCATCCATCACTCGGATGTCTCGTTAGCTCATCTCTCGCAGCTCACCAGGCCCGACGGCCGGCCGGTGTATCGTCCGCTTCCAGCAGGCATGGCGTTGGTTACTCTCCAGCGATCTCCGACTCCGAGCGCCGCATCTTCTGCCAGCACAGCGACCACGACGGCGGGGGAGGTGAGCTTGGGCGGCGGGCGGACAGAAAGGCAGCGCCGGCGAGCCGAGGTTGTGATTTAAAGTGCGGGGATGTGCGAGATGTTGCCGGAGAACAGGCCCGCTGCATATTAGCACCGTTACACCGTCCCATGCTAGCGAGGGACTTCACGGTAGCTAATTCCTCCTAAACGTCTACGGCAGCGACCACCAGATGCCGTCTAACGTCACATTTCCGGCACTGCTGATGCCATTTTTGCGAAATAAAAAACGTTATTAAATAGACGAACTCCCTGGAACGACTTTAAATCTGTGTAAATCTGGAACGGCTAACGCTAGCCGAGTGTGACAAGAGAGTTATGAATGATATAAGCTGCGGCTAACGTTAGCAGTTTATGATGCGACACGCATTAAATCTGCATGAATATTCGTTATTTGTGGTTACAATGTCACGAACACAGATCAGTACAGTATTGAGGAAACTTTTGAGAGCCTCAGTCTCAAAACAATCGTTAAATCGGCCCGAATGAACAAAATTGATATCAATGGACAAAATGTGTTTCAAGGATATTGCCTCGGTTGAGTTATAATCTTTAATAAATCACAATATTAGAGTCGGTCGATAAAACCAAGCTTATTTCTGTGTAAAATCACAGCAGGATTTGGTGCTCTGAAGTGCGGGATGAGCCAATGATGCGCGGAGGAAAATAATTGCCATTTAATGATCATTTATCATACATAACCACCCTTGGGGGGCATTGTGAACTATTATTTCCGGACCCGTAAACACATCATCCTAAAACATTTGCCAAAAGGCTCCAGTGATTCAAACTTTATTAGCTGTTGCGTTCATCACCGGGAGGGGGCGCTGTGCTCACCGACACTTGCCTGATCCTGCTGCACGTCAATGACAGCATCGCTTGGTGGTTTTGTGACTCGTTCACCTCTTGTTTGAAGCTCGCAGGCATTAAAAAGTGGCCCAAGCACAGCAAATGATCGATCCCACACCCATTTCTGAAATAACCAGCGCTTTTAGCACTATTTGTGTTTCTAAGTTTCTGCAGATATGTGGCGTTCGAGGACATGGGTGTGTTGAATTTTGACTAGATGTGGGGTTTTTTTTTGGGGGGGGGGGGGCAGTCATCCTGGAGCGGCTGCTGTAGCCCAACAGTCGGGTGAGGTGTGACAGATAAAGCTGCTGCAGCTATGATGTCATCTCTTCTTGTGGGGGTGGGAGGGTATGTGGGGTGTTGGCGGCGTGCTACTGTCAGCGGAGAAGGAGTAAACAGATTTAAAAAATACTGACACAAGGCTGTATTTGTGCGGCATGAGACATTACACCCTAATAACTTCCTCTAGCGATATTATGCTTCAGGTATGCTGTATTTCTCTTTTAATTTACAATTATATTCTGTCTGTTGGTCAAAGTCCCCAGAGCTGTCAAAAGCCAAATCGCTGGCTTGATAATAATTGAGCAAGATTAATATCTACAGATGTAGGACTGTGGGTGTGTTCCACCCAGAATGTATATTGTAACTGGAAATGGTCCCCAGTTTGGTTGCGAGGTTCCTTGACAAACAGCAGAGGGCATTGGAGTTGCTTCGGTTCCCACAGAAGAGTCTCTTCTGGTTTTCACTGCACGCATACGTTAGATTTCCTGCCTGTGCACGGACCCTTCTGTCAAACACTGATGTTCGATCGGTCTGAAAGCTCCTGCGGCAGCAGCCTGCGCTGCCATGCGTCATCCAAGACCATGTAAAATCACCCTATGGTATTTTTATCATTGGAGATAATCATCCAGTTGGAAAGGTAGGATATCAGCTAAAGTCCATGTGCTGCTTCCTTGTTGTCCACAACAGTGAAACATTAGTCGTATTTTACAGGTCTACATTCATCTAATGTTGTTGGCTCTGCCATCTGTATTCCTCTTAACAGATTAGCTGTATAAACATTTGTATTCGGGTCTTAATGTTGTTTTTTTAAAAGATTAATAATATAATATTCACTTATTGAAAAGGCTTTTGACGACATGTTTACTTCATGACCTCTTCTCTGTACCGCAGGACCTCGGCAGTGAGGATGAAAGGCGAACAAATCAGAGGTACGTTTCATCTGTGACCATCCAGGAGGCGGCCTTACATGACCCGCACACCTTAATCTGATTTATGATAAAGACCCGTAAACAGTCCAGAGGCGGTCGCCGTGCCAGTGTTGTCTGGCTGCATAATTGAGATCGCCTCAATTGTAACAGACGTCAAGTCAATAAAGTTAAATAGAGTCGTTGGGTTCACCTAAGTTTGCTACACCGGGGCTGCGTGTGCTCATTTGGACGTGTTGTTTTATGGTTTACGTGACCGTAAAAGGCCGATCGTAATCTGATTTCTGGAATCACCATGTTATTGAAGTGATCTTGTAAACAGCACAATGTGCTACACTTCAGATAACAGCACTTATCTGATTGGGAGGAATCGGATTAACTCGCCTCCCCAATATTCCAATGTTTGCCTGTTAATCTGATTTACTTCCATATTTTACATCTGGTTATGTGTAAAACAAAAAAAAAATGTAGAAAACAAGCTCACGGAGGGAGTGGGAAGGTCAAAAGACAAGAAACATGGCCGGGAAGCAGGGTCTTGCATCACTCCATACGTACTCCGGCAGAAATCCGATAAATGGACTGAAAAATGTAAACCAGGGATTTTTGATTATCGCATTTGTGAAGCGCATGTAAACGCATCAGATCCAATTATTGCAGTCATCTGATCACTCCCAGATGCTGGATTTCTACGGTCGTGTAAACAGGCCCATTGTTGACGCGCCGGTTGCTGCGCGTTTTGCTTGTGAATTAAAAACGTCGTTACTGGAGGGGAAACCGTCAGTTTCGTAATCCAAACATTAAAAGATAAAGCCCGAGCTGGTTCAGCTCAAAATTAAACCCACGTGAAAACCTGTTTTTTAAAAGGCAGCCGGGCAACAGCCTTTTCATGTCGTCTTTGCTAAAACTCCCTCCTCTTTACATAACCTCAACTTTTTTTTCTTTTTTTTTTCCCAACTCAAGACTCCGAGATAATGAATCAGGTTATTCCCAGTGCAGTTACGCAACAGCTGTGCAGTAATGCATGTTTATACCAGAAAATCTATGCGTGGTGCCAGTCCTGTCTTGTCTCCTGATCTGCTTCCACTGTTTTGGATCTCGGTCGTGAAAATCCCAATAAATTCCTGCTCCCGTTTTGATGCTGCTTGACTCGGCCCATTTATTCGACGAGCACGTTTGCTTTAAGGCCCGTTAATCTGCTGAACGTGAGCGATGGTTGCATCGGTTGGCGGCGCCGGGAACGCCGCTCCGGGAGGACTTGCACTACCTGTTACCGGCCGAACGTGATAACGTCGACCGGCCAAAGTGGAGTCAGCACACAGGTGCTGGCAGCTGTGCTGGCAGCCCGAGAGCGTGTTTGTTCCATAACCGATTCGGTACAGAGCCGTAGCAACGTGAAAAAGGTCAGAGTTGCATCATGCGCGAGCCTTTTGGCAGGCATGATGTCACCTGTTTTTCGGCGAGGTGTTTTTTTTTTGATACCCAGGCTGGTGCACAGCCCCCCCCCTTCCCCCCCCCTGCCTAGTTTCACTGATGTAAGTGAGAAAGTGTCTGCATTATGCAACTGCTCGCTCCAGGCCAGAGGCCCTTCCCGCTCCTTGCCTGGGCTGTTTCGTGCAAAACCCGTGTGGAGGATTTGGCCACATTCCCACATTTCTGGAGAAACCTCTGAGTGTAACGTGAACCTTTCGCACATCCAGGAGCACCTGGTGACCCAGGGCAGCCTGGACGTCTGGCGTGGTTGGGCCTCGTTCTGCCGTCCTTCTGGCTGCCGCAGCAGCGCCGCGCATCGATATTCTGCCCTGTTCGGATGAATAATCGTAGCCTTTGCGTCATTCAGGACACTAGAATGTTGTAGAAGGCTTGTCTGAGAATCCCGCCAGATTATTAGAGCCCTCCCACTTCTTCTGTGCTCACAAGCGGTTCAGTAAACGACCGCGGGAAAGGAACTCGACCCGGGATTATGGTCCAGCCTACAATTCATTAATATAATTGGATTACTTCTGCATTCAAACCAGTAAATCATAAAGTGCGGATGCATATGTAGAACTGATTTTTGGGAATGAGTTTAAAAACATACCCACTCATGCGGTTTTGTCGACGTCCCGTCGGAGTGACGGCGAGTGCTAGCCACTCCAGAGGGAAAGACGAGATAATCCCACCCCTCTAAGGTCGGGTATAATAAGATTTGTAAGTTTTGGGAGACGGCCAGTTCTCGCTGCCTATCCAAGCAGCAATCGAAGCATTTGTTAAGCTCTGAGACGGAACCGGCCGAGTTGATGTGAAGTTGGAAGTTCTCTCTGGTGAACTAGCACTATTGCATCGCCCCAGGAGACGGATTTGTGATCTGTTGAGGAGAATCTTCCCTTAAAAACACTGTAAAATAGAGCACATGAGCACAGATGTGCACGCCGGAGGCTTTGGTTTGCAGACTGCAGATTGTCCCTCCAGGCAAGAATCAATCTCTCACTTGAGGACAAGAGGGAGGGAGAGCGGGAGGAGGGGGAGGCGAGAGGCGAGAGGGTGTGGTATCTGAACAGACGGAGCTTCTTAACTGTGCAGCACAGATGAAGGCAGCCGGTCATTGCGTCTGTCATTCAGAGTGCTCAGACCTGAGCTCATCTTTCTCCAGTTTACACTGATGATGATGAGGAGGAGGGTGACTTAGAACTGGCGGCGCTCGGGTCCCTGCTCCACGCCACAGGATGCATCTGGTGGTGGAACCCATTGAAGAGGCCGTGATGAAGATGCTGCCGCTTTTTATGGACAAGGCTGGGCTGACCCAGCGTGAGATAAACCACATGTGAGTGCAGTTTATCTTCTGAAATCCAGCCGGAGCTCGTCCGTCATGAATAAATTGACGTTCAAACGCTTGAAGCGTCGGGACTCGACGTTGAAACTTTTGTGTCTCGGTGTCAGCGATATACGTGAGTGATATTTTTAGCCTTGGTGTTTGTGGAGAAGCTGATAGCCGGCTGCTGCAGGATAAGAAGAGCGAATGCCGTTTCATTTGAATGTCAGAGCCTCTTCTGTGTGTTGGCACCTTCTGTTATCCATCCTGACAGTTGCTCCTCCCGATAGCATCATAATGCTCAAGCGGGAAAAGTCAGAAGCCACCAAAATCAGACAAACGCTCCTTTGGAAAAGCATCCGCCCGCTTGCTTTGTAACGCTGAGAATTCTGCGTGACAGGGGGCGTGGGGGAAGTTATTCAGAGGTGCACAAAACAAAGTCTTTTGTTCCCATAAGATTCTCCCGATGATCTTGGTCCTCTCTCGACTGCATGTGGGCCTTGTTGGCCAGGCGGAACACTTAGAACATTACATCTTTTGGAGCGAAGAGGCCTCTTTCATGCAGAGTGTGTATACAATAGTTTTCAGTGGACAAGGCCTTTCTCTGTATTTTAGTCACAATGTACAGATTCAGGATTGTTACTTCTGCTTGGAGCAGCTAGCAGAGCTGGAGTTAAGATTTTTCCATATACCATTCCATTTCCATATATGCACCACAAGCAAACCGTAGATGGGTCAAGTATTTAAGGGTGGGTTACACTGCAACAAGCATGTGCTGACATGACGAGTCGAATCTCAAATCTGCCGCCAGCGCAGCAGAAATGTGACAGCTAAGCATTTGGGTTCAGATTCATTGCTGCTGCAGTGTGGGCGTCTCCCTTTTTTTGCCTAAATAATCAGCAGTGGGCAAACCTCATTTTCGCTCGTATCCAATCCAAAAAACATATTGCATTTGCCTCTCTAAAGACAAACTGGTTTGAACTGACCATACTGATCTGCTACGCTATAGGTGCATGTTGCACAGAAGGTTGTGCAACGTATACGTATCACGCACTGTAGGTCTGTGATTTCTAACCCCCTCTGTTTGTTTTTGCAGTCTTAGCGAGAGCTTCTTCATGGTGAAGGGCGCTGCTCTCTTCCTCCAGCAGGGCAGCAGCCACCAGGGTCAGAAAGCACATCCAAACCACAAACATGCAGGTGAGGATCGCCAGACTCGGCCTGTGAAAGGCCCACTTGGTCAGTCTCGTTATTTTAGCTCATCCGGGCAACGAGCCACCCACCCTGACACCAGCAGGTGTTTGTGGCCGAGACGAGGAGGATGAAGGTTCCAGACGTACAGTATACTGTAGCTTAGGCAGATTAAGCGTGTAAATCCACCACATGATAACAGTATGAGTAAAACTGCTGCCGATCACAAGGTCTTTATGATCCGGTGTATCCTCACCTTGTTTTTCTATCATGTTAACAGAGCGGCAAAAGAGCAGCCGCAGTTACATGGAAGGAAATCAACAGTAAAAAAATGTTAAAGTTATTTGGCAACTTAGTTTACTGTACGGAGCCTCTCCCATAGCTCGTCGCTCTGTGCTCAAAGTATATGGCTGAGGAAGTTAATTAGGTCATGAGAACTGGGACACAAGCACACGGTGACCATGCTATCTTACACAACTCGAATCAGTGTTAGATTAACGCATGCATTCTATCAGTGTGTGTCCTGGTCAAGCCAAACTGCTCCGAAAGCAAACCAGCTCAGCCTCCTACGCGGCCACTTTATTAGCATGTGTTACTATTTTGTCAGTGATGAATTCAGTCACTCATTTACTCCGGGTTGAATATAAGAGGTTCAGAAATGTAAATTAGAAGACTTTATCCTTGATCCAGGAGTGGCAGGGTGCAGGGAAGGAAACATCATTTTTCTTGTTTTCCTTGTGGTTAAAGGGGAAAAAAACCACAGGCGCATACTAGACAGAAAGCGGTCAGACACTAATCTGTTGCCTGAACATCAGCGTCTAATAGCTTCAGTTAATGTGTTGTCACATATTTTAACATAATCAGCTGTTAATTGGCCCTTAGAATGACTGTTGATTCCTTTTTCCACCCTGTTTTTATTATCAGACCTCACAAGAAGAGCCAGAGAAATTTAGAGGAGTAAAGGTCATAGTTGGTCAGTTGTGATTCCTAATCTAAGCTGTCAGGTTCTGCAGTGTTTTTATCTCTGAGCTTTGGTGTTAAACAGCGGGGAGCAGCGTAACTCCCCGCGCCTTCACCAGACTTTTCTGTTTAATGTGTTCCATCATGTTAGGAATCTTCTGAGTGCATATGTATCAATTTTCTCCGTCTCTTTTCAATAGGAGACTTACCTCAACACTTGCAGGTGATGATAAACATTCTTCGCTCCGAGGATAGAATTAAACTGGTGAGAGACGCACACATCTGATCAAAAATACACAAACGGGTCAGTAACTAACAAGCTGACAAGTCCTCCGAGGATGCGCTTTATTGGGCCTTTTGAGAGGCTTGGTTGTTGATCAGAATCATGAGGTCATGAGAGCAGGTTTGAACACACTCAGGAGAGCATTACTTAATGTTCCGTGGTTTGTGTCTCTCTCAAGCCGAGTTATTTTATGTTTACAAGCCCCGTGTTCTCACACGGCCCAATGAGTTGTCTGCACGGTTACGTCAAAGTTGTACTCCAATATTTTTTACACATCCAGTTGTGAAACACCGTTAGGCACAGGTCCTGTGCCCTCTTGCATAAGCCTGAGCACAAGGGAGCTCCAAACACACCAAGTCAGATGTACTGAATTAAGCTTGCGACACCTTTTTTATGTTTGTGTTGTCGCTGTTATTAACTCAGCATTGACTTGCCTCCCTCCCATCCAGGCGGTGCGGCTGGAGAGTGCGTGGTCAGATCGTGTGCGGTACATGCTGGTGGTATACACCAGCGGGAGGCAAGACACAGAGGAGAACATCCTGCTGGGAATCGACTTCACCAACAAGGACTGGTGAGCCGGAGGCGGGGGCTGGGCTGGGTTGCACATGTGCTGTTTAACTGTACACTTTGTTTTCGCTCCTTCCAGCAAAAGCTGTTCGATCGGCATGGTGCTGCCTCTGTGGAGCGACACAAAGATCCATCTGGATGGTGATGGGTGAGTTCAGACAGTGTAGCCGCCCCCTGTTGCACGCGCTGAATCAACACAGTCGTGGTGCCCTATGTGGTGCCCAGGGAATGACCAGCAGTTGTCTTTGCACCACAGGGGCTTTACTGTAAACACCGCAGGACGGACTCACGTCTTCAAACCTGTATCGGTGCAGGTTATGTGGTGAGTAATGAACAAATCCCGGCACCACAGTGGATCCCTGAACTCATTTAACTTCATGACACACCAGTAGACGTTCCAATTCACATGTGCTGTTTCTGCTTTAGACTGCCCCCTGCTGGCGTGAAGATTCACTGTTTAATGTACTGACTTTTTTCAAAATGTTCCAACAAAACTCGATTTACATCTTGTTCTCTCTATGTTTCTGCACAATGTGAACATAGGTCAGCCCTGCAGGTGCTGCACAAGGTCTGTGAATTGTCACGTAGGTATAATTATTTTCCTGGCGGCATGGCGCTCACTTGGATGGGTTACTATGAAAGCTGCATCGCCTCGGACCAGAGCTGCATTAACGAATGGAACGCAATGAAGGACTTGGAGACGACGCGGCCCGACTCCCCTTCCATGTTTGTTGACAAGTCAGTTCATGTGTCTTGAATTGGATTCTGTACACAAACGCTGAAACTAATTATGCTGCACGTGTTGCTGAAAGAGCCGAGCGTCGAGTGTTTATGAGGCTTCGTCTTTGGCAGGCCATCAGAGAGAGAGAGGACGGAGTGCCTTATTAAAGCCAAACTCCGAAGTATCATGACGTGCCAGGACCTGGAGAACGTCACCTGTAAACAGGTAAAATATGCACAGCGTCACGCACACACCCTCACAGAGCATTGTGGCGTAGTTTCATGTTTATTTATAGGGCAACATCAGAGTTATTCAACAGGTTTCAAAACGGGTTTTAAACTTTCTACGCTCCGGAATGTGGTTTTACGCTGTTGAGTCCACATAGATTCCCAGACTTCCAGTCACATAACACTTGCAGTCTTTCAGTAAAACAATTTGTGTTATCCAACACAGCAAAATCCAAGTAAGAAACTATGCTTTCTTCTTTTTTGGGGGTAGATACGAACAGAGCTGGAACAACATATGAACTGTAACCTGAAGGAGTACAAAGAGTTCATTGACAACGAGATGCTTCTCATCCTCGGCCAGATGGACAAAGCTACTCTCATCTTTGACCACGTCTACTTGGTAGGACACTTGGCTTTCTTTTCGTGCAAAACTGCTTTTAAAGGCTTCACTCGCTCCGCGTCTCTCGAAAGAAGTTTTTGGAAGAAAAATTTGCTTAAAAGAAAAGGGAGCAAATATCCTTTGTCTAATTCGCATTACTCTTCACGTGTTTACAGGGATCAGAATGGAATGCTTCGAATTTAGAGGAGCTGCAAGAAACAGGGTGACTTGTTTCATATTGTGAAAAACTAAGATATGAATAAAAAACATTTCGACATGCTCCTGTAGGAATGTTGTTGGCATTAACAGTATCCTTCCTCCTTAGGGTGCGTTATATCCTCAACGTTACCAGGGAGATAGACAACTTTTTTCCGGGCACATTCAACTATCACAACATACGCGTATATGATGAGGACGCCACTGACCTGCTGTCGCACTGGAATGACACATACAACTTTATTGTTAAAGCAAAGTGAGTTCTAGCTGGGAGTAATGATCTCCAGATATGTACTTTAGTGTCTCTCATGGGACCCATTTAAGCTGGGAATCGTTTAACTACACTTTTATGTCTTCCCCTAAATTCTTGTGCATAGGAAGAACGATTCCAAGTGTTTGGTCCATTGCAAGATGGGTGTCAGTCGGTCCGCTTCCACCGTTATTGCTTATGCCATGAAAGAGTACGGGTGGACATTAGACAAAGCCTACAATTTTGTCAAGCAAAAGAGAAGTGTCACGCGGCCTAATCCAGGTTTCATGAGGCAGTTGGCGGAATATGAGGGCATCCTTGATGCTAGGTAAGACCTTGATGTGTGTGTGTGTGAGGGGACACCTCCCAGGATGTTTATGTGCCTTTAGTGTGACCTGTCTTTCTGATTTCCACACTGGTTACATCAATATTTGCAGTAAGCAGCGTCACAACAAGCTGTGGCATCCAGATGCAGACTGTGAGATGAGCGAGGGTCCACAGGAATCGGCTCAAACTGAGGGAGAGGAGGGAAGGCACCTGACTCAAGAGCCCACGATGTCTTCATGTTGTGAAGAGGGAATGTCTGAGAGGGGAGCTGCGTGTCCCTCCCCATGCCGTACTGTTTCACTGGATATTGACCCCGCCTACAATAACTATTATTTCCGCCGGCTATCCGACTCAGCTCTTGACAGCGAGCCGTCAACTCCAGTTCGCGGCCCTCCTCTTCTCGGCATGGAGAAAGTCTTTATAGAAATTGAGGATGTGGAGCGAGATGCTCTGTTGGATGATGAGACCTTTGATGGCCGTGAAGGCCTGTCCCTCTCCCACTTTGGGCCTTCAGCAGCTGGAACGGCCGCCCAGACAAGTTCAAGGGGCCCGGAGCCATTAGAGGAGCTGCGCCTCAGGCTGGAGTTCAGTACAGTGGAAGAGGAGGACGAGGAGGAGGTTCAGAAAGAGGAGGCAGAGATGGAGGTGCTCATGCAGCCAGATGATGGGGGAGGCGGGGGAGATGAAGCACAAGATGTGGATACAGAAGGTAACGGAATGGACTTGGCAACCTTAAATGAAAACTCCAACAATAACAACCATTTCAGCATTCCACGTGAACGTCATGTAAGTTCTACTTTTGCTTTATTTTTAGAGCGATAACACTTTCAAAAAAATCTGGCCAGGCTCCTGATGTTATATCTTTACTGTTTATGTTAGGTAAAGCCTTCCTCCATCACTCCTCCAGCTGATGTTTCAACACTGGCTGCTCAATTCAAGCAGAAAGCAGATTCTCCACCATTAATCTCTCCGCTTTGCCTTAACCCCAGTGCTTCTGACGTCCCAAGTGCTTCATTCCTGCTCTCTCATACCTCTTCTGAAGGCTCAACATCTTCGACCCTAATACCCGCGTGTGGTTCTGTGTGTGACCATGCCAACTGCACTGGGACCACACCCACAGCTCCACTCTCCAGAGAGAGAGAGCCCAGAGACCCGCCAGACAAAATCGAGCTCAAAGACAATGACACATTCGTGGAAATAAAACAGATCCAGAAAAGTATCTCTTCCTCAGATGGCTTCTATGAGATAAGGAGAATGGATCAGGAGGAGTTGCCAGTTGCATGCTGCGTTGGTCATCCGCAGGAGGCGCTATTGGAGCTGCAGAGGTCCGGGCTCGTCCGCCGTCGCGCTGAAAGACTGGAGAGACTTTCGGTTTCATCCCAGGAGAGACTGCACTCTCCTTTGCACACCTGTCAAAAGTCTAAAAAGAGCTCTTCTCACTCTGAAGGTGAAGAGTGCTCTGGCCTCACTGGGGACTTCCCTAAGTCTTCTACACCCTGCCAAGTGCGCTTAGAGCCACTGATGACCAATGAAGCCTTGTTGGGGGTGATAGGGTCCGAGTTCCTCACGCCCAACTCCTCGCCTCACGGCTCCACCCTGACGCGCAGCTCCAGCAGCAACAGCCTGCACAGCGTGAGGGGGAAGCCCGGCCTGGTGCGACAGCGGGCGCAGGAGATCGAAACCCGCATTCGCCTGGCGGGCCTAACCGTGCCCACGAAGTTGAAGCGGTCCAACTCGCTGGCCAAGTTGGACAACCTCAACTTCTCCTCGGAGGATCTGTGCTCAGCCTGCTCCTCTGACGCAGGAACGCTCCTGCTCCTCTCGCTGTCTCCGGAACCAGACCCTTGCCTGGAATGGGACGCAGCCGCCACCACCACCTTCGCTCTGCCTCAGCCCTATAAAAATCAGCACACTCCAGAGCGGGCGCCACCCGCTGAGCCCAGAAGTTGACACATCAACTGGAGGTTATACACGCTCCAGCCATACCTTCACGTATCCTGAAATGCATGTAAACAGAAAAAAAATGATGCCAATTGTTGTCATTGGGAGAGTATACGCTCCCCTTTTCACTTTGTTTCTCGAACTGCTGTTCACAGTGCGGAAAGTCATATTGCTGTATCTGGAAAAAAAGTGTAAAGCCATTAATTCACACCAGACGTGGTTTGATTCATGGACAAACAAGTGCCTTACCCAAGAGACCTGAGGCACAGAGCTCCATGTGAATGAGAGTGCAGGACGAGACAGCACATGACGCGCTATTACCTTTAATGCAACAATACCTGATATTTACCAAATGGTGGTATGTCCATTGGCACTTACATATATTTTTTTTTAACCATTCGCTCAAAATTCCGCACTACAGACAAGCTGCTCGTTGGGGCTTGCCAGAAAGTGGGACTTGTTTACTGTGCAGTTTTGTTTTGACACCAGAGGGTTGTAAAGTTAATAGTTACCTCATGTTGAAATCATGAAGCTCTTTCATAGACAAACCAGGACAAATCTTCATCCAGTGAATTCGCTGGAATTGAATTAAAGCAAATAGATGCATTAATACTGTATTTGTGTGCCTGAGTGAGTGGATGGGAATGAAAGGGGTGAAAAATGTGAGATGTTAGCTTTGCCAGAGGCTCGCCCATTGTTCTCAACAAACAGGAAAAACAAAAATAAGTTTGTTGTTCATTTGCACTGTTTTTTAGTGAGTGTTACGCAGCAAGCTATCCAAACTACCAATACAGGAATGTTATTGAGCTCATCATTACCTGCCGTGATCCCAGAGAGGAGAGAAGAACCCCTCCTCGCTTAACAAATCGGACACCATCCTTTATGGTACAGAGCTAAACCACTCACGTTTAAATGCCTAAAAGCACTCCCCAACGTACAACTGTGAAAGACCAAAGTTCTTTGGTTGTCTCGACAAATTGGAAACACCATTGAAGCTGTATTTAATACATGAGTCGCAATCGTATGTATTTAAATGCTGTCATGTTTTTCTTTTCTTTTCTTTGCACATTTTGGGAGAAATGAGAGGTTCCGAAGTCAGCGGGCTCATAGCTGTTCAGCTTTTCTTCTCATATCATCAGTGAGTTTGGAAGCTTGATCACAAAAGGTTACGTCACAATTTTGTAACCGTTTTCTTTTTATATTTAAGTATGCAGTAAAACTTTTTGTACTGTACATCGCTGTAGTTCGAATGCATATTGCACTTTTTATGTTCAAAATAAAGTACTGTATGTGTTCATTAATGAAATAAACATTTCTTTTACATAGCAACGGTCTCGCTTCTTTCAGCTCCTGTAGGTCGGTGTCGTGGAAAACACCCATGACTTTGCTGCCCCGAACACGTGGGCGTTCCGCTTTCAACCTTTCCTGAATGGAAAGGAAACACAACCGCACGTTAAACGAAATATCTGCACGGGGATTTGACTGTGACGCTGACTCTATCCTAAAATTACATCACGTTGCCCCCATCTGTGGGCTTTGGCAGGCGAGTCGTCCACTAGCTGCCAGGTTGCGTAACATCTGGCTTCCCGTCGCTGTTTGCATGACATCAGTGAATTCAGTTACACGCTCTTGTCCTGCTTGTGACTCCAGATGAGCCCGTGTTGGTGCATTAACGCGCCCCTTATCATAGAGATGTTTAGAATTCCCTCAATGCAGAAATCTCTTTGATCTCTTCATGGATCAAAGACGATGCGAACTCATGAGCACATGTGTGGATGGGTTTGAGAGCGGAAGACCTGCAGTCTCTCTGCCCGGCAGGACTGACTGTGTCAGCATGGTCTGGGACTGGGTGTCGGCTTCTCTCTTTCCTTTCTGTCTGTGAAATCTTGGCCACCGTAGCTTCAGTACCTGAGCATCTGTCTTGTTTTGGGTGTTACTGTAGAGACCAAGACAAACAAAAGATAAGGTCCAGACAGACCTGGGATCAGAGGATTGTGCAGGCCTCCGTACTGGGGTATCAGTGGTACCAGTTGGGCACGATGAAAAGTCCACCCCTCGTGAATCTGAGGGCTCGGGATCAAAGCAACAGAGTGGCAGAGATGCAGAAAAGTTCAACATGGTGTCTCAGGCGCAGCGAGACGCGAAAAGCAAGTCCTCTTGATTATATTAGTCAAATGTGCTGTGACATCACATGGATGTAATATAAGGCTCCCATTGCCTGAGCATTTGAGGGAGGACTGAACATCACCAAACAACCAACAAAGCAGACTGTGTCAGTGCTGAGAGCGATAGGCCGAGCTTCCACATCTATCTGGTGAGTGGCAGTGATCGCGGATCAATATTGCATGCATGCCATTGTGAGAGGCAGGGGTTGTCACGAGTGAGGTGGGGCTTCACTAATCGGAGCTGATCAAAGGGGGAGGTAAGGAAGATCCAGGTTTTATATCCCAGACGCTGCGACTTACGTTGGACTTGTGGAATTGCTGTATGTGTGAATACGTCGAAGCAGCCGAGCGCATGGTGATCAACTGATCAGCTGAAGGCATTCTGGGAAGACCAGGCGGGATAATAGAGTATTTGTTAACAGGAAGGAGGGTTCCCGTTAGTTGGGGCGGGGGATCTCAATCCAAACACACTTTCAACCTGTGGGATCCACATGATCTGACCAGAGGAGTGGAGGTAGTTCTGTTGTTTCATTGATGTCTTCACGCATTTCTGCCCGCTCCCAACGCAAACAAGACATTTTTACCCACTCGCACAGCTCGGCCACCATTGTAGGGGGGATCATCAGCTCTCTTAGCCATGTGTCCGCTCTGTCAGATGATAAGTCAACAGCAGTCATATGTTGTCACACAGACAAGGGTTGGACTCGTGGTCTGGGTCATTGTCTATTGTATTGCAGTATTTTCAGTGCTTACTGCAGCAGTTTAGCTGGTCACATCAAATGAGATACGAAGAAATTATTGGAAAAATCTCAAGGAAAAAATGTCCCTGCAGGATCAGCTTATCTGGTCCTGTTTTCCTATCTGTGATCATTTCGCCGCATTAAGAGTCCCGTAGTTCCGTCATCAGCAGTTTCACTAGCAATGTAATTGTTTTCCGAGCAGTGACTGCAGTCAACAGCACATGACAAAGTTCCTGGGTGAAGCCTGATCGTACAGAAGTGCACACAAGTCACCTGGAAATGTTTAACCTATGGGAGCACAAGTTATTAATCCAAACATTATCATTCAGCATTACCTACCCTGAACACTAATATAATGATGTTCATTTTTAACTGAATATCAAGTACAAGTAGATAAAAAAAATCAATCTCAACTCCACTCCTTTGACAATATTTTAGCATTTAGTTTTCATGGTAAAATGCAACACTGTGTGCCATTTACGTCACAAATGAGGCTGTGGTGAGAGTGCTGATTCGTCATTTTTGTGTCTTAAACATTCATTTCCCGTTCACAAGTGTCTCTGACGCAAAAGCTTGTGACTGCAATCAACCTAAAGTCTAGCGACTCTGAGCAAGTGCGTGAATGACCCTACAGAGGGAACACTACAACAGCTAAAGTCATAAGATACACCAATTCAGCACTTGCAATAAAATGGCCATAAAATGGCGGCTGTGTGACTGTGAGCTGGTTGAGACAGGTTTGTAATGTGCAGAAACATCATGATGTGACCTCACGCCTTTTGCTGTAGATCAGAATGGGGCAGAACCAGGATAAGCTGGATGAAGGAGAACAAGTCCTTGGGGCAGTGCCAGAAGAGACAAGTCCAGACCCAGACTCTGGCAGTGCAGGTGATGTCATGGAAGGAGGAAGCTCCTCTGAGGCGGAGGCTGGTGACAACAGGGAAAATAGAGGAGGGCCAGACGCTCCGGACCTGGACGGCTGCAGCAGCCAGGAGAACACACGTTTGTGGGTGAGACCTTTTGCTGCAAGTGAGGTGAGACAGGGAGGGGCTGCGGGGATGGCTGGCAGAGGAGGAGGAGGAGAAGGAGGTGAGGGAGGCTGGGCCAACCAAACGGATCAGTCGGAGACGGACGAGAACCCAAAGAGTAGCCCAACGTTGGAGGAGACGGCCAGACTCCACAAGCTCCACAATCGGATCAAGAAAGAGAGGAAAAGTGCTGAAGGGGAACTTCACAGATCCAAGGCCAAGATGGAGGGCACAGAAAGAAGCTTCCCGCATGAACAGCTCCAAGAGGAGCGCCTCTCTGCTGCTGCACATGAAAGGTGTGACCATGCTTTTACCTCTGAGGACTGTGACGGGGAGTGTGCGTCGCTGAAAAGGAGCACCTCTGGAGCTCAGGCAGGAAGAGAGTTTTTATCATTATATGTTCAACAGGAGGAGAGTGATGCCATCATGGCTGGCAGGGCAGCCGGAGATATTAAACCAAGTGCAGGAACAGTGGGCCGCTTGAGCGAGAGGAAGGACCCGCCTACAGCTCAATCCCTGCATCCTTTGGAAAACAGTGAGGAGAAAGAGCCTCTATCAGACATGAGTGATACCATTCACAGTAGACCTGCGAACGGGAGGACAGAGAACGACACAAAAGAGGGAACACTGACATGTGAGGCCAGGTCCGACTGCTCTCCAACGCGGCCAAAAACTTTGGACGCCCCTCAAACTGAAGCAATCCCCAGTGAAACGATACACCCACAGTCAGCAACAAGTCCCACCGCCAACGCCGAACCCAGTTCGATTCTGGAGAAGCTACTGATGAGAAATAAAAAGCAGAAAACCCTTTCAGACATCAGAGAAGCGGACATAAACGAAAGTGACAGTGTAGACGATGCTGCACAGAGGATTGTCGACACTGCGGCCACTGAGCTGCCCCACGCTGCCACCGACGAGTCCGCTTTAAACACACTTTTGTCGACCTGCAACCAAACGAGGATGGACGAGGAACCGCATAAAAGAAATGCTACAGACAAGGGTCATCACGTTGAAGGACAGGATGTAAAAGAGCCAGACACATCCGCCTCTTCCTCTGAGCCTTTTCAGACAGTGACTGAAAACAATAAGTGTGAGAATTCTCTGATAAATCCCAAATCTGGCAGAGCTCAGAGCTCCAAGGACAACAGGTCAGCCTCCTCAGTCTCTGATCTAAAGTTATCTGCAAAAAGTGACGAGCAAAGTGTGGACTCGCGCTCTTTGCAGCCCGGTGAGAAGTCAAACTGTAGACCAACACTACAAAAGGATTCTGACAAAACCAACTCTGATCAAAGTGGCACAGAGAAGACAGGCGTGACGCAGGAATCTCATGTGGGGCAACACATTGCAAACAGGGGATCGGATGGACCCAGTGAAATATTTGTTAAAAAGAATGAGGACAACACCTCAGAACGAGATGATTCCCAAGACCTTCCCAAATCTAGGCCCATCTCGGAGCTCATAAAGGACACTGTCCAACTGCATGAAAAGCTTCTGCACCAGGAGTGGTCGAAGCCTGCAGAGGTCAAAGCCGATGAGCAAGGCCAGTCCGTGAAAGTGGCACAGATGAAGGCGGCTTTCGACTTGGTTCAGAAGTCTCCAGACAGGTCACTTGAGAGGAAGCCATCGGTGAGAAAAGGTAAGGGGAAAAGTCTGCTTTCATACAGCAATATACTGTATTGCCTGAGAAGTTTACGTTTGTGGTGAGTTCAGTTATGAGTCATTTGTTACTGATAAAAAATTGTTTGCATTATTTACCCTGAAAAATGGGACTGCCAGCTTCGCCAAAACCACATGCATCATGCCTCAGACGAATGAGGGTGAATAAGAAATATATTGGTTAATGGAAGACAGCTGTTTTCTTTAAAGACAGCACCGCTGGGGGTTTGTGAAACACTGCCATCTAGTGGTGCTCCTATTTTCGTCTACCGGTATTCCTCTCCTTTTTTCCTTTCCGTTTAGTCGAGAGATTTGTGAACCAACTAATTAGTATCAGCCTCCTTGATATTTATAACACGTAATGTGAATCTTCTTCGATAAAGAATACAATCTGAGATTTAAATACTGTATATGCCGGGGCGATCAGGCGGCGATTTTTTATTTTAATTTTTTTTTTTTTGGAGAGAATCAGGAAGTACTTCCGTTCCCGGGTAGCAAGGGAAAACGTCCGTCTCTGATTGGCTGATGGACCTGCCCGTCAAAGCGCACTAATCCACACAGAACTCGCCAAGTATGGGGCGGGACTAGCGTCAAAGAGCAGCCAGAGCGAGTGTCAGAGGGACGGCAGCGACTCCGACAGCGGGGAAATCACTTCGGGAAACACGTTGGTTTGTGGCATTTGACTCGGCTTTCGGAAATACTCTTAGTTTCCTCCCAGCAGGTGAGTTAAAGCTGACGCAGAGGCTCCAAGGCATGTTCAGCACGTTGTGCTGCTAAAAAGGTTCCCAAGTATCTCTGTTCTTCCCACCTACGACAGCCCAGACAGGAAAGTGCAGGCACTAGCTAAACTGTGTAGTCCGGAGAATGTGCGCTGCTCTGAAGCTAGCCTTAGCTCACCGCCGCTCCGCGGTACCCAAAAGTTTGGCACGACGAGGGAAAGTCTGCCCGGTCTTTCGGGGAATGGGTGGGACGCGAAAAGCAGCCGTTTGGTTGCCGAGCGGGGTGGGGTGGCTAACGATAGTGCGGCAGGAAAACTTATCTCCGATGGATCCGGGGACTCCACACGGAGGTAGAGGCAGCGCAACCGCGCCCTGGCCCTTGGCTTTCAGATTTGATAGAAGGCTGCTGCCTCGGACCGAACAATCAACCCGGGTCATGTGGAATCACTTCTTAATTCACAGCCGAGATGATTTAAAAAAAAAAAAAAAAAAAGAAGAAGATTTCCATGTTAAGCAATATCCTCAACATTAACCCGGATGTCGGGTCAGGATCTGACCTATTAACGCACGTATGGAGAAGAAATGGCAAACAGCTGAGCAGCCGGCCAGTTTTAACATTTCATCAGGATAAAACGCTACAATTTGAAGAACCACGTTTATTTTGTAGTATTCGGCTTCAGTCCAATTCAATCGTGCAAGCGATGATCGCTAATTAGTGTTATTAATAAGTGATTTCCTGCCCCCCTGCAGCTACAAATACTCAGTCATACATTATTGCACACTTAATGCTCGTAGAGCTTTAAATAGTGTTTAAATATCGAGGGGGTTCTAACACTGGTGTTTTAATCCTTCATCCATCCATTAAAAGTAAAGGCATCAGACTTGATGGTCCAGATTGGATAGAATTCAGTTATTAGAGTTTTCTTCAACGTGTTTATTTTTGAATCGGTCTTCTATTCGGTGTGTTAACTGAACAGTGAAACCCTTATTGGATAACACCTGTGAAAATGGCCGTGCCCGTGCATATATTTCAACACGGAATTCTAATTGACTAAATTCTGCTTTGGTACTTTGTGTCATTTGTGGCTAGCATTCCCTGAAGGTTGTAGGGTTCCCGTGGGGGGGTGTCGAAGATCGGTTTGAAATGACAGTTTGGTGCTTGATTTGCCCAATGGGCAGTGCCATTTGCATATTTGGCCCTTGGCTTGAATGGCGTTACTCAGCATTCACGTGTATTCAGCTATTGCAGAAATTTCCGTGCTGGGACTTGTCGTGGGATGCATGCGAGGACTGGCGGCGTAAACCCCGGGGTCAGCGCTCGGGAGTCGTACAGCTGTGTTTGGACTTGTATCCATTCCAGACACAGCAGCCTCTGCTATTTGCGCCACAGTCCAAAGTCTTGTGCGGAGGCTGCCTTCCTGTGGATGGACGGAGAAAGGAAGTGGGTCAGGAAACAGAAGCGAAAGCGTGACGTGAGGAACCCTTGGTTCCTTTTCTTACTGCTAGAAAACTCTTGAGAGCATTTTTAAAATTGCATTTTGTCTTTAGGCGCTTATTAAAAGTTGCCGACCCAGCATTGTTATTATTATTGGCCTGATTGATTCAGTTTTAATAGAGGCATGTCTGATTGTACCGTACCCATAAGGCACAAGTCTGCTGTTCATTTATGAGGCTCAAATGTAGCATTGTTGGATCATAGAATGTAGCTTTATAATATAATAGTCATCCTTAAATATACACAATCGGTGCGCAGTGACTCTTTATTGCTTTTTAGTTGTTTCTTCCATTGGATAATGTCTCACTACAGTATCTTAGCATTACGATACATTCTGACCTCTGGACCCATAAAAGACGCACGACATTCATCTAGTTTTAACACGACATGCTGGAACCTGAAAGTTCACCAAACTACATTTAAATCGAAACATCATACACGTCCAAAATCACATCACATTTGTTTTAATTAATTTGTTGATGTTGAAAAGGCGATTTGTTTAAAAAGACAGTTTGTCTTTGACTTGGACTGGATTTTGCTCGTGCTGCCTTTTTAAGATCTCGACTTTAAGGACTGTAAGCAGGTCCAACTTGAGGAGTTAATTCTGGAGTCTGACAGGAAAGAGATTTACAGAGATTTGGGAAAGAGCAGTTCAAATGAAGTGTGGACTTTAAATCGCGGTTCCCAGCTAAACATTTGAGGTCAGCAGCTTTATCCTTTCGTGTGACTGCAGTAGGGGAAGGACGTTTAACCATTTTTAGCGCAAGATGCTTAAATCCACACTTCCTATTCACCAGAATGACCATTAAATTGATGAAGTGACAGAATGAGATCGCCACATTGTCTGCAGTCGCATCGGTCGAGCCGTGGTCATGACCTTTGCTCAGAGGACGCCAATAGACACTCGCTTGTGAATCGAATACCAGTTCAACTGTTTACCATGAAACGCTGGTGGCATTTAAACTGGCTCTGGAGAGTCTTTCCCACTTTGGGTTGGGGACCCTGGCAGAATCTAAATATTCTGCTTCTGATTAATGAGCTGTAGTTTGCCTGACTGACAAACGGACGTCTTTGCTGCGTTTGTGAGCTCTTGTTCTCTATGTAACGCACAGAATCGAGTTGCCGCTCACATGATATTGCGTCCGCAAATCTCATTTCCTCTTCCAAGAGCGTACAATAGCATTCCCTCAAACTGGCGTGTTATCCGCGCCATCCTAGTATCGTTTCCATCGAGCCGAGCGCAGCCTACGTCGTGAGTTAACATTGGAGGGAGGTGGGGGGAAAAAAAACAACAACACCTTATCTCATTGTCACAAAAAAGCGCTGGAATGCAGCAGGAATCTGATTACAATGGTGGTTCGTGGCCTTGGTTCCAGGAAGGGGATTTAGGTGGCGTCTCATGCAGTCTTGGTGACAAAAGGCCAACATGTGTGGGGACCACCGAGGCTTCATCATTATTGTATATGTGGAGCCATGTACTGTTTGTACGTGGCTGTAAGTTGCATTCATTTATAAAAAAGTCCCATTATTGTGGGGCTCAGAATATGGAATGATTTGGTTTTATTACAGCCACCACACAAGCGACCAATGGTGCCACCTAGCTCATTTTAGAACAAGGAAAATGGCCTCTGAGGCGTTTGCCAAGAATCCCACCTGTAACTTTTGAGTTTCTGCAGTGTAACGGTGAAAATGATCCCCAGGGATCGCGTGTCATAGCGAGAGCTTGCTCGGAGTGCCAGAAACTCCCCACAGCTGTAACAGGACACACGCGTCCTCCATGTGGAGAAGATGCTGAAGCCTCTCCGCGGTGATGCAATTTTAGCACTTTTTTACACCAGCCTTAATCACCATGGTGGCTGTGGCTTCACAGTGGGGCCAAAGCCTTAATCATTTATTTTTCAGACTTCTGTTAAACGACTATTTTAACACGCGTTTCGCTCTGCTGATCCTGGCCAGGATTCTTTTTTTCCTGCAGTAATTGGAGCATAGGCCATTCTTACAGTGGGATTCCCAGGAGATAACTAGAGATAAACATCCCAATAGAGAGAAGAGTGGGACAGGTCATCAGTTCATCGGTGGTGTCGGCTCCTGGCTTCATATTCACCACCTCATATCACCTCTGACAAACTCATCCTGTCAAAGGACTCTGAACCAGGGAGCATTTGGACCTTTGCACTCATTTCCTCTTGTGGAAAATTGGCTTTCCGCCGATCTGATCGCCTGTATCACATGAGCTGATGGTTCACGTTTTACGCAGTTTGAATGATCGGCTTTAATGTCTTAATTCATTGATCTGATCAATGGCCTGGATTTGAACATTTCTGTTGGATAGCCTGTGGCCGGCTTGTTTTAGCTGTCTCGTTTCCTCCAAAGAAGTTTCACTGCATGCTTGTTTGCTAGTAACGATGTTGCTGGGACTATAGTAACTAATACTGAAACTAATGACACTTTTTTGCTCTAAAGAAAAGAAGTACGGACACATTTTATTTTTTATTGGGTTTTTTTGGGTCAATATGTGATTTTGGAATCTTGAATACGTCAGATGCAAACAAACACGTCAGCAATGTGAAATTTGCAAAATACTTGTTACAGAAAAGTAGTTTAACTACAGTAAGTGAAGTTTTTGCAACTTATTTCTGACTTAATTTATTGGGGTTTTTTTAATTGTAGTTTTGGGTTGGATATTGTCAAATTTTTAGAAAAACAAAAGCTGAAAATGCATCTTTTGATACTCTGTAAACGGTACACACGTGCATACATAAACAAGTTAACTAAATGGACACATGTCTCCCTCAGGTTCTGATCAGGTATCGGTTTATTTAAAGTTGCTAATTGGTGATGGGGCACAAAAATCCTGATTGTGTTAGTGGGAAGTTGTCAGTGTTCAATGGCAACACATCAGGACCCAGTAAGAAATCGACAGCCATGAATTTTTGCATGTCCTGGCTGTCTTGGCTGCTCTTTCTAACTGAAACAATTCTAACGTCGATGAATTGCCCCAGCCCTAAAAATGTCATTTTGGAGTATTTAGGATTATTTTTAGCAACACCGCTGCAGCAGATTGAGGTGAGGATTACAGAAGAGGTTGTAGGAACAGTCGGACCAGTCCTGATGGACATTTCCTCAGGCCGCGTGGTCTTCCTTCTGTCTCTGCACATCATGGTGAGCTCCGTTGCCTCTGGAGACACTCGAGGTCTTTTCACACGTATTACTGTTGGATCACTGAGCTGTAATTCGGAGTAACATGGCATTCCCTGGAGGTACGTCTCTCCAACCCAAGTCTGAGTCTGCCAGACTGGCTGCTAATGCTACACACACGTCTCTTTCAACTATTCAATGGCCCAGGTTTTCTTTATTACAGTCTGCATAATGACAATGAGTGCACAAAGTGGTTGAAAACCTGCAGAAAACTTCTCAAGGATGTGTTTGGGGCTATCCACAAAAACAGGGATATGCATTGTTTTGGTGTTCACTCACCAAAATGTGGTGGTAACTTCCTGAAAAGGATTGTCCTGATTCACTACTACTACGGCCCTGCAAGGATTTCTAACAAAGGCCCAGTGTTGCACGGTGAGCTGAACCACACCCTGTATGTTCTGACCTTTCAGCTTGTCAGTGTGCACACCAAATTAGTCTCTCCCTGTCTTCCTTAAGGTTTATTGCCTGTCATATTTATCCAAGACGGTGTCATACAAAGGAACAAAGAACACGATGAATTGGAGTCTTTTCATACACGTTCAAAAGTAGAATTTCCATCCTGCAGCTAGATTTTGCCATTAAAAACTGGAATTGAAAATGCACTGTCTGTGCTGAGGTTTACCTGACCCAAATGTCCGTCCTTTATTTCACCTGATGACAGCTGCAGCGGCAACGTTTTGATGTCAGTACCTGCAGCATCAAACGTTGATGCTTGGTCGCCTGTAGGAGTCAAATGTCAACCTGAAACCAAGGAATGTTGTGTAAGGTTTGAGTCGGTATTAGAAATTCTACAACAATAACAGCAGCAATCTGAGCCCTCAGCAGAATGAAGTTATGCAACAAAACCTCCGGATGACAAACAAATGCAGCTGGTCAGTTTGCATGTAGAAGATGAGTCTGTCTGAGAACAGAGGTTTTAAACGGTGGATCTGCCTGTAATCGCGCAGTACTTCCTTCAGAAAAGTAATCAGAAGCGTTGCTATAGGAACAGTTGCTAATCTCAACCCTAAATGCCTGCTAGTCCTTCCTCAAGCTAACATGCTAAACTTTGTCTCCACACAGATATGTTCAAACGAGTTGTACGACAGAGCAAATTTCGTCACGTCTTCGGCCAGGCGGCTAAGAATGACCAATGCTACGATGATATCCGGGTGTCAAGGGTCACGTGGGACAGCGCCCTCTGCACAGTCAACCCTACATTCGTTGCCATAATCGTCGATGCCAGTGGAGGCGGAGCTTTCCTTGTTCTCCCTCTTAATAAGGTAAGTTTAAAAGACATAATGGAACATCAATAACACACCGTCTCCGGGTAGTCCGCCGCCTAACTGTGGCTCCCCGTTGTACTTCTGATAGTGGAAATGGGCATCAGGGAGACCTGTGCACAGAGAATGATATGGTTGGATTGTTGACTGGAGCAGAAATGGATGAGTTAGTCCTCTTGCCTTTGCGGCTAAATCAGTACAGTGACCGTTGTGCATTTGAGAAGGCACTGTTTTCCATACCCGGACGTGTAATACAGGAACTACTCCAAAGGCCTGCAGTCAACAGTCTGAACCTTGACTCCATATAAGGAATCACTTCTCCCACGAGAATGACTTGGGTTGGGCAAGCGTGTGTAGAGCACTGTAAACATGTTGCTGGGTAAATATATTCCACCCCTTTTGTTTGACCTGTTTTGCCATGTATGATGTAATTATGATGGATTTAAGAAGTGCTGGTGCCGGCAGCTTTAAAATTGACCGAAGTATGGCAAAACTGTCACCAAATTTAACCAGGGCCCAGAAGGCGTGCACACCTGCGTGCTGCTGTCAGCCGAGCCTGCCGGGCAAGAAATCTGTGGGCTTGTCATCACTCGGCGTGCACCTCTGCACCTCCGTCAATACATTGCGTGCACTGGAGGTGGGCCACAAGCTTGACTGGTTTTTCAGTGAGCTGGACTAAAAACGAGTTTTGATGCACAGAGCGAAGTTTGAACAAGAAACCAACGCTCCCTTGTGTTACAGCCATCCCGGATGGGAGCCAGCAGCTAAATGCTTCTGTTTTAGTTTTACCATAAAGCAGGTTAAGCTGGAACTCTCGGGTTTTTGAATGTCCTCAAAGTGAGGGTGAATTGGTTGGCCTGTTCTGTGGGCAAAAGAGACTGTGTCACTGCCTTTGTCGTTGCCACAAATCCGAAATTGTGAGTAAGACTTTATTGTAGCCCATGCATTTCATCTCAAACCCACATGAGAAATATTCCCCAGTTAATGTCATCGACCATATAATGTGGTTTGAGCCTCTTGTATGTAGTCAAACCAAGGCTGTCATCATTTTGTAACGCACACGGTCACGGGTCTGTAAGGTCACTGTGGAAGACCCCTGTGAGTCAGCCCAGCCGTGAGTAATCTTCATTCCTCCTGTCAGAAAATGGGGCTTTATACAGAGGCCAGCAGTTGTCCAGCTCCTTGTGTTTTTCTAATTTAGCCCTCATTTTCCATGCAGACATGCCGGGTTTAAGCGTTGGCATTTTCTCGTTTGCTTAAAGATTGATCCTAACTAGCGTTGCTTCATGTTGGAGGTATTCTCCGTGTTCAGACACGGCCCCGGTGCAGAAGGAACCATCCAGTGCAGACCGCTCATTTGGAGTCGGTCTTTCAGTTCATGCGATCGCGCCTCCAACAGTCACATTAAACAAGGTCGGCACATTTTATACACTCCATTCGCTGCTGCGCGCTAGCTGGCCTGCTACTCCATTAGCCCAATTCTCCAGGTTGCTTTTGCAGGACGCCTATATGTCAGGTTACCTCTGCATTTGCCACTGGTGCTGCTCAGTCATGCTGACTGCAGATTTTACCATATATGGTCATTGGCTGCTCCCTGCCTGACAGCCTTCCAAGACCATTTCTTCCCTGCACCACCATTGGCTGCTTCCTGCGGTGTCGGTACACATGTGAATTCTGGGATAGGCTGAAATATGAAGAGCGGCCAAGATGAGAGAACTAGGTTGCAGTCAGGAAAGAGTCGGTCACTTTAGCAAGTGCCGGATTAAAACAAATCATTTGTGTATCGTCGGTTTGAATGCTGGATGGTATTAGGCGCTTTGCTTTATTGATTAGACTTCTTTTGCTTACGAGTACAATGCTATGGTGTCATTATAAGAAGTGGGCTATACATTGTCAAATGTGATGGTGATGTACATGTAGAAAGATTTGGCGTCCTGTGTAATGTTCTGCTCTGTATTTGTTTTATGCTACTGTAGCCAAGGTGTCAGAAATCCACAGTAGTAAGGCAACAGTCTGCTCTGTGAGGCTTTTGACGGGAGTCTGCTGTTGGACCGAGCGGTGGTGGGAGGCATATGTTAATCACATGTTCATCTGCAGGCAGAGGCTGTGCGCAGGCCTCTCGCGTGGCTAAAAATGTCGTCTTGCACTGAAGGAATGTTGCTTTTTGTGTGCTTTGTATCAATCACTGCGTGATTCACTCTTGTTCTCTGTAGTCTTCAGTTGTTGCTATGCAACTAGTTGTTTCTAAGCACTAGACATTCCTTTCAAGGATACAGATGTCTGCACAATAGTATAGGAAATGAGAGGTATTTAACTGTAGTCGTGCGTCGGGCTTGGATGTGTACTGGCATGCTGTGAGAAAAGTGGCAAAACCATTTTTGTATTTATAATCATATTATTTGTGGCATCTAATGACATGACAATGTCAAATAAAAGTTGCGTTTTCGAATCTTTATATCAAACAATCTTCTTTTTAACTCCGCTAATACCTTAATCCATCGTGAAACATTGGGATTATGCTGGAACCTCTGCATCAGGTAGTGGCTTTGACCTTTTCGTACACCAGAGCTCCTACAAAGTCTGTAATTAATGTTTTCTGTTCTACCATGTAGACGACCGCTTTCACCTGGGCTGCAGTTGTAAACCCTGCTGGGTTGTAGACTGGGTAGGACTAGATGGAGGAACCCTGCCCTACACGCTTAATTTTCCAGGTTATATAATAATCCACAGTTTGGTTCTAAAAGGTTTCGTCATGGAAATTGTTGCCTGACCGAAATCTGGTGCAGATTGGTCGAGTTTAGGAGGGAAATGGAAAAACCTTGCTTGAAATTGTATTTTTAGGAGGAGAAAGAAATGAGCTGCTGCAGGTCGGCGAATGGGCCTTTCTCCACACGTGTTTAATCCAATAAACAAAAGGAAAATGGCAAAAATATAACCTTTACCAGGAAGTGTGTGGGTTCGGGCAGACTAGGCGATCCTCCAAAAACGATAAAAGCATACTTCATGGGCTGGTCACCTTGGCTCATTTCCACTGCCACGCTGATTCTGAACGATTGGATGTGCATTGGAATTTAATTTGAAGCTGGCTGCTCGGTGTTAAAAGACTGGTTAACGGGCACTGTTTGATCCAGGGATGCTGTTTCAAAGAAGGGAGAAAATGGAGTGTCTATAATGACATCATCACTGAAAACTTTCCTTAATGACTGTTGGTTTTACAGGAGGAGGGTAAATGTAACCACCGTTTTCTTTGCTGTAGCACTAATAAATCAAAGTTTCTCTAAACTAAGAAACGGAGGGACAAGCCGAGACGAGTTCAGCCGAGGCTTGTTTTCCTCAGTGCTGATAATTGGTAAATTTGCCGTCTATAATGAATTAAGTCACTATTACGTAACTGTTAAAGCTTGATAGTCTCCTACACACAATCTCGAGCGTTGGGACAGAAAATTCCACTCATATCTGCAAGATATGCAGACCTAATCACATTTTATGAGTCAAATATGCCCTGCGTGTCCTGGTACCATGTACTCGTTACTGCGATCTCATAACTTAACATGCACTATCTTTGTTTTTACAGACGGGACGCATTGATAAATCATACCCCACGGTGTGTGGACACACAGGCCCAGTGTTGGACATTGAATGGTGCCCCCACAACGATCAGGTCATTGCCAGCGGCTCTGAGGACTGCACAGTGATGGTAACGTTGATTAATCTTGGCAGCATTCTTGAGCAAACAAGTGACAAGAAGCTACATGTTTATATTGTGTAAGGTGGGGCTGGTATAACTCAACCTCGGGATTAGATTAGACTCAAATAGGTGTTGGAATCAGAGCTGGGGAATGATCTGAGGTCACAGAGCTTGACGTCTACAGTATGTACCCTTATTTGGGTCCTGCTCAAATTACCATGATCCCACTTTGCCCCTCGCTCAGCAAAATAAAAAGGACAATGATGAGCTTTTTAAAAATGGTTTTATAAATTTACACTTAAATGTGCCTCACTGGGCACAAACTGGTCATTCTCGCCCAAACCGATTTTAAAATCCAGTGTGAAGGTTCTCATTCAATCAAATCTTTGCTTACAATTTTAGAGAGGAAGTGACAGCGCTGCTGCCTCGTGGCGTCACGGCGACGTCTCTCCCTGCTAGAACGCTGCTACAGACAGGCTCCCTGTGTTCAAACAAATGTCTCTGATCTCACATTGTGTTTAATAGGTAGCAAGTGTCCGTGCCTCACGCATGTGTGTCCTTTCTGAAAAAATCCTAAACTATCAAACATTGGCTAACATGCCCTTTATAAACTGACAGTTTTGGGCACCTGAACTCTTATTCACTGCTGCCCCCATCAGGTTTGATTTAGCAACTACACCGCCATTTTCTTTTGCCTGTAAAGATATGGAGGACTGCTGAAATGTGTTAATTTTGCAATGTAAGCATCCTCACCTCCTTTCCTACGTTGGTGTCGGTGTCCACCACAGGTTTGGCAGATTCCTGAGAATGGGCTTGTCACCCCCATGGCTGAGCCTGTAGTGGTACTGGAAGGCCACTCCAAGCGCGTCGGCATTATTACATGGCACCCCACAGCACGCAACGTCCTCCTGAGTGCAGGTAAAATCGCTGGCGTGCACCTGTGCTGTTGCCTCCTCAACCATTCTGCCAGGTTGAGTTGACCCCATCTCGGCCGTTTCCACCAGCCTCTTGTCACCGTTGACAGGTTGCGACAACCAAATCATCATCTGGAACGTGGGCACAGGCCAGGCTATGATTTCCCTGGAGGACATGCACCCTGATGTCATTTACAGTGCGGCCTGGAATCGCAACGGGAGCCTCATCTGCACCTCCTGCAAAGACAAGGCTATCCGCGTCATCGACCCCCGGAAGGAGGAGATCGTTGCCGTACGTCGGAAAACCTTCCTTCTGCACATAGTGTCTCAGCAAATTAAACTTGCGTGTATAAGTGACCTGTCACTACACTTCCCAGGAGAAGGAGAGAGCACACGAAGGCGCACGACCCATGAGAGCCATTTTCCTGTCTGATGGGAACGTCCTCACGACGGGTTTCAGTCGTCTCAGTGAGAGACAGTTGGCCCTCTGGAATGTGGTAAGATAACACCCTCTTTACTTCTGTTTGCATTAGCAATAACAGAGCTGGACACGCCTTACCTGCAATCTCTGGAATAAATGTTTGTTGGTTGCTTTAATAATGTGCTTTTTGTTCCAGCAAAACATGGAGGAGCCCATGAATGTAACTGAGATGGACCCCAGCAACGGAGTGTTCCTGCCTTTCTATGACCCAGACACCAGTGTAGTCTACCTGTGTGGGAAGGTAAGCACTCAAAGGATGTATGTGAAGTCAATGAAGCATCCGTATGAATCTGAATGTAACGGAATGGAAACTGCACAGCCAAGCAGCTGTAAAGGTTCTTTATGGGGCATTAATTCAAGCAGGCTTGCTTTGTCATCACTTCCTCTATGTAAAAAGTGACTTGAAATTCTTTATATTCACGTTGACTAGTGGCGTCTGCATTTATCAGAGTTCTTGCTTTTGCTCCGTGGTGGTCATTTGACTTTGGTTCCCTTTTTGAATCAGGGTGACAGCAGCATCCGTTATTTTGAAATCACAGAGGAGTCTCCGTACATTCACTACCTCAGCACCTACAGCTCCAAAGAGCCTCAGAGAGGAATGGGCTACATGCCCAAGAGGGGTCTGGATGTTAACAAGTGTGAAATTGCGAGGTAAGATGATGTTGGGCTGAATGACTGGGTTATTCTGAGGTCATCGGTTGGTGTAGTTCTAACATCTGCCACTAGGAGGCAGACCATGATCGGTAAAGTACATTTAACAGGACATACAGTATGTGCTTAAAAAGTGCAACAGTCCCAAATATCTAAATATTCGAGTGTCTCCTTTCATCCAGTGGCCTCAGCTGATCACAGGAACATTATTAGATAACTCTGATTGTGTTTTATGGGAACCTTTGGATGAATGATGGAAACCAAGTGATGGTCTGTTTCCTTGGAAATAGCAAAACTGAGATATATGGTTGGAACATCTGGATCCAAGGATGTCACCAGTTGTGTTAATGTTAGTTTTTTTCCCCCCAGGTTCTTCAAACTACACGAGAGGAAGTGTGAGCCGGTTGTTATGACTGTTCCCAGAAAGGTGAGTCCAGTTTTGCACTTTTATTAAAACAGCTCTGATTTGCAGGTGGAGTCGCAACTTTTTTTCTTTATATTCTTCTGTAAACGCATAGTTGCAGCTAACTGCTCCGTCCTTCCCCTCAGTCGGACCTGTTTCAGGATGACTTGTACCCAGACACGGCTGGACCCGACCCCGCCCTGGAGGCCGAGGAATGGTTTGATGGCCAGGACGGAGAGCCCATCTACATCTCCCTTAAGAACGGATATGTACCGGGCAAGAACCGTGAATTAAAAGTGGTGAAAAAGAATATTTTGGACTCCAAGGGGACCAAGAATGCCGAGAACTCCAGTCCAGCTGTCAAAGTGGCCCCAATTCCATCGATTGTGAGTATTCTCTTCAACACCGGAAGCAGTCGTGGTTCTTTTTAAAGGCGTTAAGAAGAAATAAAACTGAATCTTGCAGATGTTTCCTATTTTAATATAACAATAATGAAAGGGGGCAAAATAAACGCGTCAGTTTTCCTGCACTTCATCCTGTATATTTCTGATAGATTTAGCTTTGTCATCATGTCTGTCTGTCTTTCCTACAGAAATCTGAAGCCAAGCTGGATGAGATTTTGAAAGAGATCAAGTCCCTCAGGGATCTTGTCAGCAGTCAGGAGAAGCGGATCGTCAAACTCGAAGAGCAAATATCCAAAATTGCCATCTAGGCACACTTTCCCAATCCAGTACATTTCAGGAAGCTTCTAATCTGGCAGGGGAGAGAGCGGGACCAGTTACTGCCAATCTCAGTGACAGTGTTTCATCCGAGACCTGCCTAGCAACAATCCTTAGCAACATTCCAGATGAACTTTTTCTTAGCCAGCCCTGTACGCTCATGTTAACACAGGTGGAATAAGGACACGTAGCAAATTTAGCAGTAAACTCCCAGACCTTTTGGTGACAAAAGACTCTTCCTTTTATTGTCTGACCATCATTTTATAGTTTTGTTGACTTGCATTTAAAAAAAAAAAAAAGTCTTACATGTTCTTTTACATTTTAAAAATACGACCAAGCAAATTCCAACACTAAATACCCTCATGCCTAGACATTCCGTTTCCTGTTGCCCTCAAACGTTAATGTTGCCAAATCATTATTTTTTACACCTCCTTACAGTATTTGTCTTTATAAAAATAAATTGGAAAAAAAGATCAGGGAAGTTCTGTACAGTCAACTGGACATTAACAGAGGTGGGTGAAATCAACGTAGTTGGATTGAAACTCGGACTGTAATCAAGGTAATGCCTTGTTTTTAAAGGTGGATGTAAATGTTCTCCTCATTCCCGTCGCTGCTCGTCCTTCTAGGCAAACTCTGATGATGCATTCCATTCTGCACTTCGTTGACGCACACAATGTGTGTGTTATTAGACAAACATTCCGCCGACTGAATTGGCTTTTCATGCCACTCTTTCCTGTTATGAAAGTTGGTTGAGTATTTCCAAGCTACCCCTGAAAGCAACCTTTCCCGTTCAATTGCTTGAGTGTCGTCCTTGTGGTTGCCTGACAGGAAGGCGATCGTTCTGGCCCGTTATGACTGCTGGCACCATGTGATCATCCATCTCAACCGTGGCGAACGATGGACCCATAACACCTGGGTTGTTGCCGTAGCGCCCGTCTCCTGTGGCATAGAGTCGCTGCGCGCTCCTGCTTCCATGGTCTGGGGAGGGGGGTGTCTAAAGTTGCCTGTAAGGGGGTTACGTTGATTCCTTCACTGTTTTAGCCTGTTTCTTGTTCCAGCTGTGCTCACGTCCCCTTTTGGCACTTCCGCTTTAGAATTTTCCTTTCTAATTTGTTAAATACCCCATCCGCCACCTTTTTGTCCCGTCATAGGCTGAAACTGAATGTTTGACCTTCCCTGATGTTTTAGCCGTGTTTCCCAGGGGGAAACCGAGACGTTAATGTCGCGTCTGTCGTTGCTTTTAGCGTGTTGCCACTGTAAAGACCCGAACGTGCCATAGAGGTGAAGTCGCAAGTGTTTTTAGGGGACTGTAGATGGAAGTGTGGACGTAAAAAAGCTTTCAAACATTACGTCAAAGCTGTTGGCCAAACTCGTGGTTCCAGGTAGGACGCCGCACGGCGAGCCGTGCACGTGCGTAAATGTTGGCCCGCCACAGATTATTCTGATTTATCTGTATATCAGACCAAAACTCTGGATTATTAGTAGCACTGTGGGCTTTGGGGAGCAGCGGGTCGTGGTCCAAAGGGTTAGTGTAGGTGGAGAAATGTGCTGTTGAAAGATGAGATGTATGTTTGTAATTATGGTCAAGTTAAAAATGAATGAAAGCTTTGTAAATATTACCTTTTTTTTTTTCTCTCCCCTCTTTTTGGTGGTCGTGCTGAAGTGGGTATTTGTATGGGGGTGGGTTTTAATGTTTTCTCTCATCTGTGTCCCTGCACCTTGCCATACATTCGAGACAGAAATGAACCTGGTTGAAGTCTTTTTTTTTTTCTTATTCTTGCTTCAGTTATCAAACATTGATTATGAGAATTTAATAAAGGCTTTTTAAAATGGGTTCATTTGTCTGTTGTGCCTTTTTTACTGTAAACTACAGAATTTTCAGAACTGTTCACATCTTCTGATTGTTAAACCTCTTTTTACAGCTCCGGTAAGTGATCAAAAACCTGGATCCTACAGTTTGGAGACGTTAACATGCTCCCGTGAAAGCTCCATTTTTAGAATAAAGGGTGCTCTGGCGTCTGATGTAAAGATGGGCTGTAATCAAGGAGGGTTTAATTACAGAGGACTCGGTGGGAGGCAGTCATGGACTCGCCCCTCCATGAACAGAAATAATCACGTCTCCACACCCGAGACTGATGCAGGAACGGTTCAGAACGTTGCACTGGTCCACTTTAGAGTCAAGAGACTCCAGAGTTTGACTTCAGAGGGAAGCTGATGCCGGATGTGACGTTTTCATCCGAAGCCGTTCAGAAGAACTGGATCAGAATTAAATAAAGAGGGAGGAGGGACCAGAGAGACGGAGCTTCACTTGGCTGTGGACCTGGGTTTTTTGTTTTTTTTTTAAAGTGGGTGGGCACATGCCTGGAAAGTCTCTTCCACTCTTACTTTCCTTCATTTCCTCTGGTTTCGGTTGTGCTGCGCTGCTCGGCAGATAAATCCGGAAGATTGTGTAAGTAATTATAATTTTATCAAGTCTGCATTGTAAAGAAAACAAACAGGCTGGAGGTCAGAGGTCATTTTTCTAAATGCACTTTTCTCATGTTGATTTTGAGCCTTTTTTTGCATGCAGTTTTAAAACTTCAAATTAAATTCAGGGTGCGGATTTTTCCTTAGATACCGTGTCTCTTCTAAATATGAAATAACTGGTAACTTTTGCCTTAATTTTATGCAAAATTCTAATTTGGTTAGAAAAGAACTGGCTTGGTTTGCATGAAATAGTTCTATTTAACTAAAAAATGTAGTCAAAGCTGTCATACATGGTTGAATCCCCATAAAATCCTTCCTTTATTCTAAAACAGTTCTACTTAATTCAAAGGAATAGTTCAGGTTCATTTGTGTGATCTGATTTTACATGTTAACATAATCCATTGGCTTCGTTCTGGAAACTTGTGAGTTATAAAATGTCGCAAAAGTAATTTTTTAAAAAGTACTCTGGGTCCTCTGGTTGAGGGTTGAGGATTGGGGGAGGGGGGGGGGGGGGGGAAGCTGTCCTGATGGTGTATAAAGGCCCAGCCCACCATCTGGATAGTGGCGGTTTTGGGGGCTGTTGACAATACACGGCAGGTTCTTTATGACACTGATTAGAAGGTCATGGGTTCATCAGAGGTGCGCTAAGATGACCCACAGTCCAGAACCGGACTGGTTTAATACAGCGGCACTGGTGCAGAGCTGGGCCGATCCTGTCCGTAAACGGGTGTCTCGGGACCAGGTCTTCATCTTGCCCGGTGCTCGGCAGCTGCTGCCCTCTGTAAATATAGAGGCCAGTGCCACAGCCCCCCCCACGCCTCTCTGCTCCCTCCGAGTGCAGCGTCCTACTGGCTTTGCTGTGGTGGATGGGTGGCCTCCCTCTACTTTCCAAATTACATGGCCGCCAGTGCCAAACTGGCCGTCTCCGCCCTGAGTAAGTAATGGCCACCTCCAAAATAGATGTGGTGGTGCAGTCCAGAGTCACGCTGCAGTTACATTTGACATTGAAAGTATTTCTTTCCTCGATCTAACGTGGCTGCTGTTGATGTTCCAGCCGGAGATGAGGTCGCCCCTGGTTTCTCTGCTCACCTGTGTGAGCCTGCTCTCACTCCTCTGTGGAGTGTGTCGAGCCAGTCCCCTGTTCAACACGTCCATGGACGGCAGCGGCGATGAGGCGGAGCTGGAGCTCCTCTTCCCCACGTCCTTCTCTACTCGAGCGCCCGCTCACCTGATCACCGCCGCGACCGGAACTCCCAAGCTCCCCAACAGCATAACCACCACCATGATCCGGCTGAAAGACTATGTCCTGACCAGAGTGGTGGATTTCCTGCAGGAGAACCTGCTCATCATCATTGTCGTGACCTCTCTCCTCATTGTCATGGTCTTCATCATCTGCTGCGCCTCTGCCATGAGTCACAAGCGCAAGCTGGAGGCGTACAAACCGCTCCCTAAACCGGCCAAGAAGCACGCGGCAGAAAAAACGAGCGCGCGCAAGAACTCGAGCGAGCTCCAGGAGAGGCCGCACGCCGTCGACCACGTCAAGAGGGTCCAGACGACGCAGAGCTCCGTCTCCCCCAAGATGCTGCGCACGCCCTCCAAGGCTCTGGTGGGAGAGCAGGGGAGAGAGGTGAGGTCGTCGCCTCGCCCGGAGGTCAGAAAGGTGAGGCAGGTCGAGGAGGTGGAGAAACGGAGAGAGGAGCCCAAGCACAGAGAGCAGCCAAAGCCCAGGCAGGAGCAGGAGGTGCTGCAGAGCTCCGGCAGCAGCCCCCCTCAGCCCGTCTGCACCTGCCACCTGAAGAAGGCCCAGCACTAAGGCGCGTTCCAGTCCACGACCAAGAACGCAGGCGGGTGGTAGCAGACATGTGAGCATGGGATGGTGGCGCCTTCTAAATTCAACAGCGTCCTTCAGGAAAACAGGTCAGGCACCCCCGAGAAGAGGGGCTTTCACCTCATCTGTGGGGGGAGGGGCATGATCTGAGATCAGAAGGCTCAGCTGCTCCTCCGAGCTCATGATTCATAAAAAAATATTAAAAAAAAGGGGAAAACACAATGGAATTCTGTGAATGGGCCAACATCTCGGATTAGAATTGGTGGCTGTAACACATTATTACTGTTGTCTGTTATTCCATGAAAGAAAAATCTGCTGTAAATTCAGTGGAATGAGGCCAGTCAAGTCTATTTAGGATACAATCCTGTAAACAACACGCCTTATTTTATTTACATTTCTATTTACTTGATGTTTTTCCTATATAATGTTATATATGGTTGCTGTTTATCATAGTGAGTTTTACCTTAATACAGTAAATCCAATATTGTTTTTTTTTTATGTTCCAAAGTTAATCTGAAACTCTCTCGTCTCCGTCCTCATGTTTCCGAGACACCATCTGTGACAGTTGGGTTGTTTGCAAAATGAGGCTGTTTTCCTTGTGTTGAATAAAACATGTGAATGATGTGTGTGTGTGTGTGTGTTTTTTTAACTTTACAAAGGATTCCTGCTTTAGACACACAATGTCGTCACCGTCCAGCAAAGACTAACATCAGCAGCAGCAGCAACGCTTGTAGCGGCAGAAGACCGGCGTGTGTGTGGATGAAAGTGCAAATGTGTTGTTGTTTTTTTTGCTAAAGATCAAAGATGAAAGCAGCATTTAGGGGACAGCGGGTGTAACGGCTGAAACGTGAGCTGTGACCTGCAGCCGGGCGCCAGGGGTCAGATTCCCCTTCCCAGTCAATAAGGCCTGAATAATTCCAAAAGACAACACCCACTCGCGTTCACTCTTCCCATCAGGCGAGGGGGAAGAAGCAGGTCCCATCTGTGTGTGGTGACACCCCCCCCCAACCCCTCCCTCACTTAGGATTCCCTGTTTTAAATGTAGACAGAATTGAATTTAACCTGAAATCCTTGCTGTGTATCTTCAACCCTTTTCCACTCTCGCTGCCTAACATTAATGACTTTGAACAGTGAAGAGGATCCAGAACAGGTAACACAGCACCTTAAAGCTGCCGTTAAACTTTGATGAGCATCTGCCTGGAATCCACCAGGACCAGAAACATCCTAAGATCACAGGAGGACCATGTGGTGACGGGCTCGTCTGGCTCTCCTCCTGCACACTCAGGAAAATGGTAGGTGTTCACAAGGTTTTACACTCGTGGGTTAGGGTTAGGGAAAAGATTTTTTGTTTATCATTTGGTGTCGAGGAAAAACAATATTACAAAGGGAGAAACACTTTAAATATTATAGTGCCGACTCACCGGAAATGCAATAAGTCTTGTGTCTGAAAATTGTGATTTATTGATTTAAGTACAATAATCAACGATAATAATCAAAGCATAACCTCTCTGCTTCACCCTTATTTAGGAATAAGATCTTTATAGATGCAGAGATGTCCATGTGGATTTACAGCAGCCTGATAGACAGTATAAAAAAAACCTTTTCTTTAACCCGCACTGCTCATTTGTTGACACAATCTTCAACTAAAAACTGAAACTTCAACAATCTGTTCTCCTGCCATTTGATGCTTTTTAATAAATAAAAATAAGATAAATTCAGGAGGAATTTGAGATCATTTTCCTGATTCACTCGGAGATATAACTCACTGGTGCAAAATGAAGTTTGAATCGAGTGGTGCGTTCAGGGCCAGTCTGTTATAGAGCTCTTATGTGAAGGGTGAGACACCTGGATTCCAGTATTTATGTTCTGATCTCTATTCCTCAGTGAGTCTTGCTTCAGAGCAGATGTGGACGCTACTGCTTCTCTGGCTCTGTCCTCTAGTCTCCCTCATGTCTCCCTGTCCCACTGGCTGCTGCTGCCTTGGTGCCGGTTCTTTGGTTTTGTGTGAATCTCTCGGTCTTCGCTCGCTCCCCCGCTCCGTCCCACTCAGGACCTCGGCTCTCTCTGTGGCCAGAAACCAGCTCTGTAACGTGGACCACCAGTTCTTGGCCTTCTCTGGTCTACAGGAGCTGAGCCTCGGCCACAATCTGCTGTCTCGTTTCCCCCGCGGCCTCCCGGCCAGCCTGGGGTCCCTGCAGCTCCACGAAAACCACATCACTTACATCACCTCCGGCTCCCTCAGGAAACTCGGGAACCTTACACGCTTGGACTTGGAGTACAACCACATCCGTGCGATCCAACCCGGAGCGCTCCAGGCTTTAAGCAAACTTCGGGTCCTCACGCTGAAGGGAAACAAGCTCACAAGTGTCCCGGGGCGTCTCCCTACGTCGCTGGCACGGCTTGACCTCTCCGAAAACTGCATCTCTGCGCTGGACCTGCCCTCCCTCTCCTCTCTGGTTAACCTGCAAAGTTTAAAGATCAACAGCAACCGCTTGCGTTCCGTTCCAGGGAGCGCTTTCGACAGCCTGGCCCGTCTCAGATCTTTGGACCTCGCCAATAACCTGTGGGCCTGCCGCTGTGACATTCTGTATCTCTACCGCTGGCTGCTGAGTGGGGGGGTGAGGACGGCTGCGGACATCGTGTGCACCGAGCCCACCCACCTTGCTCACCATGTGCTTGTGAACCTAACCGTCCTGGACATATGTCCCCGTGTCCCAGGGTCAAGTGATAGGCAGAACCTTGACCTTACCAGTGAGGGAAAACTGGTGATATTGGAAAACAAGACAGAGTTTGAAAATCCACTGAAGCAAACATCAGAGGTAACCAACGTTGGTGTTCACCCTCATATGTTAGCCGATTATTACGCTTTAGGGAACATCACCTTCGAGGGGTGCTTTTCTCTCACGAAAACACAATCTGCCGGGTCAAATCTTTTAAAAGCGACTCCGGCTCCCTCATTCGGCCAGCAGAAGTTCAGAGATAACACCACCAGCCATTACCCGGGTCTGAAAGCAACCTCTGCTGGAGAGACACAACCTTTGCTCTCCACTAACGGCCAGGCAGCCCGAACCACCCCCCTCCCACTAGCGCAGATGGAGCCAGAGTCCGCTGTGGTCGTCTCTCTCCTCGCTCTCACGTGCGCTCTTCTCTTTGTCCTCACACTGGTGCTGCTGCTTTTGCTGAAACAGGTGCTTCTGCGCCAGCGGAGGGTCGCGCCGCTTGATGTCGGATCTGGCAGATGACGTCAGCGCAAATGTACTTGGACATAAACCCAACATCAGAACTTGTTTACTTTATTGGGAAAAATATACAAAATTTATTACAGGGAGTATACTAACTGAGCAACACGTCAGTTTTTGGTTTGCACGCTTTCCTTGTCTTCTGTCCTGTTCTTGTCCTGTTTAAGTCTGTAGTCTGAGAGGGCCGCTTTAATAGCATCTTCTGCAAGCACTACGGGAAATAAAAAGGAAAACAAAACAATAAAAAAAGAGCTTGAAATGCATATGCATTACAGACAGCTATATCGATTTAAATGTGAACCTGCACCCTTTTGTGGGTTAGCACACCTAAATTTGAACTTACTGGAGCAATGAAGCTTAACCGGAGGAAGACAGAGTTCCTTTGCAATGTCTGTGTTCTTGATCTTCAGGGCTTCGTCAATCTACAGGATGAAAGTGAGACGCATCAAATCATCAATGGAGATGTTCTTGCTCTTTCCCCTCCTCATTTGCTCTATATCGACTCACCGATTTTCCCTTCACCCACTCTGTTGCCAGAGAACTAGAGGCGATGGCGGATCCGCAGCCAAAAGTCTTGAACCGTGCATCAACTATCTTGCCATTTTTATCCACCTCGATCTAAAAACGACAGACGGCTAATTGTACAGAATGCGTCTGAAAGTAGAGACAAAGTAAAATGCTCAACTCCATACCTGAAGTTTCATAACATCGCCGCAGGCTGGTGCACCTACCAACCCCGTCCCCACATTCTTGGAGTTCTTATCTAGAGAGCCCACATTTCTTGGGTTTTCATAGTGGTCGACGACCTTGAAGAGAGTCACAACACCATAAGACGTGCTTTGTTTTTATAGGATTTCGATGGAAACGCAAGGCTATTAAAGATAGCAAATGTCACACGTATGGATATTCTCTTACAGCACATGACGCTCACGATCAATAAGATTGGTGACATTAAGTTGTTCAGCTGATTACGTTACATTACTTTACCTTTTTGTGGTAAGAACAGAGCACTTTCGGTTGAGGGCTGAATAACCTTCTGCTAAATAACAACAAAGACGTAGGGTGTCGTAAATATACGTGCGCCATGTTTGCACCCGGAACCTTGATCTGCGCCGTACAACCTCTGCGCATGCGCATTTCATATCTACAGTTTCCCCGCCCCCACAAGCTTTATCAAAGCACTGAGCAGGACAAATAACAGACGTAGTAACACATTAAAATACATAAAACGTTTACAACCAAACCAAAAGAAGGAGGAATTGTGATCAATGCAAAAGAATTACAGTAGACAAAAAAGTTGGTTTGCAGTATACAATTATAGAAAAGAAAACATAAATCAATAAATAATTTGACATGTTCAATTTTGGTCAAAGACAAACATAATACATATGTTAGTAATATTAAGAGCCTTTTATTTTAAACTGATTAAAACACCAAATTACTTTTTTTATTGGAACTTTACATTTGTGGTTGTGTAATGTGGCAAAATTTTAAATTTATTTATGTGAAATTTTTTATTGCATGTTTTATCATTGTAATTATAAATGCCAAATGTGACATTTTGTAATAGTCTATAAAAGGCTAATATGAGATTTTCAATTTGTATACACAGTCACAAAACCAAATGTTTAAGCGTGAATAACACGACACTTCACAATAATGCCCCAGTTGTTTTTATACCTGGTGAGGACTTCTGCAAAACTTTGCAGATGGCTTTAGAAAACAAAAACAAAGGAACAGAAAAATATATAAATCCAGAAACATATGCAAAATTCAAAACACAGCAGTATCAGACTGAAGGAACAATTTTTTTTAAAAAGTAAATTGGACAGAAAATACAACATAAAAGACAAAGGCTTAATAAAACTTCAGTTCAGTTAAACACCCGGTTAAAGTCCGCAACAAATAAAACTATGTTAACCACATGAATATGAAAGTTCATTAAAATAAAAAGATTACGAGTTCAATTGTTTATTTTGATAGTATCTCTTCAAACTTCCGATGATAAACGGAAGTGTTCGAGCGAACGAGAGTAAAAACTCTTTACTGACAATACAACGAAGAAGCGGCCCCTAAAGTCCCCTAAAGGCAATAACATGTTGCACCCGGGGATGGGCCGAAGGGCAGACTCGACAGACGGCAACATTTCCAATTACCTAAAGGTGGCAGTGATGCAACTTTATTGATGCTATCGGCCGTTAATCGCCAAAGAAGAAGTCGTAGCAGTGGTAGTAGAAGAAGAAGAAGCCGATTTCATTTCCAACATGGCAGCGGCTAGTAACGCAGAGCATACGCAGTTGCAAGATATGGAAGAAGATGTGGGAATGGAGGAGAGGGAAATGGATTCGGAAGATAACGAAGAAGAGGACATGGGAGAAGAAAATGTGGACGACGAAGAGGACGATTCTTCGGAAGACGAGAAAGAAAATGAAGCTGAGATCCAGCGGCTGGAAGAGCAGGTACTTGGTAGTAAACTCACGCTAGCCGACGAGCTAACGGGAATGAATGGATGCTAAATACGAGATACAGTTGACAGGATTTGAAAAGATGAGGTGCTCTTATCGCCTGTGGCTTAAATTAAGTGGGTGACATTGTTACTGATGTCATTTATGATTGATGAAACAATCGCATGAGTGTGCATAATTCGACGTCATTCCCAAACATATCGTGACTAGCTTGCTTGCTAATGTGTTACGCTAAGAACTTTGCACACGCGCCCTTTTTTAAACTTTGTGATCCTGTTGTCATTAAAGCTGGGGGTGCTAAAGATAAAGGCTATATATGCAGAAATATATGATGCACTTTATTGCAACTATTTGAGTTGAATTCAAATTTTGGAATAAGCATAATGTTTGAAGTATATTATTTTATTATGTCGTGACTATTAAAAAATAAACACCTGCAGTTCCATTATTGTCATGTAGTTGTTATAACCACCCTTCACTTAGGTTACCCACGGGTGAAGACATGTCACCCTAATGTCTTGTGTTTTGCAGCTGTCGATTAATGCTTTTGACTACAACTGCCATGTTGATCTAATCAAACTCCTGAAGCAAGAGGGGGAGCTTTTCTCTTTGCGTAAGGCAAGGCAGAGGATGAGCGAGCTTTTCCCACTCACTGAAGGTTGGTGTATGTGTGATGAGGTTGTTGATGATGCCACTTGAAAGTACTTTCCATCTAAAAGCCCATTTTTGTCATTCTCTGCAGAAATATGGTTGGATTGGCTCAAGGATGAAATCCACCTGTCTGAGGAGGAACCAAATAGGGAGAAACTCTATGAACTTTTTGAAAGGGCTGTGAAGGACTATATCTGTGAGTGCTTGCTCCATGGTCACCAGATTTGTTTGGTATATGACCCTTGCGTTTTTGTCACTATTTTGTGTGTTTTTGTCATTTCAGGTCCAGATATTTGGCTCGAATATGCTCAATATTCCATTGGTGGCATGGGGTTACCAGGTGGGATCGACAAGGTGAGATCCATCTTTGAGAGAGCTGTGACAGCTGTAGGGCTCCATATGACCAAGGGACAGATGGTCTGGGAGGCGTACAGAGAGTTCGAGAATGCCATCTTTTCCACATTACAGGTTTGCTTTTCATCTGTATTACATGTTTCCACTACTGGTCTATGCGTGTGTACGTGAAAGCCAATTTCTGAAAAGAGGCAAGATTTACACATTGCATTTGGTAAAATCAAAGCTTTAAAATCATAATACAATAATCACCTCAATGTATCGCAGAATCAAATTTGATGTTGGACTCACCGAGATGCTGTTCCTTCTGTTGGTTTTACCTCTCAGCCTCCACTCGGCAGAATTCCCAGTCATGAAGAACAAGGGCTACTTAATAAACAGCTGGAGCGAATCCACACACTTTTCCGTCGACAGCTGGCCATCCCGTTAATGGGTGAGCATCATAGTACTGTTGCTGTATAAATGAAGGATTTTCCATCTCACTTTTCTTTAAAAGCCGCAGAAAGCTCTATTTACAAGGCAGCTGCTTTGTGGGATACGTCTAATTAGTTCTGGTTGTAATGTGGTGTCAGAATTGTTTTTGTATTACTGGACTAGATAGGCTTTCTCTTTTTCTGCTGCTCCTCTGTAAATAGTGTAATAGGAAACTAACCATGAAGCAAAAATGTATCCTGATGCTTTGTAGACATGGATGCTACCTATGCAGAGTTTGAAGCCTGGTCAGAACAGGGAGTGTCTGACACCATCAAACATCACTACAAAAAGGCTTTACAGCAGATGGAGAAGTGCAAACCTTTTGAGGAGTCTCTGGTAAATAAAGTGCATCTCATAGCATTCTCATTCATTTGTTATTTTAACATAAATTAAATTTTAGTATGTTTAACACCTGTGTATTTCTGGAATTGTAGCTGGCAGCAGAACCTCCAAAGATGGCAGAGTATCAGAACTACATTGACTTTGAATTAAAAGAAGGCGACCCGGCACGGATCCAGATTATCTTTGAGAGGACGCTGGCAGAGAACTGTTTGGTACCAGACATGTGGGCAAAATACAACACGTATCTTGTGAGTATTTGAAAAGGTGACACTTGATGTCGATTCTGTAATATAGTTCCTGACACTTCGGGGAACTGGCCAGTCATTCATTAATAGTTTAGAAAGTTATCCGAACAAAAGCGTTTTACATGCATTCTTTGTTGAGCTTCATATTTTTATGTCCTTTCTATTTTCTTTGTGTGCTCCTTAAAGGATCGCCAGCTGAAAATCAAAGATTTGGTGGTCTCCACTCATGACCGTGCTGTGAGGAACTGCCCCTGGACGATGGGCCTGTGGAAAAGTTACTTGCTAGCTCTTGAGAGACATGGAGCTGACCATCAGACCATCTCAGGTAACGGAGCACCGTGAAGCATTACGTTGGTATTTTAGAACGTGTGCACTCGTTTATTTTTTTTTGTGTGTGTTCTTCACAGATGTTTTTGAAAAGGCGCTGAGTGCAGGCTTTATTCAAGCAACAGATTACGTGGAGATCTGGCAGGCGTATCTAGACTACCTGAGGAGGCGTGTGGACTTCAGTAAAGGTTGGAGGGGTTTAGGTTCCTGTTCAGTAGCTGTTATATCCATGTGCTGATCCCACGTCACTCCTCTGTGTTTCTTGTTTGATAGAATCAAGTAAGGAGTTGGAAGAGCTGCGTGGAGCCTTTGCTCGATCTCTGGACTACATGAAGCAGGATGTTGAAGAACGTATGTGGGTTTGAACGTGACTGAGGTTAGTTGTGGTAATGATGTGTTTGATTTGACTTTGTCCTTTGGGTCCTGTCACTGTAGGGTTTGGAGAAAGTGGAGATCCATCTTGTATCATAATGCAGATCTGGGCAAAAATAGAGGTAAGCATTGTTGTTTTGATGATGTTGATTGTGTAACTGTTGATTTAAAGATGTTTACAGTGGTTTGTGTAACATTTGTATTGTACTGATATCGTTCTCCTCTGCTCCAGGCTCTTCACTGTAAGAACATGCAGAAAGCCAGAGAACTGTGGGATACGATTATGACCAAAGGGAACGCTAAATATGCTAACATGTGGATGGAGTACTATAACCTTGAAAGGTCTATTAATCATGTAGGACTTCTGTGTGATTACACAAGTGGCCTGTGCTGGTGTACAGCTTCCCTGACGCTGTCCTTCACCTGCAGGTCTTATGGAGACTCCGCCCACTGTCGGAAAGCTCTTCACAGAGCAGTCCAGTGCACATCGGACTATCCCGAGCATGTGTGTGAAGTCCTGCTCACCTTTGAGAGAGTGGAAGGTAAAGAAATCCCCGACGTTTGTAAATCCAATCTAAAATCACATTGGTCACTTGCCTGTAAATTAAGATCGAGGTAGATTTTTGAATCTACTCGTCCTACCCGTAGGCTCTCTGGAGGACTGGGACCTGGCGGTGCAAAAGACAGAGACCCGGCTGAGCAGGGTTAATGAACAAAGAGCACGGGTAGGAGCGCAGACCGGCCCACTCTGCTGCACGGCTGTATTGTTTGGCTGTTTTCAGCTCATGTTGGGTTCTGCCTTCTGTCAGGTGGCTGTGAAAGAGGCCAACATGGCTCGCCAAGAGGAGGACAGAGCCGAGCAGCGGCGAAGGGCCAAGTCAGACAAGAAGGCTCAGAAGAAGATGGGAAAGGACGTCCATGCCGGGGAAAAGAGGAAAGCACAGCAGGATTATGAGGACAACTGGAACAATGGCACAGGTGAATAAATGATGAAAGTCTGGATTTGAAGGTTGAGATTTTGTTTTTGAATATCGTTAATCTTCTCTGGCAGAACAAGCTTCTAAAAGGCACAGAGGAGATGAGGACCAGACCATAGAGGAGCAAATGGAGACGGAGACGGGACTCTTGGGGAAGAATGCTCCACCAGGCTTTAAAAAGCCCCAGCAGGGGGCTTCAGCTGCTCCTCCGAAGCAAGGGGATGATAAACCAGAGCTGCGCAGTGATGATAACAGTGTCTTCATCAGTAACCTGGCTTACACGCTGGAGGAGCCGGAAGCAAAGCTCAGGACGATGTTCGAGCCATGTGGGCCCATCAGTCAGATTCGGCCCGTTTTCAGCACCAAGGGCACCTTCAAAGGATACTGTTACATCCAGTTTGAATCCGTGGTTTCAGTCTCTGAAGCACTGAAGTTGGACCGACAGGAGATGGAGAACAGGCCCATGTTTGTATCACCATGTGTGGACAAAAACAAAAACCCAGACTTTAAGGTACGTTTAAAATGTCACTGTTGTTTTTCAGCTTAATCAACACACGCACGTCCTCGTGTTCAGCCCAGCAGAAACTGTTGTCGTCCTTGTAGGTGTTTAAGTACAACACATCCATTGAGAAACAAAAGATCTTCATCTCTGGGCTGCCGTTCTCCTGTACAAAAAAGCAACTGGAGGAAGTCTGCTCAAGCTACGGCACCATCAGAGATGTCCGTTTGGTCACATATCGCTCGGGGAAGCCCAAGGTGAGCCGTGAACGACGGAGGCCGCGACTGAGCCGTTGCCGATCACATTGGGTCACACAGCTGACGTCTCAACCATCCGTTGATTTGCAGGGTCTGGCGTACGTTGAGTTTGCAGAGGAAACGCATGCTTCTCAGGCGGTTCTGAAGATGGATGGTACGGTGATAGATGGCAATACAATTTCAGTGGCTATAAGCAACCCTCCACGCAGGAACATGGATAAACCTGGCTCCGGCAGGCCCTTGGATCCGATACCGCGGCAGGTCTACGGAGCGTAAGTTGCCTGTTTTTCTTTTAGAGCAGGACTTTGCCGCTGGTCCGTAGCCTCCATGTGGTATGTGAAGAAATCGCAAGCTGTTGCTGACCCGAGTTATTTATTTTACGCAATCGCATCTAACACTTTTACTGAATAATCAAATGCATATATACGGTACTGTATACAACATTTAAAGAGGCTGCTCTCCAGCGGGTCTTTCTTAGCCTGTGTTCTGAAGCTTTGTCATGTTGGAACACATCCCATAAGTTGACAACCTGTTTTAGAGGTCTCCCATGTTGCCAGTGTTGGAAAAAACTAAAAAGGGTTTGTTGTTGTTGTTGTTGTTGTTGTTGTTCTCAGGAGGGGAAAAGGACGCACTCAGCTGTCAATGGTTCCTCGTTCGCTGCACCGACAAAACCTGCCCGCGAACAACGTGGAGAATGGAACGTCGGCAGCAGCATCAGCCAGCACGTCTGCAACTGCAGAGACCAAATCTTTGTCCAACTCAGACTTTGCCAGAATGCTTCTCAACAAATGAGGAGAAACGTAAATGCCGCCTTGTGTTCCCACAAATAACTTGCTTATTTTCCTGTCACCGGTTACCTGGCCTCCCTTTAATCTTGTCATCATTTCTGCAAGATTGCCTTAACCCCCCAGCTGCTGTCCTCTGGTGAAGCCTTTTGTTTGAAGGGAGCTGGCAGGCCCTTTTATAAATGAAGATATCACATTTGTATGTAAATACATTGTATAATTGTGTGTATATATTTTTGTGTCTGTTACAGAGAAAATAGAAGCGTTGGGTGATTTTTATTTTTTCTTTGTTTCAAGATTTTAAGCAAGAGTGGACATTTTTAAAAGGCTATAGAGGCTGTACTGATGTGTGGTAGAGTTTGTCTGTACATAGGTGTGCTGAATATTCTCCAGATTTTCCATTTTGTTCACCTCCGGATGATGTTTTGGTGTGATTGAGGAAATCATTTTTGCGTCACATAATGTAACCAAACACCTGTTTGGTGAGAGTATATTGTAAATAGGACCTGCCTCTGTCACTGATGCCTGATATTGGAGTGAAATCTGTGCGTCCTGAGTTTTCTTTATTGTAGTGCTCTCAGTATTGTGATTCACACACTTTTTCCACCAACTGCTCCATGGTTCCTTTACTGTTGGCCAACCACTTTCCTGCACATTTAATGTGTGTCCAACAGGGTAGAACTGTACAGTGACTCCTAGATGTTTAGCAGATAATTATTAAACTTTTGAGAAAATGTCCATCCATTTGTACTTTCATGTGATTTTTTTTTTTAAAGAAATAAACTTTAGTTTTAGCAGGTTATTGACATGACGCTGGGCAACATCACTGTGCTGCACCAAACATTGGGATTTGGGGTTTTTTGTTTTTGTAGACTAAAGGAGTGAGAAGCTGTATATTCATTAATATTTATAAAGTCAAATTGGTTATAGAATTACATGAGGAAGCTTGACTTGACCTTCCTCATCTCCACATTATGTCTGCAGCTCCTACAAAGCAGATCTATGCAGCTGTTAAATAATACTAAATAATACACAGCTCACAGGATTGAAATAAAGCTGCATTTTCACTACAGAACAGATTTAAATAATTCTTCTCTCACCAAAGTGGCCTCTTCCAAAAAGAAATATGTTTCAACAAGTCACATTCATCTTTTGTGTAAATAATAAAAAAAAACAGTGTAATGCTTGGGTGTCTGTTTGAGTTAAGGGTTGAATAAATGTCTGTTTATTCAATGGTGTTTCTCTTTCATTCAGAATCTGCAGACAGTTAATGTTGAACAGTTTTATCATAAAATAAATAGATGACAGCACCACACCCACAAGCTGAAAGAGCTACAGCTGAAGTGGCCACCAGGACAGAACCAGAACTCTTTCTTGCCATTGCACATCAGTAGTCAAGCCAGGAAACTAAAACATATTCAGCCATCTAGAATCTTTTGTGAACAAACTGGAATGGGAGGAATATGTATGAAACAGCAACATTTCTATGATCCTGCAGCAGTTTTGGTGAATTCAACAGGAATCTGAATTAGACTAGCAGCAAATAACAAATACAATCAAAGATCTAATCAGCCTTTCCCCACATGCTGACATGTCATCTCTTTGGCTCTCGCTGCTTCAGTTGTGGATTGAGATGGTCTGTTTGCAGTCTGGACAAGGCTGGTCCTGACCGGCTGCGGGCAGCCCCACAGTGTAGTCCGTCGTGGAAATCAACAAAGTGTCCAACGTCATCTCTGTGCATTTGGCTATGAAGCGAATGAAGGGCCGAACGTCGCCCTCGTTGGCCGTGTCCAGAGCCGTGTAATACTCGGCTCGTTGCTCTTTGCGTATGGTGATGGGCGGGTACCGTGCTTGCAACAGCACGAGGTTCATCAGCAGCCGCGACGTGCGCCCGTTGCCGTCGACGAACGGGTGCACGTACACCAGCTTATAGTGGGCGAGAGCTGCAAATTCCACAGGATGCAGCTGCAGGGCCTCTTCCGAGTTGAGCCACTGTACCAATTCTTCCATGTGTCTCTGGAGGTCACGAGGATGCGGGGGGATGTGGTGGCCCACAAACACCTGGTTTGTGCGCAGCCGCCCCCCTTCCACGGGGTCTACGTAGCCCAGCACCCGGCGATGGATCTCCAGGATGTCGCCAAGTGTCATCATCCCTGATCTGGACAACAGCGTGGTGTTGATGTACTTCATAGCCGCGTCCACGCCGATGGCTTCATTTTGCTCCTGGAGGCTCTTTCCGGGGACGGCGTAACGCGTCTCGATGATGTGACGGATCTCGGACAGCGTGAGCGTGTTGCCTTCGATGGCCACGGTGTGGTAGATGTGGTGGTAGTAGGTTTCCTCCATCACTCTGCGCAGTGCAGAGTTGCCCTTGGGGATGGACATGAGCCGGCGCACTTTACTGTCGATGATGCCGAAATAACGCTGGTCGATCTCTTCCACCAGCGGAAGTGTGCGGTCTTTGCTGACTAGAGCCTTCTCGTTGCACGGCGAGATGGCCAAAGCTTTACTGTAGAGGTGGTCCGCTTGGACCACGTCCTTCTCCTCTTCCAGGATAGTCCCCAGCTCGGTGAGGGCATCTACAAACTCCGGGTTCATGCTGAGCGCGTGCACCAGCAGCTTCTGTGCCTTCTCCCTCTTGCCCAGCTTCCTCATCTCCAAAGCCTGCTGGAGCGCCGCTTTCGCCTCCAGCTCCATTTCTGCATGATACAGCAGAACAATTTAACACAGGTATATGTGGACAAACATTAGACTCCAAGACAGGGAAATTGTGTATTTTACTAATACAGACTATTTACTCATGCTAAGAAAATATGATGAGACAAACAACAAATTGCTAATTAGGCTAGTAGATTAGTGGACCTGCGGCTAGCACCGTGTCTGACACGCTACTCCACTTGCAGCAGTACCTTTGCTGGGCTTGGCCCGATGAGGCAGCAGATCAAGGCCAGTAAAGGGAACAGTCAGGCTGGTGGACTGAACAGCTGAAGCTTGCGGGGAACTTTCCCACAGCTGGCAGCGGAGCTGAGCGATGCCTCTCAAGGCGGCGCAGTATTGGTTCTCTACCCCCACCAGGGGCACCAGGAGCGCCACCAGAGAGCCGAGGAAGACGCACAGCAGCGGGCCCCATCCTCCGAGGACACGGCCGCCAGAGTAACGCCATAGCGACACAGCAGCCATGACGATTCGGGGGTAAATCCTCCATCCTTTGGTGGTACGAGTCCCCATGTCTGTATTCACCCCAACCGGGCGACACGACGAGCTTCACCCCGGGGAAAACACACAATCATGATGGAAGCTGGACAACACCAACACCGCAGACAAATTCACTTCAGTCACCCTTCATTTCCTCTCAAATCGGCGGGCAGAACCCCGTCTGTCCGATTTATGAGCTAAAATATCGAAGTAATTCAAGACAGACGAGTTTCAGCCTCTGTGCCCCTGTATACAAAATACACATCACCCACTTCCTCGGTGACCACGTACCAACATACTGGAACCTAATTGGTCAGCGCAACATTGAAGGGCGGCACCGATTGGCTGACAGCGCAGCAATACAAGAGCGGGTTCGTAGCTGCCGCTGATTGGACCATTTACATTAGCAACCACCGATCTGATGTTATGTGACGCCAGAAAAGGGCACCATTAAAATGTTTTAGAGGGCTGTCAACATCCGAACCGATTTCAGTAATAATCGAATCATTGAATTGTCCGAAAGATCAGCTTAATTTATCCACGTTCCATTGGACTTTGTAGAAACCAATAGCCCTGGAGTTGTTTGCTACTTGGTATTTCCGAGAGCTGATGTATGTCCTACTCCAAGTCAGTTTAATAGAAATAATGGCAGCCTTTGAGTTTGCCCCTGTTGGATATTAAAATAATCGAATCACTCTCATCAGTCGTGATTGTGCCTGTTCTCCCTTTGAGCTTTGAATTCAGATTCAAATTTCCTTTATTTATCCCACAACAGGGACATTTACGGCGCAACAGCAGCATAAACACACAGAGGAAAAGACATTCAGGAATGCAAGGGTAGAAAAAGAACAATAAATAATAATAATAAAAATATAATACAAACAAAATGAAATAAGAATAGAAATATACAGTATATATAAATATAATAATACAAAGCATTTATTTTCTTTGAAAGACCAGGGCTCCTGAGATCCTATGATGCATAGGTTCAGGGTAACCATGGCTACCCAACGCACCAGTCCGAACACGTTTGGGCTGCCACACTGGTATAGAGAGCTTCCTCGTGTTGGACACTTATGTGATCAGACAGAGATGACAACTCGAGTGAATCAGATACCAGAGGGAGATGAAAAGAAGAGAAAATGTTCAGAAGGGAAATGAAGGAAATGCCAGAAAGCAGGGAAACGACAGACGACAAGAGGAAACGATTATGAGCAGATGTGAAAGCGCATTAGACATGAAATGAAGAGCGTAATACAGAAGAGCAGAAAAAAATGAAACCCACGGAAGGACGGACCTAATTCTCTGATGTGGCCCTTCTCTTTGATGTAGCCTTTGTCTTTGATGTGTCCTTTCTCTTTGTTTTGTGGTCATATCAAATTGTTCAGTAGAATCGGTCGTTTTCAGTTTGCTCTGATCACTGGATGCAAGCGCAGCTTCACTAAACACTACAGGTCCCGAAGAAGTGACGATAAAACTACTCATTTCTTTGAAAAGAATGTGATTCTCTGCAAGAAGAGGACATTAAAAAGTTCCCTTATTGTCTCTGTTTCCTCTTCCAAAATCCCAAATCAAATATTAATGAGGGATTCTGCCGGATGTTCTCCAACAAACAGCAGATGTCAGCATTGCTCCGTAAAGCAAAGCTGAACACGGGACCTCTTATCCCCAGAAGCGTGCTGCAGCACTCGGCCTCAAAGAACAGCATCATCTAGTTTCACTCTCAGGCCATCACGACACGAAGGGGATCTGAATGATGCTGACGCAGCCTAGCTTCTTCACCTTTTCCACTTGGCAATATTTTGCCAGCATTTTTACTATTTCTTTTAAGATTCTATGAAAAGCTCTCATATTTTTACCCATAGCACAGATATATTTTTTTCATGGCGCGACCACCTATTGGCAGTTGTGTGAGGTGATGAGGATTGGTGTCTGTGAATGTGAATGTCAACGCCAACACTAGAGACGGTGCAGCTGGAGGCTGTGATGGATGAATTTCGCTGGAGTCGCAGGAAAAGCAGCTCTCTGTGATATTTTGATTGTGTCGGGTTCATCTTGTTCCCAGTGAGCCCCGGGGAATCGCTCTGACACCATTTACCCTAAATTCTGCTCAACCTGCAACACACATGTCTTTTCTTTGTCCTGTGTCCTGCAAAAGTGTGACGGTCATGTGAAGATTCCCCCTGTGAATTCAATACTGGGGGAAGCAGCTACATTAAAATGCTTTGTTGTTGTGTTTGCAGTGTTGCCACAGGATATTATTTTACAAAGCTGCCTAAAAAAAACTCCACCTTGGCAGTAGTTTCTGTGGCGTCTTGGTTGGAAAGTCTACACAAAGATCCGCAACAGTCAAGAAGAGACTGCTTTATTGTTTAAAACAAAGGACAAACAGGAGATAGCTGGCAGCGGATAATGGCATGAAGTGAACGAGGTGGACGTATTCTGCTCCCATCTGGCACAGACTCCTTCAGCTGTGGAAACAAATGAAACTCCAAGACTCTGGAGTTAAACCCACTGGCAAGCGCCATCCTGTATTTACCCTTTGGATACAGTCGAATGCCCCTGAGTGTGCATCCTCCCCTCGCCCCAGTTGTGCTGTTTTGAATTATCTTTATTCTTTGTGCATCACAGGTGTTCTTTTCCAGACATGTTAATTTAAAGAACACTCCAGAGGCAGCCTCATAGAAGACTACCATGACACTCAGCCTGTTCCAGTAGGACTTTGAACCGTATGTCAAGGAGCAGAAAATCCGTCTGCTCACCTGGAAAAAAAAGTACAAATCATAATATCAGGGCAAGAAATAAATCCCTGTGGCACAGGTGGCACTCCACCTCTGTCCTCGCTGCAACCTCTGTGGAGCCCGCCCGCCTTTCTGTCTGAGACGAGGCTTTGTTCTAGGTGATAGAGCAGGGTGTCAGAGATAAAGAATCTAGTTAAGCGAGCAGCCAGGAAGGGAGAGAGAAAGACGGTGGCTGGGAAATGGATGACAGCAAAGACAGAGTTGAATAGAGCAACAGCTGCTCTTTACTGCTGCCAATTAAAACCTCTGTCTGAATAAATCAGCTGCAAAATAGGAGGGCCAAACGTTCGCTATAGCAAAGCGCTGCACCCTGGAGCTCCAGTGATCTGACGATGCTACACCATCCTGGTTCCCCTCTGCGGCTCTCCAGTCTGCTCAGAGTAGGTCAGAGGAAAGTGGAGAGATTTGGCTGCTTCCCTCGGTGCCAAATAGGTAATTACTGGAGCTTTTCACCGTCGGTGTCTGCCACACGGGGATTAGAGCCAATATCCCCGACACCTGAATGGAGAAGTCACTGATTACCCCTCTGCATAAATGAATCAACTAATGCATTATGTATTTATAGAAAAGATTGATTTAACAGCAGAAAGATGTAGGTACCTTTAAAAGTCATCTATTTTAAAACAGAGACTTCTTTAATAGCTGGTAATAAATACAAATGTAAGACTTAGTATAAAGAGAAATATTATTTATGATTCATGCAAAGGAAGCACTGTCTCTTGAAAAAAGACATATAGACACTTCACCTCAGAGCAAAGGAACTCATTTGGCTGAAAAATACTGACTCAATAGGTCAATAAATCTCTCAGCTGATCTAAAAAACGAAGCAAGCAACAGCCGCGCGTGCACACACACACACACACACACACACACACACACAGACACGCTTGAGATCACAAGTCCTAACTAAGCATTTCTTGTCCTCACCATAAGCTGCATAAAGACTGTAGAGGGATCTATCTACCTGTTTGCAGCGCACGAGAGGCTGCAGGCCGTTCGCAGATAATGAGTTTTATTGAAGAGCTGCGCTGTAAATATGTCAAAAGTGAGAAATTTAGTGTGACAGGACTCCTAGCCCGAAGCCTGGGGAATCTGGACATGATTTATTACATTAATGTCCCTATCTGTCACAATGTCCTCTAAGCGGGGCCATCTCGCAGCTGGCCATTTGCTGAAGGTGATGAAGATTTGTGTCCGTAAATGAGGGAAATAGCCGCAGCATCGAGATGGGTTTGGATGCTTCTGTGGGTCCTCTGCGGGGTCACCAGGTAATCATGGCGCTCGCTGATATTCCCGTTCTGACGCCAACGCAACCATGACTCACCATCCGTGGGCGGTTTTTTAGTTTCTTCACCCAACAGGAGACCAACGCTGGCTGCCCGATCTCATTTGTGTTCTCGGCGCCTTCAGCTGTTGCGCGACTTGATTTCCAAAGTGCAGTTTGCGGATTCTGTTGTAAGTGTAATCGTGTTGAGTGGAACCGCTCTCGCCACCCCTGTCTGCAGCCAGCTCATGATATCACAGCAATCAGCCCCAGTGTCTGCCTCCTGCCTTAAGAGTGGCAATCAATTTTATCCGTGTGTCCTTGTCCTGATATTATTAGAGATACTTATTTGGTAATATCAACCATCTCAGTTTAGATTTCATTACATATTAAGCATTCTGTCCACGCTATAGTGAGTAAAGCTTCACTCGTGTATCCACAGTTGTGTTTCACGTCAATAACTAAACACAATGAGACGACTCTCTGTCCCCTAAATCACTAAATATATCGTCAGTGTGCACATATATGAATTCTAGGCTTAAGTTAGCATTATTGTGCAATCACATCTTGTTTTAATTAGTAGTAAGACAGCGTGTGACGGGGATTGTTAGGAACCTGTGAAAGAGCACATTCAAAGAGACTGCAATGCCATTTTGTCATTGGGTATGAGTCTTCGCTCTGGGATCTCCCTGCCCTTCAATGTGCACACGTGGAAAGGTCCCGTATGGCTGAACCCCATCTGGAGGATGACATACACAAAATAAATAGCCAAAGGCGTCTTCCTGTCATTCCTTTTCCTCCATCTTCAAGTTTTTATGGAGAGCGAATGTGGTGGCGTTGAGTGTTATTGGTGGTACGATTCAGAAGACGCGAGGCGTCGGCCCAGCTGGGAGCTGAAGGATGTTTCTAATTTAAACCTCATTAAGATGCTTGTTTGATTGCTCTATTTTTGTCTGTGTCATAATGATGCCATAAATGTAAATGACGGTAAAGGACTATACAAGCAGAGAGCCCGTGGCCACCAGTCTGGGTCTCTGTCAGGATTAGCATCGCTGAAACAGGATCAAGTGGCATACTTGATCATTGAATGTCTGTAATCGGGTACAAACCATCCAACAGAGAGGACTGAGTCAATATGCTGGAGTAAATAATTTGCTATCCTCCAAACATCAGCTGTACCAGTTTCCTTTTGAATTGCAGTGCAGAGGTGAATGTCAGAGCACTCCACACTTTAATCTATTTGTTGTTAAAAAAAGTTGTGAAAAAATAAAAATAAAACAAGATTAAAAAATAGTTGGGTAAAGCATAAAAACTGAACCTGTCAGCAAAGAAGAAGCCGCTGACACACAGGCACCAAAGGAGAATTTATGAAAGAGTGCAACCCCCCAACAAAATTCTTTATTTTCAGCTGTGATGAGTTTTTCAAGATGTATGAATCATGCACAGCAGCATTTAAGGCATGGATGCATCACTTCCTGGAGAGGGGCGAGGGTTTGTTCCTGTGGTCCTTTCAACACGGTCACTATGTTTCTCCAGCTGTGACCCCGGATGGGGTCCTTTCTGCAGAGGTGGATTTCAGGGGAAGAGATTACCGCTGCTGATCGGAGCGCATCTGCTGCACATTAATCTACATATGAGTTTCTACAAGGGGCATTAAGCTAGCTGTTATACTCAGGTTCCTTGAAAGAATTCAAATGGAACGTTGGCCGTCCAGAGAGAGAACCCAATACTGAACCTGTAATCGAATTGCAGGGGAGGCCAGTCATGATTATAGGCTTTCTGCAGGGTTTGAAAGTCAAGACACTTAAATAAATGAAGAAACGTCTGTGCTGTTCTTCGGCTGAGGCCGCAGCTGGAGGTCAGACTCTCCCTGCATAAAGCCCGCCTCCAGCTGTCTGTCGGTGCGAGGCTGGCAGACTGAAATTAGCATGGCTGCAAAGCTCCACCCATATGGATACCATGGAAACAGCTAATATTATATCATGTCGGCGTGTAGATAACAACAACCGACCTGGACATTAAACCTAACCTGTAAAAGAGAGATGAGGTCACACGTTTAAGGATAGTTTTTGCTGCAGAAATGACTCCCTACATGCCTTTAAGAGCTGAAATCCTCAACAGGAAGCCCATAATTGTCCCTCTGAGGTGTAAATATCACCTGTCGAAGGCAAATCTGTGCCTCAAATACACTCCAGGCACTTTTATTTCCTGCCCGTTTAAAAACCATCTGCAACGAGGCTTTGGGCTTGTCTGGTAGACGACCGTGACACAGATCAAGCGTGTGAAGAACCCTCCATCAGGGCGCTGAGGGTGCTTGAGCTCCAGTCATTCCTTGAAGGACAATCTCGTATTTTCCTCCTGCGTTGGCCCACTTTCATTCTGCCTACAATCATGCATTGGCTGGTATTGCCCGTTTAGAGGACCTTTTTGCTGCATCCCTGCGGCGCTTATGGTATACGACCGTGACAGTGAGGGCGCGATCAAGTTGTCTTTAATTTGGATGCACGAAGCTGCATCAGTGATGAGCGTGAAGCTGGTAAAACCAGGCTGATTTGACTGGTGCAGTAATTACAGCACCCAGGCTCCGCGGTCTGCGGCTGCAACAGCTGCTGCTTTTTACTGTCTGGTATTAGAAACATCTGTATCAAAGGCTGCGAGTGATTCATCATCTGTCTCGGATTGCCACGGCTCCTTGAGCACCGTGCACCTCCGTCACCCAACGCTGCGAACGCCTACATCTGTTTAGCGACAGACACATCTGGCAAAAGTAAAAAGGGAAGGGTCAGTGCTATTGTGCAAAGTCCAAGAAGTAGCTTAGAGGAACTAAGGGGGGTTAAAGATTTAAAGCTTTAGCAATGTTAATAAGCTGTGATGAAAAGATCTTAGTGAGCTTCAAAGTCATTGAAACTCCTGAGCTGGTTGCATTAGAAAGCAGCCCTCAATCAAATGTAATATGCAAAAACTAAGATTTCTAGTTCTGCTTAAAAAGAAAAACAAAAGAAAAAAAACCCCCCTATTTTTGTCATGTTTACAGACAGTTGTTTTGACCTCAAGATGAAGTACTGAAAATGTTGAGGGAAGCGAAGTGTTGAGAAATCACACAGTCATCTCTTCTTAAAAAGGAGAACAGGGTGAGACTCTCATTAAGCTCTGGACGCCACCAAGGAGGGAGGTCTGTGCTGCAGGTAGGACCACGATGCCACAAACATCTGTGTGTTTTAAATATATCTCATCAGTCTAAATATTGCCTTCTTGTCCCCGCAGAAAGCCCTGAGACGGTTCTGTCCCTCTAGACGAATGGATCAACTGGAATATCTAGACTATAACTACAGTTATGAGGACAATGGTTCCATGCTGACCGAGGAGACGTTTTCGCCGCACAAGCCGCTGTGTTTGAGGGAACCCTTGTGCCTGAGCTTAGTCGTGGTCAGCCTGCTCATTTTTCTGCTGGGCTTCTGCGGAAATGCTCTGGTCATCTGGGTCGCTGGCTTCAAGATGAGGAAGTCGGTCAACACCACCTGGTACCTGAGCCTCGCCGTGTCCGACTTTGTCTTCTGCGCCTTCCTGCCCTTCAGCATCGCCAGCACGGCGATGGAGGCGTGGATATTCGGCCGCGCCATGTGCAAACTAGTCCCGTCTGTCCTGTTCCTCAACATGTTCAGCAGCATCTTCCTCCTGGTCATCATCAGCGTCGACCGTTTGGTGTCGGTCGTCTTCCCGGTTTGGGCCCAGAACCACCGCACCATTAAAAAAGCCTCCGTGATTGTTTTCCTGGCTTGGCTTCTGGCCATCGCGCTGAGCGTTCCCTCCATCATTTTCCGAGACGTCAGCAGTCACCTGGGCAGGACCTCTTGCGTCAACAAATACACATCGGACCAGTACAGTCACAGCATGGTGGCGCTCAGCCGCCTCGTTGTGGGGTTCGTGGTGCCTTTCGCCATCATCATCGTCTGCTACTCTATCATCATCCTCAAACTTCGGAACAACAGGATGACCAAGTCCTCCAAGCCCTTCAGAGTCATGAGTGCGCTCGTGGCTGCATTCTTCCTCTGCTGGCTTCCTTACCACGTGTTCATCGTGCTGGAGCTCAACCAGGACAACCTCAACCGCGACCTTCTGACCGTCGGCCTCAAAGTCGGCACTTTGACGGCGGCCACCAACAGCTTCCTCAACCCAATGCTGTACGTGTTCATGGGCAACGACTTCAGGCGGAAATTCAAGAGCTCCGTGTTCTCAAAGATGGAGAACGCCATGGCGGAGGACGGCCGCACCTCCACCAGCCGGTACCTGTCCAGGACCAGCACTGTGGACGGCAGAGCCTCCACCCACATGTAGTCATGAGTGTGTGGAAAACTGTCGATAAACAAGTGTGAAGAGGTGAGGTGCGTTGAGTCGGAGAGGTGACAAATCGATCCACAGGCGCAGCACAAGACTTCGACCTCAGTCTGAGTCCTGGTCTCGTCCTGCCGACTGATAGAAACAACACAGCAGCGTGAAGAAGAAAAAGGAATTGGACTCACAGCAACATTGTCGATAATTAAATATGTTGCAAGCTTTGCCTTCTCCTCGGCTTGTGAAGCACATAATTTAATCCCAGAGGAAATAAGCCTTTTGTATAGTATAAATCTGGTAGAACAGACTCCAGGAGTGTTTTCATTTACTTTATTAACTTAACTGTTTTTTCTTTTAAGTCGGAACTCTAGTGGGGAATGGCATCAATATACAGCATCAGCTCAAAGGAAGTGTAAATTAAAAGCTAGAAACTTCTTTTTTCTTTGAATTGAGTGAATGTGGTGAGTCGAGACTAACTTTAGCCGTGTAAGACTGCATTTACCCCTGTGAATTAAACCACACCCATCTGTCAGCTTGTGGCTTTTAGCTTCTCTTTTCTGTCTCTTGGCCCTCAGCGGTTTGAAATGTTTTCGGTGTAACAAGTGGACAGATCTGGGCTGAAGGAGTTGCACAAGACTCCGGAACAATGAAAGAAAAACAGTCAAAGGCTTAATTGCGGGGGTGAGCTTTACCCAGCCGGTAATTATCATCCAGCTCTGCCCAGCTTTTCGTTGTCTTCCAGCTCGCCGAGGAAAAACATGACTCCAAATTATCTCTCAAATTGAAGCTCAATTGGCTGCAAAGAAGCACTTTGGCTGCAACAAGCTTTAAGATGTTCACAGCTTGTTTTTCTGCCTTTCTGGCCACAGAAGAGGCTGTTGAGACTGCATCAGATCTTCCACCAGTTCTTCAGTGGCTCCCTGGTGATGCCGTCACCATTATTGCGGCGTGACCATGTGATGGAAACATAGGTGGACCACGAGAAAAACGCACAATAAAGCAAATGCATGTGTGTCCACCGCATTTAAGCAACAATTCGAATAAAAAGTGGTCGTTTTAGGACAGATCTGATGATGATTTTAAGGAAAAGGTGAGTGGGAACAATACAGCGTTGGTTGGTTGTACTTGGTCAACAGACAAGAGACCATGTAAGACAATTTTCTAGACTCTTTTATTGGGCCTTATCACATTACATTCATTCCTTAGAAAATACATTCAAATATGACACCTTTGTCCTAAAAAAAGGGCCAGTCTGTCAATGAACGCCAGAGTCAATAAAGTTTAAAGCATTTATAGAGTTAAAAATAGAAATTTTGTTGATTTGTGAGCACACGCGCTACAAAAATATATTCAATGTATTCATATTATCACGAAAGGAAATTGCTTCATGTTTTCTGGCTGCTCCGCTGCCATTAACACATGAACACACGCATTCGCTCATGCACAGTTTGACCTTCCAGAGCATATGGCGTCGTGAACTGAGTACCGCTGAAAGCAGGAAAAACCTCTGCGGAGGGTTTAGAAAACGTAAAAACAAACAAAAAATAAATCATCAGCTTCCTCCGTTTCCATCAACGAAATGATTCCCAAAAAAAAGTAATCACAGCTAAACCTAAAAATGCTTTTTTTTGGGGGGGGGGGTTATCTGTGCATCATGTGTGACGTTAATTAGCGGAAATGTATATAATCATATTCTCTCTTTTGGCCGTTGCCTCCTGGAGAGATTTCTCATCTTAGGACGAGCAGAGCCTTTTTTTGGTCCTTCAGAGAAGTTATGTTGACGCAGCACAGCTGGACACCTCACAGCTGCTGCACCTTCGTCATGTTAAGGCACACGCCTGCACGCAGGAGTGCTTCTTCATCCGTTCACAGAGAACAAACACAGTTTAGACTGTCCCTTCTGATCGGGCATGAAGCTGAAAGTAAGGAGACACAAATCAAAAGTCAAAAAGGAAAGAGGGGGAGAAAGTGGCTGGAAAATGAGAGTAATATTCATCATTCAAACCGAGGAAATGGTGCAGGAAATAAAAGAGAAACGCTGAGATTCCGTTCATCATCTTGGCATGTATTCCTGTGGAATTCCAGACATTGTCCTCTTCCTTAAAGCAGCATTGACTATTATGATCTGTTTGTCGATGTTCGCTCGCATTTCGGGAGTGTACGGGTCGTACTCCAGCTTTCGCAGTCCCGAACGCTTGAAATTTCCTTCTTTCTGACCCTCGACACAGAGCAGCCGGTCCTCAGAGACCTTCAAACCCAGAAATTGGACCATTTCCTTCAGCTTGGAGAACAGGTCCTTCTTCAGATCCTCAAAGTGGACGACGTGGACATTCTTTCCATAAGTCAGCCAGTCCACAGTGTGGGACGCCCACCATGGGGCATAGTTCTTCACAAACTCGGGCCACTCTGCAAGACAAACCAGAACATGGGACATGAACACTACTTACTTCAGGACAGGGCAATAAACATCATTGAATCCTTGACCTCTAAAGCACCAACAGCGCACGACGTGACAATTTGCATGCTTCATCTTGAAAAAACAAAGGGCAGAGGCCTGACTCCTCCCCGTTGTCGCGGCGCCGTTTCCCTAACAACACTAGGAGTAAACACCGTTTCTAAAGCGTGGGCCAGATGTGCTGAGGTTTTCACAAAAACAGTCAGCTGCTAGGTCGGCAACTCTCTTTAGCTTCTGGAAAATCAATAAAATGTCACAGGGTTGATATGTGGACAAAAAAAAATAATCAGTTGCCATGGTTACTAGACCTACTTCGACAAGAGAACACGCTGCATTAAGTGGAATATGAACAAAAGAAAAAAAGATCTTGGCACATGGGATACATTTTTATGGACAATTACTTGGCCCAGAGGTTTTATTTCATTAATTATACGGCAGAAACAATAACCATTATAAGTGCTTTTAATCATCAAGTGGACCCCAGAGGAATTTAACACAACTCATTTAACACTTGACTTGTGCTGACACATTTTTAAAAGCTTGGACAAAGCAGAGTGACGAGCAAATCGAGCACAAAATTTCCCAGACAGGGCAAAAAGAAAAAATCTGTCTGGGTTTTTGTTGATGTTGTAGTGATAATAAACCAACCCCTGCTCATCAATGGCCACTTCTCAGTTTCGGAAGGTTATTACCAGGGTTAGGGTTTTCTGCTGCGTAAAAGGAGCTTATATCATAGAGGAATTGGCTTGATTCAAAATACAATTTAGTCTGTGCGCTCACCTTTCCCTCTCCAGTGAGCCTGGGAGGCAAATCCAATGTGGCCGCCATATTTCCTGTTAAATTCGGCCATTAGGGCTTTGTAAGGGTTTCGTATCACCAGAATACTGGAGTCATACGCTTCGATCTCCTTTCTGCCGCTCTCATGCGTCTTAATGCAGATGGTCCTCCCGCTACGCCAGTTATCTCGCTCCCCCTTAAACCCTGTGAAACAGTCACACACTCACATTTAGGACAGTGATATTATGTAAATATGGCAGAATTATAGATCAAAGCGCACCTTTATTATAAAGTGAACCGTCAAAGTAATAGCTGCCAGTGTAGAAACCGGTGGCCAGCTCGATGAGGTGGCGAGTCCAAGTGTTTCCAGCTCCGGGAAAACTGGCAAGAGCCATCAGATGCTTGGCTCGAACGGACAGGAAGTGGCGGTCCATGCAGCGTTTATCTGATAAAAGTCAAACGGTTACACCATTGAACGGTTGTTAATAATCAGTGACAAACACTGGTGGTGCCAACAGACGCTGACACAGAGACTGGCAGGTCATTGAACCGGTGCAAATATGCGCTTCATGCCAAGAACGGTCACAAAAGGTCACAAAAGGTCGAATGTGGGAGATGACACATTATGACACTCTGCGACTTCCCAATAGATCCCACTCACTGACGTATGTGTTGGTTAAACGGTAAAAAAAAGAAGTAGAAATACAGTTTTGAGAGCATTTTTTTTTTCAAAATTACACATTTACTTCCTACACAGGTTTTTGTTTGTTGTACATTTAAATCTTTAAGTGAACTGCATCTGATTTCCCAGCATGCACCTCTGAATGCCATATCCCTGCTTCAGAGGGGGCTGTTTAATAGCGACATATGAGAAAAAGAAGGGAAACGTGTCGCTACCTTGAACCTGTGTCTGGTACACCACAAAGTACTCGTCATTGCCGCAGTTCTCGAACTCTTCGCCTTGACAGCGGTGGACACACACGTCCTCGTTCTCCGGCTCATGGAGGGAGAAGAGAGGCGACGGGATAGCCGCAGTGACATCGATCTCCTGACAGGACGGCCAGGGATCTTTCCTGGAACAGATATCCGGCATCACAACACGTTCTCGGGCAAATGAAGACAAATGAAGAGGGCGCCCCACCTTCTCGGTGCACATGTCCACACACTTGTCCACAGACATGTTTTGGATGACAGCACTGAAAGGAAGGGCCAGGCTCACGTTGGCCGGCCTGCGGAAGCAGCCTTTGAAAATGGCGCTGCCGTCTGAAACACAACAACAGACACAACACAACAACGTCAAAACGTCCCCAGGATCCCCCTTCACACATGTCAGTGTGACGACGCTCGGTTCACTGAACCCTCCCGATGTAGAAGAAGAGCCCGGAGGGCCCGGTCATTAACGGCCCTGAACACCCTGCTGCGTGAGGATGACCTTTAACCTCAGGTCTTCACTCTGATGTGACAAAGCCCGTAGAAAGGAGCGGCTGTTTTCTGACATCAGTGTTTTAAAAATGAAGGGCAACTTGCCTCCCTCAACTTTGCAGGGAAATTTATTTTAATACCTGTCAATGTTCTGAGCGGCATCGTGGCCTCAACACCAATGGATATAAAAATCTCCTTGGCCACAGCAACAGACCCACAAGAATTACTCAGTGTTTGTCAGAGGAAGTTAGAAACAGGATTTAAAATGATGTTAAATGTCATAATTTCAGATCAACCTATTAAGCAAGAGGAGTGGGGGGGGGGGTTAAAAAATGAACCCATGAGTATTTGATAAACTCAGATAATTATTTATTATTATTATTGTTAGTTTAAAAAAAGAGAAAAACCTCTATTAAACAAAAGTGTCTTTGCTATTAAATTTGCCGTGACTAACTGTGAATTTCAAATTCCAGAGGCAAGATTTTAAGAAAGTCTACACTTTCTTCATGTTGCTGCATTTGCTCACTTCCTCCCCAGGAAGTGTCAGGAGAAGGGAAGGAAACTAAAGACGCAAGACTTTTTTCTTCCTAACATCAGTCAAACCAACAATATGCAAATAGCATGTTTCTAAATCCAGCTCCTGACTGTAGAGCCGCTCTCTGTACAGCAGCGGGTTTCTGCTTTGGTGCACAGGCTGTGCACCAAATGTTTTATTAATTTTTTTTTCACCTTTTTCTCTCTCAGCTTTCGTGTTAAATATCAGCTTCTCCTTTTCAAAGCACGTCCGTGAGGCCTGAGCCAACACAAGAGTCGTCATTATTGAAGGGGTAAAAAAAAAACCACCTTCATGTGATGCTTCTGGGATCGGAAAGCAACCTCATCACATTTCTCGCAATTCCTCTTTGTGCGTCTCACATGATTGAGATCAGGGTCCAGCACAAAGAGCAGATTCAGCCGAGGATGGAAGAAAAAGAGAAATGAAAACGACACCCGTGCAGCAGCAAACTGCAGCACAATGCGTAATGTATACATGCACACATATTAATCTGCTCCTCCTGTTTACCTTTGCTGATTGTAACGCCAAAGCAGGAAGAAGGTCATGAAAAAGGAGAAACAAGTTGTGAGAAGTTACTGAACACCCCTCGCTCTGGATTTTTAAAAATGTAGCAAGGAAAAAACCCCCGAGTTGCAGCAGTTTTGAAACACGCCGCCTCCACACACAGACCTTTCTCATCTCTAATCATCAGCCCTGCCTTCAGTTTTGCAGCAGCGGGCGGCGAGTGTTTAGAATGCAGACCACAGCTGGCAGGGTTATGTAGGTAGCTCGGCTCTCTTGGGGGGGGGGGGGGAACACTGCACCGCAGCCCGCTCGCCGCTGCGGCGTTAACCCAGAATCAAACAAAGGTGGCTCGGGAAAAAATGCGCCCCATCTGATAATCCCAGCACGCGTTTTCTTTTAAAACTCGGGAGGGGTTTTGTCTTTGTAGCCGCCGTTGCAGAGGTGTCAGACTCACAGCGGCGTGCTGACTCCTGGCTCAGCTCCAGCCTGTAGATGGACAGCCGGTTGGCTCCCCCGCACAGGTTGCTCTTCTCTCCTTTACAATCCATGTTGCATTCGCTCTCGGAAGCGTTCGGTGCCTGGATCTTGTGGCCGCAGTAGCATTCTGCCCCGAACTCCAAACCGGCGTACATGTAACCTCTGGGAAAGGGGGGAACAGGAGAAGGAGGAGGTGTACGATGAGTGTACGAGAGGTTAAGTAACAGCACTTGTCAAGTGTAATAAACAGATGCACACAGGAGGCCTCTGTCTGTCCCAGGTTTCTGCTCTGTGAGTGGAATTCACTGCATTCCATTTAATCCTCACATGATTCCTCAAGGAGGGAAAAAAAGAGGTGAAAGAAAGATGGATGAGGCAGTTGAGAAAGAGAAGAAACAGAGACAAGAGGAGGAGAGATGGAGGCTGTAAAACCTGACCCTCAGTGGTCAGATGCACAATCATATAACAAATCTGGTCCCGTGCTTTCAACGCACACAAGCTCCTCAGAGAAATGGCCCAGGATTTAAACCCACAACCATCCTTTACCAGGCAACAGTATTAAACACTGATTTTTTAGTCATTTATCAGTGAACTGCTGTGACTGTGAAAAATCAATAAAATAAAACCACTTTGATCAATGGGTTTTTAAAAAAAAAAAACAATGAAATGAAACTGAAGGTGATGTGTTTTCTGCATATTAGACCTTGAGAGAAAGGTTGATTTATGAGCCAAGTTTGGACAAAACAAAGGTTGTTGATGGCCTTCCTCATATTCACGACTATGAAATTCTACATGAGGAAGTCGACCTTTCAGTCGGGCTTTCTAAAATGTACTCATCAGCCCTTCAAGACTATCAGTTCCTGCATCACTTTTAAAGAAAAGAAAAAGAAAACAAACGGGGGCACCCAGCAGTTGTTTTTTGTTGCTTCCATACCTTTCTGCACAGTTGTCCTGGCAACGGAATACGGTCATTTTTTTGTAGTCATAAAACGAAGCTCCTCTAAGCGCTCTCCTCTTCGTGTCATCGATGTAACAGCCGATATACTTTGCTGAAAAGGACACGGATGTTTAATTTACTTGTGTGCAGTGAAAGACAGAGACAAGACATTCGTTTCTAGCACTGAAGTCGTGCACAGTAGCGTCAAAATGCAGCTTGGTCATAGACTCAGTCCTCATTGTAACAGGAGCTTCTTCGCATGCCAACACACTGTAGTAGCAGCGCATGTGAGGAGCCCAAACTGGGGCAGAGACTTCATTTATTTATAAAGACACACACCCCCTTCTAGTGGCCTGTAGCTGCAGTGGCAGCCATCTCTGCACTATTTCACAATTGTCTGTAAAGGGGGAGGGAATGGTGTGTTCGGGTGTCAGCGGTGGCACACTCAGCCTCCAGTGCACCTTTAACAATCAAACCTCTCGCCATCTGTGCAGTGCTATAACCCGTCTGAGCCTCTTATAATAGCTCAATGAGTGCTCATGCCGTGCATTACTTTAATTGTTTATGGTCCAAAGGTCTGCATTTTAGCAGTGTGTGGTCTGCGGCGGTAATCTGCCTCCTCTGGAATGACTGGTGCAACAGATGCATCCGTGTTGGGATTGCTACCGTTATTGTTCCCCCCGCAGTATCCGCAGGATCAATTTAACCGGCGTCACCTTTGTGCTAGTTTCCGTATTCTATCCTCCGGAGCTTCTGCGGTTGCTGCTGACCGCTGCAGTCTGCAGCCGGCGAGATGAAGTGAATTTACAGTGAGGGGAGAGAATAGATGGAAAACACTTAAAAGGTATCCGGAGGTGGTAAAGGCAGCAGCACCACGAGTGGAGTTGGATGTTGAGAGCAAACGAATGCTTTGAAGCTTAATTGCTCCATTATCACTTTCTGCTGCAGTCCTGTGAGGTTATCCTTCTGGAGACGGGAGGGATGGGAGGAGAAGAGAAGGGCCGCGTCAGGCTGAGAGATTACTCTTAATCAGCCTGAATTTTTACTGTAAATATGTTTGTTTTACTGGTCCTGGATCGAAAGAAGCTTAAGAGCTGGAGCTGGAACGACCTCTTTGTTTAATACCGTGAGCTTTAATGCACAGCTGAGTAATCTGCTGCTGCTGTGTCTTACTGACAAACGCTGCTTATTTACTTGCTGCAGCAGCATGCACAGACTGGCGTTGTCCTGGCATGAAGGGAAGCAGTCTGCACATTTACAGTCACGCTCTCTAAGCAGCTGATCAGCGCGTTTGATGCGCGTGCACAGTTCAGGTTCTTCGCCTCTGCAGGATTTGAAAGCACTCCCTCCATCCAAAGAGGTGCATGTTAGGTCAAACGGAAACTCTAAACTGCTCACGTGTGTGTGTAAGTGCACGTGTGTGTCCCCGTCTCTCAGGCTCCAGCCAGCATGCAGGTCTCATCTATGGGCCTATTCATTCTGCCCTCCTTGGATATTTGACGGTAGCATCAATGACTCAAAGATGGAGGAAATATGTGAGCATCATCACTGAGATGATGCTTTTTAAAAAAAGATGGAGACATTTGTTCTAAATATTAAAAATTCTTTAAATCCAGATCAAATCCAAATTAAGAATCCCAGAATATCTGCTGCTCTGGTGTTTGTGAACATACACCTGCTTTTATTAACTCTTGAAAGCGTAAATGGGGGCTCAGCATCGGGGGGGTAGCGGCGAAAATGATCCGTTCTTATCAGCTAATTTGATCAGGTTTCATCTGGGAAAGAAAAACATAGCAGGATATTTGTTCCCGCCAAGGTCAGAGGTGTCAGCTCTGGACAAAAACGGCGCAGCCTCACATTTCAGGACCCTTACACGATTTCACGGGCTGCAGAGACACCTTCTGATACAGACGCCCCCCTGTCAGGACTGGCACACACACAGAAAACAAGTTTAAAAATAAAAAAATCAGTTTGATGTAGCTGCGCTCCGAGCAGCAACAGCACCAGTTTGTGTACCGTATGTGTGTGTGCGTGTGTGTGTGTGTGCGCGTGAGTGTGTAAAACTCTTGACAGACGCTCTCGGAGAGAAGACACGGTATATAATCATCATCTCACCGCACTCTCAAGAGATTCGCGATGTGACCAATTACAAGAAGAAACCCAGAGCCATTAGGAGGGCGCAGTTTGTAATCAGACACTACTTTAACTGAATTCCGTGTCGAGATGAAACGTTCCGGGATGCTATCGTCTGTGCGTCTGCCGGTGGATGCACATAACAAATGGGCCAGTAATTAAAACATTCAATTTCTTCCAATTTGTTAAATATTCTGATCAACAGCTGTGGAAAAAGGAGATCATTAAAGTAATTACTCAGATAATAGCTGAAATAATAATCCCGCCACGCATAGGAATTATTAATGCTTCCACATAGCAGTCGTCTGCGCTGGAACATATTGTGATTATTCTCTCATTTAAAATGGATTAAGTGGAGCCGCAAATCCCATTTCTATTGATCTGCACCAGATTTGGATTGGATCTGAGTGTGGAGAAGAATCCCATGTTTGCCACACTTGAATCTTTATATATTTCTATGTTTGACCCACCTCGTCCATCATCCACTTCTTTGGCGTTGCGGCCTTTGAGCGCGCGGTTCCAGTTGGTGGTGTAGTCCCCCCCCCTGCGCGCCGCCTCCTGCCTCTCTTCGCCCGTCTTTTTCATCCAGGGGGGACCATATCTCCTTCCCGATCTGTCCTTGAAACCTCTTCGAATGACGCCAAGCCCGCGAGCGTCTGACAGCGAGTTCGGGTTCCCTGAAGCTACCGCATTGTCCCGTCTCCGTCTGCCACCGGGGCCGCTCTCCCCTATAAAGCCGGCGTGCAGGAAGACGAGGCTTCCGGCGGTGAGGTAGAGGAGGATGAGGGAGAAGAATCGCACAGGTTTCCTGCGGAAGTAGCGTTGTATCTTCAGCAGAGTTTTGGCCATGCTGACTCCACCTGCCGCTTGCATAAGTGATGGTGAAAAGTCATAAAGCAGAAGAACCGGCACCGGTTTTCCACGGGGTCCTCTGAAAACTCCCCACAGAGAGCAGGGCAAACTGAAGGAAATGTTCAATTAAAGCGCGTCAATCCCGCGTCAACGCCGTCCAAACGGTAGCATGGCTTCTCACTCATGCGCCTCCAGCCTGGCGAGGGAAAAGCTCGACATCTGCGCGGATCCGGCCCACTCCAGAGCATCCGAGCATTCCCGCTGACAGCCCGTCCCTGGGAGCGCCTCCTGAAAGGTGAGAAGCTCAGGGGGAAAGACGATCGCCCCGAGCTGCTTTCGCCTCCGACAGGACGGCGGACGCTCAACACTTTCTCCCACGCCGCACCGAAGGGAGGCAAGTTTTTATTTAGCAGCTCGGCTCGGAGCAGCTCTCCTTGTGACCGGCTATTCACAGAGATGATCGGTGTAGAGAGAGGGCATGACTCACCATCTGCAGTAAAAACAGACAGAAAAGGAGGGATCAGAGTCGGCCTTAGCGAGCTTTATGAAGCACAGAAACGGAGGAACAGCACCAGCAGCTTCCTCAAGGATGAAGTCAGAACGGCACCTGCACACACACACACACAAGTACACGAAGACGAATCAAAGCAATCACATTTGTGGGAACATTATCTGGCGTTAGTTTGTTCAAAAAACACAATATCTCTCACAAATTAGCTGCAGCCGGGAGGGAAAGCAGAAACAAAGCTGTACCCTGTGGCATTCTCACTGATGTCTGAGCACGAATGCTTGCGGGAACAGACGGGAATTAAAAACATTCCAGATGATCTAATGTGATGTTAGTCTGTCTGATACAGAAGAACAGAGCTCCGGAGATTTTCAAAGAACAGAGTTACTGTAGGTCGACTAATTTACAGTGAGAGATGAAAAACATCTGCTGCAGACGTCTCTTTTCCTTATAATTCTGTTAACGAGCTTCTACTGCTTTGGTGTGTGTGTGTTTGTGTGTGTGTGTGGGGAGAGGGGGGGTCCAACTGTGTCTGCTGCCTCCCTCAAAGGAGTCTCTGTTCTGGGACGAGCTGAGCGGCTACAATTGGAAGGTGTAATGCAACACTGCTCAGGGTCGGAGAGTTTTCCAGAGCATTTGAGTGGACACTCGCCCTCATGGCTCTCCATCTGGCCCGGGGCAAATCCGCAGAATACCTGTCACCTGAAACCTCACTGACACCGCACCCCCCCCACCCTCCAGCTTTCCGCTCCTCTACTTTCCTCCTCCAGCTGTCTGGGAAGAGTCCGTGACTCTCGAGGAGAAACGGATCTGATTCTGCTTGTGTTAGGGGACGGCTGGAGTCATCCTGAGCATTGCTTTAGTGTCTCGTTGCTCAAATAAACATCAGAACCGTTTCTCCTTAACTCCTCTTTCATGACGCTGCGGGCTTTGTGATCGTCCCCTCCTACTATTTAAATTCTCGCTGCCTTTCCTTCTTGTTCAATCCTGTTTAAATGGAAAGATTTAATCCCCCCCCCATCTAGACAGAGGGTCAAAACATGCATCCCCTTTCATGGTGTGACGACGTGAGCAGTTTGCCTGGCTGATATCCCTTATGGCTGCTCTATCTGTGCTGTTTTATTAAGTTAACCCTTTAGCCACTGCACCAGGGCCCAGGGCCTCTGCTTTCATTCGAGAGTTTCTGGTTTTAAATTAAAATACAATTCAGCGGTTATTTATCTGTCACGTACAACACGCACCAAGTACACGTTGTGTTTTACTGTGGACACGATGGGTTGTTAGATGAGCTATAAACTGACAACTCGTAATATTTAACCCTCACTTAAGATTTCCTTGTGGCCTGAACGCACCAGGCAAATCTTTATGTTGAATCCTGCTCTAAAACAACTGATCGTTCATCGTTCAGTGATCTTTTCATTCCAGGACAAAGGCTCTGCGCTTAGGAATCATTTAAAGTGACTCACAACGCTGATCCGTCAGCCTGGCAGTGTTTTTGCTACCAGCTGATGGAGTTAGTCTTCTTCCAGGCAAAAAAATAGCATTCACCCTAAAACAATGTGAACAATGTTTTTAGACTGAAAAGCTTATTTTCTTTACAGATCTGTAAAAACATCGTAGCTTAGATCCCTACGGGGGGAAGGGCGGAGCCTGAGGAGAACTTTCAGCACACGCCTCTCAGAAGGAATGAAGGTGTGCAAATGGAAGAAAGGTTTTCTGATAATAGGTTATGTAGTCAGATGGAAACTCGGAAGACATACCGCAAAATCTATGACTGCACCAGACACCCGTAAAAGGGCTGCAACAGTTAAAAGTTCTCAAAAAAACAGCAGATTTGAATAAAAAGAATGATGACATGATGATGAGTCCTTCAGTGCCACAGCACTGGAGCAGACATGCACTCAATGACCATTAATTCATATTATATTAAATAAGCCAGCAAATATTTAATCAGAGCGGATTTAAAGGAGGAATCATCGAAGTTAATCTTTGCTGAGCAGACCCACAGCCAGTTTAGCTTGACATCTGTCATGGAAGTCATTGGGCTGTGGGAAACCAGGCTCTGCCACACTGGGCTGCGTTCAGAAACAAAAACAACCGGAGCGCTGGAGTCATGCTGCTGCAAAGAGGTGACCTTGATCTGACGCAGATAACACACAATCAGTTTTGAAGAGGTCTGAAGATTAAAAAAGTCATAATGGCATAATTACATTTGTAGATGCACGTTTCCACGATTCCTTCAACCTGACCGTCACAGTGGAGCGTTCTGAGGCAGATGCGACTGCGCTGATAATCGCTCTTGGCTGCCTCGGCTGGGCGAGGCCTTCTCAGAGCTCAAACTCTCCCAGCAAGTCCCAGCAGCTGATTTAAATTAGCTGTGAAATCCTCCCACGGTGTAAAACATGTTCGATAGTATTTCCGCAGTTTTCAAAACTGGCAGTCAGAGGAATGTGGGGAGAAACAAAACGGCACAGTCGTAACAGTTGGTGGCTGAACCACCCATTATTGTAGTAGAGTTCACAGAGCTAACGCAGACGGAAGGAAATGTTTGTCTGCTGCTCCACCGCTGGCCTGAGCAGGAAGGAAGTCATCAGCCCTCATCGTCCTCTCTACCTGCTCCTAACATCTAACTGTATCATGCCATCGGGTATCTTCATCTCTTAGCCTGTAAAAACAAAACTTCTGAGCAACCTTGCCTCAGTCACTCAGCAGCAAAAGGGTTAAAATGTTAGCCGCTGTAGCCCTGATCCTCCCCTCACCCCGGAGCCTGTCTTTCCGCTCTCCTACTGCGCTTGGCCTGCCAGTGTGCATTAACCGTGTTTGTCAAGTCAAATCAAAACTAAAGATCACATCCCTCCTGCAGTGATATCGGAGGCTGTTCTGCACCCTCTGACTAGCAACACCGCCCCCAAACAGGAAAACCTAAACTGCCACACAGCAGCTAAGGTGTTGGGAGTGTTTCTGACAGATTCAATGGACAATTTCAATGTAAAACAGACATATCAATGGACCTGTGAGACATGTGACCTCAGCTAGGGCCCTAAACAACCTAGCATCGTTAGAAGCTCACATCTGCATCTCTTAAAACATCTATTGCAACTCAAATGTGTTCATAGCTTGATTTTCTCCATGCACATTTTTTTTTTATCTCATCGAAAGGCTAAGCTCTAGCTCTGTAATCTCCTGAACATATGTGAGACACTGTAAATACACCAATCTGCTCTAATTAATGCAGACAAGCTGCAGACTGGTGCCAAATAGGATATCCAACGCTCCCATAATCTTTATATTAATCTCTCCTTAATGCCCGGCTGAGAGGTTAATTACATTTGTTTCAATTAAACCTTTATTTGTTCAGGAGCCATTAAGTGTCATTTATTACACAAACTGTAAACAGACACTTAGGAGATAACCGTCAGATGTACGATGTCTTTTGTCTGAATTTGCTGATTGAAATACCTCCTGTTATTGAAAATTTAAAAAACACCAAAACACAGACATGGAACGTCTCTTTGTGTATCTTCTGTATCAGGGAGTGAAAAATTAGGATTGGGATCAGCATTTCCTAAAGGAGAGATTATGATAGTGTTTGTTTACCATCATGATGTGATTGATGTGTTTGGTTGGCGCTCCAGCTGAAAGCCGTCGGGTGTTTACACATATCCGTGCATCCGACATTGCAGAGGCTGAACAGACCAATCAGGGTAAGGAGTTTCTAAGTACGCCATATTAAAATATGAAAATTAAGCCTGAGATGGCAGAGAAAAGCTCATTGTAATCCTGATTATACCCAATGTTCCATTAAACGCCATAATAACCTTTTTCTCTGATAGAGAGGTACATTAAAAGGGACTAAAAATATTATAATCTTTTCCTGAGAATGGTGCACAGTAGCATTAGGCTGGGGTTCTGTGGTTGAGGGGAGGTGTTCCAGAATTGAGATGAAATTGGAGCAAGAAAAATATCCAAGGTCTGAAAGCGGACACAAAGCAGCAAAGAATTTAGAAGGAAACACTATAACAGAATATTTCTGAGCTAAATCTGACAGAACTGGAGGGAATGAAGAAAGGAAAGGAGGAGGACTGTGATTTTTGAGAGAGGAAATTTGTGTGCAGGCAGCAAAGTCGGGCTGGGCAGTAATGATGTGTGAGAGAGTAAAGAAAGAAGAGATAAGATATTAAAAATCTTCCCACTGTGAGGGGTTTCAAACTCATCCTCAATTGCTGCTACTTGTTGGCCGCGAAAGACATTCCGGCTGCGATCTTGTGAATCTGCCCCGCTAATGACATCATAAACAGAGCAATTATCCAGCAGCAGAGGGCTGCCTGACATGTTTCCCACCATCAAACTTAACAAAGGTCTTAACTGCAGTCTTCCTGGCTAGTCCTCTCCCACCTGTACCGAGCACAGAGGCTCCCTCGGTTTTAACTATGGGACTGCAGCAAGAAACACCAGAGGTTAGCCAAGACACAAGTTAGTGACGGGCCTTTCAGTTGGTTTAATGGCTGGCAGTAGGTGGACAGGAGCGATAACTTAGAACTTGCAGTCATGGACAGATGGCTGCAGTGTCCACCAGGACAGAGGCGAGAAGGCGCGAGGCTAATCGAGACCAAACCAAGAAATCAATGAGCGCCAGCTTGCAACAACAGCCAGCTTTGGCGCACAGAGATGCTGGCGAATCGGGAGCGAATCGGGGCTGCTTTTAGACGGAGCTGATTGGAGGTGAGGAGCGGGAGGGAGCACCAGGTGGAGGCGTAGCTGATAACAAGCTGGTGGGGGAACGGAAAATTCCACAGCAGCAGGAAGCAGGCAGCGCAGACTGTGCCAGGGTTTCCCCAAATATTGTTGAGCAAGAGTGACAAAAACAACTGTAGTTGCTCCTCACATGGGAATCTGACCAAAAAGGAGAGCACGCTGCAAAATATTAGAAATGCTAACATAAAAAACCCACAGAGGACGCGCCGCCGCTTCCATTTTGTGCAGCAGATTTGAGCTGCCGCCCCTGTGGCCACCGGAATGACAATGATCCCCCCCCACACACACACACATTCAGAGTGTGGCTGAAAACTATAGCAGGCAGAGAACAAGCGCAAGCTTCCACACATCTGTATTTCTGGCTCGTACTGCTTCCCTAGACACGGAGTCGGCAGTGCAGTGAAGTAGGAGACACTCTCGGGCGAACATTCAAGCCCCCGTGGTAATAGGTGCACGTTCTTCTCAAGTGTCCTCAAACAACGGTCAGACTTCTGGAGCACCGCCGCTCTTCAGCCAAGATCAAGGACCCGAGCGCTGCTCTTTGCTGTTGTTCCTAAACTGCCGTAATGTTCCGTGCTCCTGGAGTCGTCGGTGGGATCTGAAATGAGCGCTGCGCTTTATTAGAAAAGCACAGCACGGCCTCGCGGCTTAATCCTGCACACATCAGCGCGGTTTGAGCAAGAACAAAATCCCTCAATATGTCCTTTGGCGTGTCGACCTTTCACATTCTTCAGCTCAGCATCAACAGATAATGGAGTCGGGGGTTTTGACAATCGTGCGTTCACACACAGATACGTCTGCAAATTCAAAGTTGAGGTAAAGGGAGGATTAAAGAAGCTAAAGATGTTGTCTGGAATGAAGTCGATCCTGCCTGCCGCAGGCCGCGATCACTGCAGATCCACAATACTGCACAAAACACACGTGGAGGTGGATCCTGTCATTTATCAGACACGATGCCTTCACTGTCCATTGTAAAATTGTACTTCCATATTCCCGGAGCATTCAGACCCACATCAGCACCATTTGCAATTGTCCGTCTGCGGGATTTAAACTTACACAGACGCGTCACGATCTTCAGTAAAATGAGGACGAACTGGCACGACCACAGAAGTCACGTTGTCGCGGGCAACCATTAATTACGTGCAGTAAAGAGCAGTTCCCGGGCGACCACGCAGGCGTCGAGCTGGGCGCCGCCGTCTGGAAGGCCTCATCTAAAGGACATGAAGCGCGTCCCGGTTGCGGTGCACCGCGAGCACGCCGAACCGCGGGACTCATCAGCATCACGCAGATCTGCCTATTAAAGGTCGAACAGCACCGGAGGCTCGCTGTCAGCATTTCCTGTCCTATTAAACGCGAACATCATCGGGGACGGGGGGGGGTGCTGACGCTTTCTGCATCACGCTGCTTCCTGCGTGTTGTCACTGCTGTTACTTGGACGGCGAGTCGAAAGGAAATTGACATAAGAACAGTTCTGCAACGATGGAAGGCTGCGTGAGGCAACGTTGTGCACTGAGGTGGGGGGGTGTAGTGTGTTGGACACGGACAGACACAGCGGAGGGCCACATTTGGTTTTTTCTAATCCAGAAAATGTGCTCCTGTGCCACTTGTAGGACAATTAAACGTTTGACAGAATCACCACAACAGTCTGAATACGTCACACTGTCAAAAATGGGGGGGGGATAGAGGAACACTGACCGATTACATCCTCAGCACTACGCTAACGGAGAGCTGGGGGAAATTTTGGGGAGGCCAGGAAATACATTCAGAGCTCCGGAGATAAACAGAGTAAAAGCCAAATCCAATAAAACTGACGTAAACAGAGGCTGCCGAGGGAGCTGGGGGGCGGGTGGGATTTGGGGGGGGGGACATAAGCCACAAATTGGACTTGAAAGTGAGTCCAGGGGTTTAGCACAAACATGGACTCATGGGCAAACATGGTCCCGCGAGCTGGCGCCGGGATTCTATTTAAGCGTGTCCTTTGTTGGGGGGCGCCACACATGGCGTTCGCTGACCTCTGACCCCCAGTAGGAGTCTAGATTATATAGATTTTCTTGCTCCTGATGATATAATCTTAATTTAAAAAAGAAAAAGGCGATCACTGTAGTCACGTAAGAGTTGTCCCGAAAAGGAAGCGGACTGCAGTCTGAGTTTTGGCCCGTGTCTAAGGTGCCACGCTTGGCTGAACTGGGCTGCGCTGGGATGTGAGTGAGGTGCTGAGCGCGAGCTGGGCTGAGTCCTCCCACCCCGGAGCAACCTGGGTAAGACATCTGCACAGAGATCAGAGGTGATGAGGGTTGACGGGGCGTAGCAGCGGGCTTGTGGCTGACCAGGCGTGCTTCATTTACTGCATGTGATAGCTCCGAACATTGGGGCCAACGCCGCTGACAGACGGAGAATATTAGCACTGGGGAAGCGTGTGCTCCGATTACCGCCATGCTCAGTAAAGCAGCTGATAAGGGGATAGACTTAGGCGCTCATCCAGCTTGAAATTAATGCAACGCCATGTCAGACCGGGTATAAAAATAAGTTCTTACTTTGTGTTTATAAATAGACGAGGCTTGGTTTACTGTTGCGCGTCTTTCAGACGAAATCCCAGTACAAACGAGCTATCAGGAGAGTTTACCCTTTAATGGTGAATTCCCAGGAGGAGACGCACCCGTTTGCACTTGTTATTGTGGGATAGTAAAACAGGATTTGCTGGGAAACCGAACGGAGCGGATCTCCGTTTGCCTGCTTACTTTCAATCCCAGCAACTGGGAAAAGCTTCCCTCAGTAGTGCGCAAGTCGAACAAGCTCCCAGACACCCAGAGAGGACCTACACACACACACACGGACACACAGAGACACACACACATACACAAACACCTCTTGATGTCCAAGTGGGAACTCAGCGGTTTGCAGAGGGGTCCAGTATCATCTACGCCCCGAAGTCTGTTAGATAAACATTCTTTCCTCCATAAAAGTGAATTTTCCCATTTAAAGGTGTGACTGCTGCCATGTAGGAACTCTCGGTGGTTCAGGCAACAGAACGCAGCACTCAGGCGCGAACAAAGGCGGTTCTGTGAACCAGGGATCAAATTGCCCAGAGGACAAGCGGGTCTTCTCCTCGAGGTGAGCTATAACAGAGACGACGTGCTAATCTGGCCCTGGCAGCGTCTCAGGGTGAACCAGGAGAGGTCCACTCTCCTCTGCTCTCCGGTCGGTCTGCTGTTTTTCCTCGCAAAGATCCTCCATTTTCATTTTCGGCATGTTGATTTTTTACGCCTGCCAGGTGCTGTTAGTGTTGGACCGTCTCGCAGTTGTGAGTCGATCTGATAGGCTGGAGGGAAAGCAGGGACTGTGGGTCAGACAGAGGGGAGCCGGAGCTCAGACCCAGATCAACCAGTGACCACCCAATAAAACCTTGTGTTTGGGAGGGGTTAAAAAATCCAAGAATGTGTTGAAATGATTAAATTGACTGAAGATTCATGTCTCCAAAGAGAACAACATGTTTTGTTTGGGTAATAAATAAGTGAAGTTGGAGCACCTCGGCCATAAGATGTGGTAATTCTCTGAGTCATCATGTGTTAGCGCCCTAACTTCCCCGTTTGAGATTCAGTGGTTGGATATTTCTGAACGTAATTAAAACCGTTGTGCAAGCTTCTTGTTGCCATGGTTTTTCGACTGTAGAATTTTCTTTTCTTTTTTTTTTAGTACTTGAACCTATCGGGTTTACAGTACGGACGTGTGTTGATGATTTTGTTTTTGATTGCGCAATCTTAAACAATATGGGGTTTGCTTGTCGGGAAGGTTGCGCACGAGCCAATTTAAACACACTAGATGTGAGAAATACCCGTGGTCTCCTGTAACAATTCAAAAACACGGGATTGTGTTATGGCCTTGTATCCTGATCTATGATGGAGAAGATGCAGACACATAAATCTCTCTCCAGCTGCTTGGATTTGTGTCCTCAGCACAGCAGGAGGCCTGTTTCTGTCTGACAAGAGGCTCAACCACAGGTGCCAAATATAACCAGTTCAATCTGTCCTTCCACCAAGCACGTGTGAACATTCTAGCATAGGGATAATGTAAGTATACTGTAAGATACTTACAATTTTGTACTTTTTCGACAGCAAACTGTGGATTTCCGGTGCATAATCCCACCATAAACTGAGAATCTAGTGAACTGTGCATCAAGACTGACCTGTCCCAGCAGCTATGTCAGCCTGTCTGGAAAACCAGCTTTTCTACTGCTTATTTATCAGACTCTAAATGAAGATCTGGGCCCCCTGTGATGTGTCGGCCCACAGTTCACCCTCATGCAAACTTTAATTCCTTTCAGCTTCCTCTGGCCACCTCCAAAGCCACTGGGGACGATCCTTGGCCTGTCCCTAAGAGGTTGCCAAGAGGATGAAGAGATAAGCTGTCAAGGAATTCAGAGCCTCCCGTCTCTCTGGGCTGATGGCCGCTCCACCACCACACAGAGGACATCACGTCCACCCTGCTCTGAAGTTGTCCTCTGCAGCCGCGTTTCACAGACAAACGTCCCCTGAAATTAAATATAAGTGATATAACAAACGCGAAGCCCCGGGGGTGTGTTACTGAGTCGGCGGTTGTTGTGGAACCAGCCCCCCCCCCACCCCCACCGTTCTCGAGTGCGTAACTATGAGCTTCAGTTGTTCTCGTCGCTCTGTGATGCCTGTTTACTTCTGCCTCTGGAAGCATGTGCTCACGGGACAACGGAGCCTCAGTTAGCAACAGTAAAATCAGAGTGACTGACTCTCTCTTTTATTTGGATAAAAGGAGCACCAATTTTTATTGGGGTGTGACCAGCTGATGCTCTGGAAACAGCACCGGGGGGAGAGGGCGAATCAATGCCATATTGATCAGGTCGGCTTGGCCTCGATTCAGGACTTATGAACTCAGCGCGCAGTTGCCATAACACGAGGCTCGTCCCGCCTCGTCTGCGGCGTGGCACAGAAATAGCAACAGTTCATTTTAATATTGATTTTTTTCCAACATTGCGGTCAATGTTAGAAGCCATTATTGTACCCTCTCTCTGCCCTGACACTTCACAGTAAGTAATAGGTTCAATAGCATGATCCACAGCGCAGCGAAGGTCATCAAAAAACGACGGTGGTAGAAAAAGCCAATTAATGGATTTTATTTAATTAATTATGTGTTATCACACGCGGGGTTGAGTGGCACGGCGAAGCACCAGTCTGCACCCTGCAGTACATCTTATTACAGATATTCTGGACTATGCCTTCGACATCATGTTAAGAAAATATTTCTTATTTCACCAAGAGACATTTAATACAAGAAAAGTGGATTCTCTCATTAGAAGAGCTGCTCTTGTGGAATCACTCTTTGGCCACTGGTGAAACAGAACAGCCAGGGCGCCTGAAGAATTCGTAAATAAACCAGCTCTGACAGAGTTTATTGTCTTTAAAAGGCCACAGATGGGTTGAAGCGTAGAGAGAAATGAGGGGAGAAAATGCAGGGTGAAATACCGTCACCCCTCCGCGTTTCCTGCAGCTCGGGTTAAAAATTAGCAGAAGTGTGCTAATGAAAGTCCGGCGTCTTCACACTTTAGGGACAATGATTCAGTCCGTGGAGCCCCAGCCGTGCACCTGGTTACAGACCAAACATCTCCAATGCCCACTGAGAGCAGGGGCCCCAAACACCAAAGGCAGCTACAGCTACTGCAAATGCTGCAGCAAATACACACAATCATTTTTGATTGTGAAAAAGGAAATTAAAGATAATACCGAGACTGTAGGTTAAGGGGGGGGGGCGGTGTCTTTAGAAGGTCAAGGCGAACCTTCCCGTGCCTACCGTCTTTAACAAGTGTCAGCTTCTTTGTCCTTAAACCACACAAACGCTCAGCCCAGTAGTGCTCGTCGTGAGCTCCATTATAAAAAGATTACAATGTACTTGTGAGCTCATTTCTCCTCCAAACCTGATGAAATTTTTAGTGCAGTTGAGCTTACCTTCAACAACAGTCAGGAGAAGGCAGATGCGATGCAGTTGGCAGGAGGAAACTCAGCAGAGGATGGTCTTCACCAGCGTTCATCTGCACGACAGGCACCCGCAACATGATCCTGTTTGGGAGGCTGTTATTGGGCGAAAGAAGCCGCTATTTTTCACTCAGCAATAGAACTCGTGCGGTCCTACAGCGCTGCAGATGAAAAGCTACGCACTTCTAGCTCTCGCTCGGTGGGAGAGGGAGTAAATGCCATCGGCCCTGTAATCCCCCCGGTTAATAACCAGCCCTGCTCGTGTTTCCCCTCAGTCCCCCCCTCTGTCACCTGTCCGGGTCAAAGCATGGATGTGATGGAGGTAGAGGGTCGACCTGTCGATTCTGTCGCCTGTCCGACGTTAAGGAAATGCTCTTTGACGCTGCGGAGAGGCAGCGCCGCACCGTGCGCCCTGCGCCCCCGAGCGGTTCAACAGCGCCGCCTGGTGGTGCGAAAGAGAGAGGACGGCGGCGCAGCGCACACAGAGGCTCAGTGTCCCGGGCAGGACTCCCACAGCCCCCACTGATAGGGCCAACTGGGGGCTGACTTACCATGAGAGCGCCGGTCAGTGCGGCATAATTTCTTGGGACCAAATGGAGCCCACTGGACGCAGGGAATACAGCAGCTGTATTTATGGACGAGTGCATAATCTTGAGTTAAGTAGCAAATTAATGTCAAGATGAAGCAAATTAGTGTTAAACTGACAGAGGTGTTGCAAAAGGAATTCAATTAATTACATTAAACAGACATGAATGTCTGATCATATTTAAAGACAGGGTCTTTTTCCTTGACCTAGCTAATAGTGACATATATTTCTTAAAAGACGTTAAAAAAATTATACCACCTGAACGTACAGAATATTACCATCCCGTGTTTTTAAAAAAAAAAAAAAAAATCATTTACATGGCAAAGGTCAAGGGCACTTAAGCCGTATAATGCTGTGTGCCAGGAACGTGCACCTGCTTGCGTGTGTATGGAAAGGAGCTGAGTGAGAACACTGATTAATGATGTAATAACGTGAATAACGCTAAGATGGTTTCTGATTTCCCTGCATGCTGCTTTTAATCCTTTAATTTCTGCTTCTCCCCCTTAAAGCCATCTCCAGATGTTTGGTCCTTGTGTGTTTATGTGTGTGTGTGTCTGTGTGTGTGTGTGTGTGTGTGTGTGTGTGCGCGCGCAGCTGTGCACTTGTACTGATCATCCTCTCTGTTGAACTGCAAATCTCCTTGTGTAAAACTGTGCGCTTCAATCAGTTTTATCACTGCCTCCCTCTCAAACATGACTGTTAAATCGATGGCGTAGAGCGACGGTGCTACCTGAAGGCTTAACAAGGGGAGCGGAAATGGAGAGGCTGGCTGAAAGCACAGGTAGAGACGCCGCTCTCCTGCTTTTTGGTTTGTTTTTTTCCTCTTTGAAAACGGAAGATGGAATTATATCTGTAATTACAGATTACGGTCAGTTAGTCACGTCTAGTCAAAGCCTGCTGAGTCCCTGTCTGGGATTACCTGCAATCAGACTAAGTGGCCCCGTTATTACAGGCTTAACACTGGTCTGTGCCTGAAGGATGCTGTGCTGACACAGCAGAAACGACACTGCATGTTTTCAGCGGCATCAACTCACGGGCTTGTTGCTGTCTGCGCTGTCGCCCGTGGCTCTGTCACCTATAATTACTGCTCTCTGCGTGGTGACTCAGTGACGGCCTCGGCGGCAGCAGTGATGCTGCTCTTGCAGATTCAGGCAGTCTGGCACCAAACACGGAATCCAAACACTCTCAGGCAGCTCTTGGATGAAGACAAACTGTTTATTTTTCTTTTTTTGTGTTGGTTTAGTTAAACTCTGCTGTAAATGGATAGAAAAAAAAAGGGGGGGGGGGGGGGGGGTTGCAAGGGCGTGGATCAGAATTTGGGTGAATGATCAAAGAGATAATACTAAGACAACAGGATTAAACCCTCTTTTGTTTGCACCATAAGCCATTAGGTCTCACACTGTGCAGCCAGAACTGGTTCATCTACCCCTCAGAAGCAGACAACAGAAGTAAATAGCCAATAATGAGCTCATTGTGTGAATCTCTAGGGGATGTGTGGGTGGTGGTGGTATGGAGAGAATGTCCCATCAGCAACAGCCGCAGTTCTGTTTGCTGTCCAGCTCTGACAAACGAGCACGGTGAAAGGAATTGCTCAGTTGAGTCATTGGTGCTAGTTTTCTCCCTGCTGCAGATCCAGTGCCGTAAACGTTCCCCACAGGAAATACGCCACCGCCGCCGCTCGCGTCGCACGTTTTGTAACTCACAGAAAACCAAAACAGTGAATCGGGCCCGCTCCGCCCGTGCTGGGGACGCTCTTATCTGCTCAGGGGGGAAAATGCGCCTGTGAAGCCGTCGTTGCCTCCAGCATGTTTTCAACTGCCAGGCAGCCGATTCTGTAATTCTAGCTCACCATCCTGGAGGGAAAAGCTGCCGTCGGGTCGGTGTAAACATCCCATTGTGGCGGTGTTTCTACCTCAAGGAGAGGCGGAGGGAGAGCGGTGTTTACAAACCAATGACAGATGAATAAAACAGTTTTCCGACCGCAGAGATTTAAAATGAAGAAATGATGTGTAGTTCGGAGTGATTTTCAGAGTGCACTTTGATGTTAAAGAAACCACTAAACTGTTCCTTTTACTCTCCTCTTTCCACACACTCATATAACCGATCCCCCCATCTCTCATTTTCACCTCAAACGTCACTGACTGTAGCCTCTCCTAACTACCGATCCCGTGTCGTGTTTATAGATCTGGAAGATGACGTATCGTCCTCCCCTCTGCGATCAGCCATCGGTCATCAATTGTTGCCACTCCAGCACTTCTCAAACCAGAACATCACAGATGAAAGTCTGAGAAAATGGCTCCACAGGAGCTTTGGGTCCCACATAAGAGTCATCTAAAGGAGGTCAGATATCGGGAGCCGATGACAGACAGCAGCAGAGGTTTCTGTTCTACAGGGAAGCATCCTGGGACCAATAAACTCTCCCATGACGCATTAGGGCAGCAACAGTCAGGAGTGATTGTGGTATAAATATTAGATTTCCAGAGCGGGTCTGGACGCCTTCAGGCCAACCGAGCTGCAGCGCAACAGCGCACGTGACAGCGGCCCTGACGACGAGGAGACGTACCTGAATGTCCCACAATACGTCAGTGATCAAGGTTGTTTTAGTTGAGGCTTTTGTATGCTCAGATTGGGGGCTCATCATTTTAAATTTTGCAGCAAAAAAGACAACGTAACGGCTGCAATCGCGGCACCGAAGGCTGCAAAAAACAACGCTACGCATGTAGCGCCACGCGTTGAAAAACAGGATTTGAATAATTTAAAAGCCCCTCTGCATTAATTAGAAATATGAATTAATGATCAGATTATCCTGAACAGTCAACCGTAGCTGTAGCCGAAGCAGGAAGCAGCCCTACAGTCGGTGCAGGCGCACACACGCACACACACGCACACACACGCACAGGCGCGTGCACACAAAGGCTCACCGTCATTTGGTATTCAGCCTGTGTCTCAATGTCACTGCAGCTCAGGCTTGTGTTACCGCAGACCCACATCCTTCAGTCACCATGAAATAATCATAGATGCCTGACTTCTTCCCTGGGTTGAGCTGGATCCTCTCACAGTCCGACGCATCTCCGCAGAAACATCTGACAAAGTCTGGAGGCCAATCGGTAGGCTCATAGGGAACGCTTCAGGCTGCACCAAATCATCATTCTTTGTATCTATATTTATGTTGTGGGAATTGGACCTTCCTCCCTGGACAGAGTATAGATGACCCACTGCATTTAGAGCCCTTTAATGTGGAACTGAGCCTCAGTCAAGGCACCAGAACACTGGCAGACATCATAACAGCCACTGTTTGCCCCACACGGTTGGACCTGGGAACACTAATTAGCATCCTTGGAATGGATAAGTGGAATCTGATTATCAAAATCCACAAGAGGCATCTGATGTCTGGCGTTTCCAGCTGTGTTCCGAACAATCCCGCTCTTCCTGTCGTCCTGTCTCAGAATCTTCCTGTTGAGTCAATTACCGGACTGATGTTTCGGGGGATGAGAAATGCTCGAGCGGCGAGTGTTAAATGTGTTTAATCAGGGAACGTGGCGGCCTGACAAGTCTTTAATGAAAGCTTTCTGCATCCTCAGCCGCTCAAAGAAATTGTCTCCTTCTGAACGTGGTTTATGGATGTTCAAAGTCAATAAAGGTTCTGTTGCGTTTAAGAATTCAGCATAGAACGTCCTCTGCCAACCAAGTTAAACAGCGTGTAAACAAATTCAGACAAACACCCATTTATACCGTTGTACTTGCAAATCAATTCAATTCTTATGAGCAAACAGGAACTTTGGCCAATAACTGAAGGAATACACACACACACACACACACACACACACACACACACACACACACACACACACCATCATCATCAGGCAACTTAGAGACCTGAAGAACCTGCAGAAACATAAGAAACGTCCAGAACCTTCCTGTGTGAGCTGAACTAGACGTCTGAGGTTGAACGTCCAATTTTATACATCCGCGCATCAAAAGACACCACATTAAATCATTTTCCTCCCGATCAAAGAACAATAGGCGCCGTTGCAGCATCGCCCCGATGGCAGGAAATTGTGTTTCACGTGCTATTGAAAAGTAATTACGATGATGCTTCCAAATGCAAAAGCTCAATATTGACTATCACATTTTCCGCTCCCTGTACAGAGCATTAACCTAATTTGCCGAGAGGGCTTTTTTCCCCCCGTACTGTGCTCACCGGAGCATCAGTTTGTTTTTGAGCAGAGTGCAACAAAACCTCACTCTGGTAATTGGGGTTTATGTCTCTTTAGAAAATTGCAGGGTGTCAAATTGTTTAAACGGGCACAGAAGAGCAGCAGCGGCCTGAAAATCCCAAACACACAACACACACACATTTCTGTCATTGGGAGACTGTTGTAATACATTATGCAGCTCCTTACCCTCACTCTAACCATCCAAACCTATGCCTGAACCTTTAACCCCAACCCTGATTTCAACCTGAAACCCATGACCCAACACTCAAACTTAACCCTTTGAAGTTGTGGAAACAAGCAAAATAGTCCTGCTTTGCAAACATTTACTACTTAATATGTAGTAAATGTGTGTACATTCAAGTGCGCGTGAGTGTAAATGATCAGATTATTAGCAGCAGATCGGTAGAAGCTGCGTCTGCAGAGCCAAAGTAAAATCTGTGTAAGACGTGAGATTATAAATCTTTGCATGTCATTACCGAGAAGATTAATCTCCAGTTAGAGATAATCTCAGTTACACATATAATGCCTTTAGCCATTGAGTACAAGCATATTTATGGCTCAGAGGAAAATGATTCCTTTTTTACTGGAGAAAATAAAGCGGCCTGTATTGGAAGCCATTGTGGAGTAATGAGAATGTGGAGGACGTCAGGCTTGAATGAAATAAGCTCCAGAACGCAGCAGCCGCAGGTCGGAAAAGGGATGAAATGCATTAATCTACCTCTGGGCCAAATTTAATCCCCTTAAAAGCAGAGAACAGCGATGTAGAAATCTCTCTGCAGTCTTGATACAGTAGCATTGTGGACTAAGGTTGAACATTTTACACGAACAACGGGGCTCCGTTTCATCCTTTCGACTATTTATTTAGATAAAAGAAATTGTGGTGACTGTCTCAACAGCAGCGTGAGAGAGAGAGAGAGAGAGAGAGAGAGGTGAGAGAGAGAGAGGTGAGAGGGAGAGAGACTGACTGCTGGTGCATGGGGCAGACTGTAGCATCCAAGCCTGAAAAGCTTCTATCTGCATATGAATAGTTGTCAAGAAACGCTCATTAGCATTTTAATGGCTTCAAATGGAAGACATACATAAACAAATATATCCTTATTCATGCATATCCGACAAGTCCTGTATTCATAATGCACAGTTCGACCTTTAAAACAGCTGAGTGTGCAGTGGAGTTTGAATTGATTAAGCGTTTTTAAGCTAGCAGCAGTCTTCCTCCTCTGCAGTGCAGCACCTAGAACACCCACTGTTGATTCCACCACACGAATCAGCCTTGAATTAAAGCAGCCAAAAGTGCTTTACGAAAACCACAAAAAAGGTGTCGAAATATGTTATGAAAATGCATGAGGCTCATGAAAAGTTCAGGCAGGAAGTCTGCATCAGGTTTCATTTTCTGCCTGCACGCTCTGGACCTGTCGGAGATATCAGCGGCAGCTGGTCTCGTCTATTAAATATTACATCCCTGCAGATGGGGAAGCGGCTCCTCGGCCATCGCTGCCACAACCATCTGGCTGGTGTGTGGAAGTCGGCGCAGCCCTCTGAGGATGCGTCTTCCCAGACCATCAATGGTCGTGCTGGAGGAAACATTCCCCAGAGTGTCTCCGGACTCACTTGTCACGTGTGCTCAGTGTGAACCTCCTCCCCAGTGAAGAGAACAGGATGCCAAACCTCTGGCAGCACTCCTCCTGTTACTGCTGGGGTTTTTGCCCCCCCGACAGCTCCCTACACCGGTCCTGGATTATTGGCCTGTCTCCCACGATTCCCTTCATGCTCATGATTCGGTGCTACCTGACACCCCCTGATGCTAACACTAATGGTGAGGGCTTGAAAAAAATAACTAGAGGGAAATTGTCTGTGGCCGCCTCCTGCATTTCTCTCTCTCTCTCTCTCTCTCTCTCTCTACGCCTGCTGTCCATCCAGCGTGCACTACAGCGGAGGAGAGTGCTTGATCATTTGTGCTTCCTATCAGACAGGAGAGACCCTGAAGTGTGATCGGCCTGGAGTTATGATCACACCTGTGACCATGAGTGTACTGATATGTTCAGACGGTTTTAGCGCTTTGTTAGTAAAAATCTCTAAGGAGGGTGTGAGAACAGTGTGGGAGCACTAAAAGGAAGTGAAACTATTACAAAGGGAGAGGGCTTTAACAAACCGTTTAAGCATCTGCCCCCCCCACTACACACACACACTGTCCTGATCATGCATCTGTGGTTTATGTGGGGCGGATGTCATCCGAAACAGCTTTATCAAGAGCCTCAGCTGCAGTTATACGCAGACAAATGTCTTCACGTGAACGCAGCAACATGAGTTAAACAGCAATGCGGCTCCATCTTCATTGCCCATTCAAGCCTGCAAACATTCCCCTTTAACCGCATCTAACCATTAATCTACTGTTCCCTGAGCTGTGCTGCATGAAGCTATTGATCACCCAGCGCTCCCAGTGCTAATTTAGTGGCCACGGTAGGTTCTGTCATGGGAGAAGCAGGAAGAATATTGATTACTGTATGGTTCTGCTGAGGGCACCGCCGCAGCACTTCTCTATATGACAGGGGTCTAATTAACTTTTCAACCTCTTAGAGCACTCACACAGTGCATTGCCACCCTGGTTATACTAGACTATGTGGTCCCTTTCCCAGTAGGTTGATTTTTTTTAAAATATATGTAGGTAATGGTGACATGCAGTTTGAAGCAGCTCATGCACAGCCGGACCGTTAACAGCGACGGAAACAAAGACGAAAGTGGCAATTTTGGCAGCACAATCTGAATTTTTGTCATAAAATTAGATTTTAAGTTTCTAAATGTGATGTATCTATTAGTTTCCTATATATATATATTGTACATGTACACTATCTAAAGGAGAAAGGATACATCTCAAAACTGCTGATTTGATCAAAACACAAATTTCTATTCACGTCTCCTGCGCTTGGCATGAACCCAAAACTAATAACAACACGATAAAGTTTTTCTCAGAGAGGGAAAAAATAAAGGGTCTATTCAAAATGGACACGATTTCCTCCTGGAAATCTTGATATCTAAAGTAATTGACAAGTGCTGTTTTTGCTGTTTTTTTGCTGCACTGCTGCCCCCTAGCGGCGCTTTCACACCTTTTACAGACCAAACGTGAAAGGAAAAGCACATATGAAACGTACAGGAACCTGGAGTGGCACCAGATGTATGTCTTTATTTTAATCCTCAAGCTGTTCTGCTGTGAATCTGTTACTAGGTGAATACAGGACAAAAGGAGCTTTAATAAGTTACATTTACTAAGGTACATAGTAAACCAGGATACATCAATCATACACTCTGATAAACTCATACACTTGGTCAACTTGCTGAGAAATGATAACTTGTAACTTTGCTTGCTTGTTTAACTTTTTTCCATGTATGAATACCAGATGGGACTGAATAACATAATAACATAATAGTGACCTTTTATGGAGAGCCAGTCTCTCGCAAGCGGAATACGCCTGACCTGGGCTGTACTCTTGCAGCATAGTGAGAGTTAACCTTCTTTGGCCAAGTCCACTGTTGGTGTTACAGCCTTCCGAAGTCTCTGAAATGTTTAGGAACAGCACATCCACAAAATAAAACAGCACAATAATTTGTAGTGTATCTGTCAGTGTCAAAACGTCACCAGCACCCATTAAATGTCATCACTCCAAATTTAGGGTGAGTAAAAACTGTGACCTAACTACCTTTATTACTGCAAATTAGTCACTATTGACATGGAAATCCTCTCAAATGCTCATTATTTTCAACGTCTTTTATTCGAGTTATTTCTAGGTAGTTATTTTCTGCTCAGAATAAAGAACATGTTACTCACTTGAAGAACGGAGCCTTTGTTTTTGTACATCTCATGAATGGCACCAAGTGGGATCCACACAATGGAGGCCAATGAGATAAACCAGCCAACACAATCAGCCCACACTGGGTAAGTGTAACTTCCGTAGTGAGCAGGAGAGTAGTGCACAATGCCGGATACGAGTATAGACTACAGAAGAAAATTCCCGCCATTTACTAAGGTTTATGCATGACTGGAAAACCAAAGCTGAAGAATAATTAGACACTCGAAACCTCACCAGTATCAACAGAGGACAGAGCAGAATCCAACAAAAACGAAAGTAGATGCTTGGCATGTTGTCCAGCATCCTCTTCATCATCAAGGAAATTTTACGAACACCTTTGGGGAAAAGAAAATCTGTTAAGCTCACGTGTAATTAAACAGTGAACACAAAAAAAAACCATCAGCCATCGCTGATCTTACCAAAGATCCAGCAAACGGCTACAACTTCACAAAAAGCCAGGAACACAACAGACAACACAGCAGTGTAGGTGTCCATCAGCTGAAACACATAGATGCCTCCCTGTGAAGAGAATCAGGAGTCTTTAGGTAAAAGGTGTTTCTTGGGATAAAACAATGTCACTGTTCCATTTTGTACCTTGGTGACATGAGGAATCCCCAGGATAAAGCCGACTGTGCACACGATCAAGGACAGCAGGGCTTCTCGCTTAAGCAAACCAGAAACTTTGGAGCCCAGCTCATCTTTTATGCACGTTATGACAACCTCCACGTTGGCAAACTTTGGGACAGTTTTGTGTTAATGATGCAACAGACCTTGTTTCAAGCAGTTATTCAGCATGAAATTTACATTTGTTTTGTTAGCTGATATTAGCATGCTAACATGCTAGATTACAGAGGTCAAGCCAGCAAGAATGAAGAGTTAGTGTCCACAGTGGGAGCAGATTATATTGGCATTTAGCTCATTTGACCACTGTGTTTTACTGTGGTCCATTAGGAAAGAATAGAATAAATAAATAAATAATAGAATAAACACCAAATTAAAACTATTCCACATGCACTGGTCTATGGATGTGGTGAACTATGCTCTTTTTCTCTACACTTTCACTCACTTCCAATAAGCCTGTCAGACTGGCAGATTAAAGTCAAACAGTTGTTTACACTGGCAAGTCTCTAAGTTTCAACATCACACTATTAAATTTATATTAACTTTACTCAAAGCTTAAGAATTAACTCACCTCAGATGTTTTAGACTGTTTATACATACTGTAGGTGTGGAATAAATGTACCTGGCTGTCCAGGCCCAGACACAGCAGCATTATGAAGAACAAAGGGGCCCACAACCGAGAGATGGGCATCGCGGAGAGAGCTTCAGGGTACACAACAAAGACCAAACCAGGACCTGATCAGGGATGTGGAAAAACAAGCACAACCATTGCTCACACATGAGAAAAGTGGCACAACAATATGGCAAAAATCCAGCAAGCCTAATCATCCAACAATGGTGAGGCCTGCAGTTTGTCTCCATCGCTATCGAATGTGGCACAAAGGAGCTAATTTCTTGCCGACTGAATTTTATTCTCACAGAAAAACGGCACACTACCAGTTCACTGGACGTGCAAAGATCTGGCTTTTACGCACACTAAATATTCTAATGATAAGAACATTTTCAACACCGATATTCATTAAGAGCAGGGCAGCTGATGGCACCTGTTGTATGTGGAATGCTCACCAGCAGTAGCTATATTGTCAATTGGCAACTCATACATGTGAGCCATGTAGCCGAGGGCAGAGAAGATCACGAATCCAGCCAAGATACTTGTAAACGAGTTAGTAATTGATACAATTAAAGCATCCCTGGAACAAGAGGAAATATATTATTTTAATATTACAATTCAACCTTCAGGCTTCTCAATTATCCAATTTATTTTTTTAAAAAAAAGAATATAATATAATTCTCCAGTGGGATACATGGATGGCGCTGAAGTTAATGGCATCGGTAGCAAATTCATACATTACCAGCATATCTATATAAGGAAGAAACCAGTTAAGTAGAATAACTGACATATAGATCAAATGTTAATTTAAAGTCAATTCAAATTCAATAATCTGCCTAAAATAGGAAGCAGGAACAATTAGATGTAGGTGAGATGCAAGAGGGAAAGTAGAATTAAGACAGGAAACAGGACAAAAGCATCAGTAAAACAGAAACAGTCATTAAAGCAAACAGGCATCTTATCACTGTTCTACAGAGTGAACATTAAACTCAATGGAAAGGGGAATTACCTGAGAATGTTGTTGTTGAACTTGTTATAACTGGACATTGAAATCATGGAACCAAATGCTATTCCAAGAGACATGAACACCTGCGCGGCGGCATTAAACCAGACCTGTGATAAAGAGCGATTAAAGATAAAGAGTTGTCCTCCACCCCCCCACCACCAAATCCTGGGCAAATGTGTGCGGTGGAAAAGGGACCAAAGCTTTTCCTCCAGTCTCACCTTCACTTCAAAGAGTTTGTTCCAGACTGGGGTCACAAAATACAAGATTCCATCTGAGGCTCCAGGAAGCTGCACATTATTGATGAGCAGAGCCAACAGGATGAAGTAGGGAAATATTGCTGTGAAGTAAACAACCTGCAGAACACGAAGGGAGGGATCGTCTTTAGAGCACTAATGAATATTCGAGATGAATTTGAGATTCTGCTCATGGGCAGTATGATTATTACCTTGCCAGTGGATTTAATGCCTTTAACTAAGCATAAAAATATGATGACCCAGCCAAGAAGGAGGCAACCAAAGAGTTCCCAACGGAGGCCACCAGGCTCTTCAATGCCACTGGTCTTTTCCAGAACCCTGTGACTGAAGTGAAACAAAAGATCTTTCCCAAGAAGTATTTCAAAAGTAATCTTTTGAAATAAAACAGTGATCATCCAAGATTCCTCACTCAAAGAACTGTTGGCTGGCGGACTGCAGCTCAGTGTTGTTGCTGCTGAGGAATCCACTGGAACAGTTTTCAACCAAATTCCAGGTGTTGTTGCAGGACATCCATGGGAGGGTCGCTCCAAACGAGGTGAACATATAGAAAAGGGACCAACACAGGACCACGTTGTGGTACGTGGAAAAAATGAAGGAGATGACAACCGTGGACAGACCAGCACCTGTAAACGTGACCTTTACGTCAGCAAGTGTTGAGAAACACCTGGAAAGAAAGAGATCATCTCTCACCTTTAAACAAGGGACAGATTCTGGAAAATGCACGCACAGGCCCTTGACGAGTGTACTGGCCGATGGTGAACTCCATGAGGACAAGAGGAATGCCACACACCACCACCATGACCAGATACGGAATCATAAATGCTCCTGGATAAAGGAAACATCATTTACCAGATTATGAAAGGTGGAAATTCCACTCACTCTGCCATGTCCAAATAATCAGTCTTCATCACCTGTTGCTCCTTCATAGGCCTATTTAAGCCACTGCTGTGCATTCGTGCCCTGCCAGGTTGTTCTTGCTTCATGTCAGACTCTCGCCGTTACTTGTCAGGAACCAGATAAGAACCCAAATGCGACACACAAGTCTGACTGAACACCGCTTTATTGTCAGATACAGACAACAGACAGGATTCACCGGGGAGCGAGCAGAACAGAATAGTCGGGGACAGGCAAGGTCGAGATCGGGCAGAAGGCAGACAGAGTTTACAGGGGAGCAGGCTAAACAGAACGGTCAGGAACAGGCAAAGTCGGAACCAGGCAGGCAGGCAAACAGGAATACGCTGGAAAGTCATCGGGAACAAATAACAATCTGGCAGAGAGTGTGCCTCCGGGGTTTAAGAAGAGTGCTCATTAGAGTCCTGATGCACAACAGGTGTGCGGGGCGAGGCAACTCACGGGTATGATTGCCCGCAGCTGTGACAGTTACTGGGTTTGGTTTCGCTGGTTTTGACTCTGCCTGCTTGTGCTGTTCCCTGCAGGTATTCAATGGAGCTTTTGATAAAACTATCTGGAGCTGCTGTGCTGTGAATGGATCCTACCACACCCATGTCAGATTAATAGTGTTTACATGGTGCTCAGGGATTCTTTCCAGTTACCCTGGATTCCACCCAAAGCCAAGCTTTAGCGTAGCCTCGTGTCCCCCATATATTTGGGGGACACGAGGCTACGCTAAAGCAACCATAAGTGTGGGTGGGAGCCAGTAACTTGTGTACTCTGGCTCTCAGCTGAAGACAGTTTTTGAAGGATGTGGCTGGAAATGAGAGTTCCAAGATTATCTTTGTTAAACTCTGGAATAAGCCCCTCTCTTAGGGTTAGGGTTAGGGTTAGCCCCTAACCCAGGGGCTAGAAATTAGACATTTGCCCTTGAAAAGCATGATATGATCATATCCTAAACATCACAAATGATTAGAAATTAGACATTTAGTTAAATTAGTAAATTACTAAACTGTGACAACATTTGGCTTTTGATTGGCCTGTCCCTGTCACACCACTGCTAATTGATGAGAATAAACAGTGGTGTTTTTTTTTTTAACTCAACTTCACTCAAAATAATCTATCTCTGCTTCAGAAAGTTCGAAAACTTTTGTTCTCTCCCTCGTTTTGCTTGTGTCAGGACTGACAGGTAAACCGGATGCATCGACGTACATCTCCTTTTATGGTGCTCATTTTCAATAGCCCCTAACCCTAACCCCCTCTCTTCCTGTTAATTTGTGCCAACCCTAACCCTAATGTGCATGTATATAGCAAATGTGGTAAATCGGTGACACTGGCTGGTGAAGGTGCAGTTGGGCTTTACAGCCTAACATTAGTGTATGCAATCAGAAGTGCAACCAACAACAGTAGGTAAGCATTTGCTGCCTAGAAACACACTCAATGAATAAACCCAAAAAGCCTCCCTCCTCCTTTTACAACCCTGAACACAATGCTGAGAAAGTTCATGTCTGTCAAGCCTCTCTCGAAAATTACGACATATAGCACTGCATTCAACATTGATTGGTTACCGCCTCTTAGCAGAATCCGAAGCATGCAAACTGAGTTGGTGAAGCACATTCCTTTGTCTCACAAATCCTAAATCTTCTTAACAGGCACCTTCCATTAATTGGAATGCACTTTGGAATCTAACAGTGTGACGACTGAATACTTTACTGCACTTTCGAAACAATCCACCGCAATCAATTCATGTGCCACCTCCATTTTAACACGGATGTTCTTAGCCTTATGGTTATTGTTTGAGAATTTCCCTACATTGGGTCTCATTTTTGGAATGCGAGTAGAGCGAATTTGTGTATAAACTGTTCGTAGATGTAAATTAACGTGGATCTTGTATTCATCAACATTTTAGTAGCTCAGATCTGTTTGTAGTTACTAACAAAATCTACACATGCTTTCAACTGTGTGTAGTGCTTGTGTAAATGTATGAACACATAGAAATAATGCTTGTCACAATTGTAAATTACAATTTTAATTCATATTGCGCCCTATTATGTAAATAATAAGCAGATGCCCTTGAAAAGCATGATATGATCATATCCTAAACATCACAAATGATTAGAAATTAGACATTTAGTTAAATTAGTAAATTACTAAACTGTGACAACATTTGTTCTGTTACCTCTTTCCAGGCTTTTGATTGGCCTGTCCCTGTCACACCACTGCTAATTGATGAGAATAAACAGTGGTGTGGTTTTTTTTTTAACTCAACTTCACTCAAAATAATCTATCTCTGCCTCAGAAAGTTCGAAAACTTTTGTTCTCTCCCTCGTTTTGCTTGTGCCAGGACTGACAGTTAAACCGGATGCATCGACGTACATCTCCTTTTATGGTGCTCATTTTCAATTCATGTGCGGAGATGTCTGCAAATAGCTGATTATCGGGAGCGCGCAGTTACTTTATGACTGTTTCACGTGTTCCTGAATCCATAGTAGGCTTTTATGCATAGGCTTTTATGCGTAAATCTGTTCCCCAAACGTTTCATGAATGAGAGTCGATGTCCTTCATTGATCTGTGTAGTGTTCTTCGTGCTGTCTAGTTGATGTAACTAACATCAATACCTTCTCAAGCGAGATGATGATCTGTTTTTCGCTTTTTTGTCACTCTCTTCGTCTTCCCGACTGCGTTTACTTTAGGACAGATAACGCCGGGTTCACACTGGACGTGAAGCGCCGCGCAAAGAAAATCGCGCTCGATCCGGAGCCCTCTCGCTCCCCAAGCGATCTGCTCCTCAGCTGTGGTCTAATTATATCAAGGTTGTGTAGTTGTGGTCGGTAGAGCTGGAATACTGAAATCTTAAATGTTACTCTAGTCTTTAATTTTATTGTCTGTTTAACTTCTCTCTCACTTTCCCTGTGTAGTTTATCGTTCACAGGTGTGTGTGTGTGTCGCGCATTTTCGTGTCTAATCACATCAAAACACTCCTTACCCCCGCCGTTGCTGTAGCACAGGTATGGAAACCTCCAGACATTGCCCAGGCCCACCACGTAGCCCACGGTAGCCAGGATGAACTCCAGCTGCCCGCTCCAAGTGGGTCTGTTCACCACCACACGTTTTTTCTCAATCTCTGTGGGCTCCAGGAAATTTAAAGCATTTTCTGTCCCTTCAAGCTCCATCTCCTTTTACTCACTGGTCTCAAGTTGATATAGAAATGTGTTCAGTTAGTAATGCACAACGTCCAAAGTTGTTGGGTGTGTCCTTGCCTCTGGTAGGTTGGGTTACTCAAATTATAGAAAAAGAAGGGAGGTATAAAACCTGTTTCCATGTGAAGGGTACAGTCAATAAAAAAAACAATATTTACGACTTATAACCGGCTATCCAGACCAAACTCCTGGTCCTTTGGTACAGGGACTGGACGGCCCTTATCAAGGGACCTTCCACCCCATACTCCCGGAGCACCCCCCACAGGATGCTCCTGGGGACCCGGTCATAAGCCTTTTCCAAGACCACAAAACACATGTGGACTGGTTGGGCAAACTCCCAACTCCCCTCAAGCACCCCAGCAAGGGTAAAGAGGTGATCCGTGGTTCCCCGACCGGGGCGAAACCCGCATTGTTCCTCCTCGATCAGAGGTTCAACTATCAGTCTAATCCTCTTTTCCAGCACCCTGGCATAGACTTTCCCAGGGAGGCTCCATCCGACTTCTTTTTTGCTTTGGGCATTTTGCTGCTTTTTGCTCTGTCTACAGGGCCCTGCTGCAGTTCCTTTTATGGGCATTAGTGGGCGGTGACTTATGCTAATCGTATGTTAATTAGACTCACCTGGCACACGCTCTCAATTTACGAGTAGATGGCATTCATCAAACTAGGAACATAGTTGCGAACAATTCTGAGGCTTACGAACGCGTTGATGAATCTGACGTAGGGTTTTCTTAAGAAACTTCTTAAGAACAACTTAAGAAACAATCTAAGAAGATTCTTAAGAACATATTGGCGAATGAGGCCCAATGTCCCCTACCTCCCTCGGAACACGATCAAAGCTCTGTCGGAGGTGGGAGTTGAAGACCAGCCTGACGGGTTCCTCCACCAAGCGTTCCCAACAGACCCTCACTAAGCGTTTGGGCCTGCCAGGTCCGCGCGGTGGCTTCCCCCCCCACCTGATCCAACTCACCACCAGGTAGTGATCAGTTGACAGCTCTGCTCCTCTCTTCACCCGAGTGTCCAAAACATATGGCCGCAGATCAGCTGACGCGACTATAAAGTCAATCATTGACCTACGGCCCAGGCTGTCATGGTGCCAAGAGCACTGATGAACGGGTCGCGGGGGCAGACCGTTCCTCCCAATTACGCCTTTCCAGGTCACGCTGTTGTTGCCCACGTGAGCGTTGAAGTCTCCCAGCAGCATGATGGAGTAACCAGTTGGGACACTGTCCAGCGTCCGTCCTATATCCTCCAAAAAAGACGGGTACTCTGAACTATTGTTTGGTGCATACGCACAAACAACCGTCAGAACCCGTTCCCCGACCCGAAGGCGCAGGGAAGCAACCCTTTGGCTCGACCGCGAGAACCCCAACGTCGAACTAGAGAGTCTGGGGGCAAGCAAAAAGCACACCCCCTCTCTCCGTCTCTTACACTGAGCAACTCCAGCGTAGAAGAGTGTCCAACCCCCCTCAAGGACTTGGGTTCCTGAGCTGACGCTATGTGTGGAGGTGAGGCCGACCATATCTAGTCGGTAACGCTCAACCTCCCCCACAAACTCCAGCTCTTTCCCCACCAGTGAGGTGACGTTCCATGTTCCAAAAGCCAATTTCCATAACCGAGGATCGGACCACCAAGGCCCCCGCCTTGGTCCGCCACCCAATCTACACTGCACCGGACCCTTCATGCTCCTCCTGCAGGTGGTGGGTCCACTGGAGACGGGAGTGTCCACATAGCTGGTTCGGGCTGGGCCCCATGGACATAGGCCCGGCCACCAGGCACTCGCCATTGAGCCCCAGCCCCAGGCCTGACTCCAGGGTGGGCCCCGGTAACCCTCCGGGCCAGGTACACGGCTTCCCTTTTAGATGTTCCATGATGGGTTCCATCTTGCAGCATCTGGACCCCATCTTGCAGCATCTGGACTCCCCGGGAACCTACGCGAGGATCCTGTTCGTGGACTTCAGCTCTGCATTCAACACCATCCGCCCCGCTCTGCTACAGGACAAGCTGTCCCAGCTTAGTGTGCCTGCCTCCCTCTGCAGGTGGATCACTCACTTCCTGACGGATCGGAGGCAGTATGTGCGGCTGGGGAAGACTGTCTCGGACTCTGTCTCCATCAGCACTGGATCACCCCAGGGCTGTGTACTTTCCCCCCTCCTCTTCTCCCTGTACACAAACTGCTGCACCTCAAGCCACCAGTCTGTCAAGCTGATCAAGTTTGCGGATGACACCACCCTCATCGGCTCATCTCCAATGGAGACGAGACTGCCTACAGGAGGGAGGTGGCTCGACTGGTGTCCTGGTGCGGACACAACAACCTGCAGCTGAACGCTCAGAAAACAGTGGAGATGATTGTGGACTTCAGGAAAGTCACAGCCCCTTTGCCCCCCCTTGCCCTCATGGACTCCCCCATCACCATCGTGGACTCCTTCCGCTTCCTGGCCACCACCATCACCCGGGACCTTAAGTGGGAGCCAACCATCAGCTCCCTCATCAAGAAGGCCCAGCAAAGGATGTTCTTCCTACGGCAGCTGAGGAAGCTCAAACTGCCTCCCAGGATGTTGGCGCAGTTTTATACGGCCATCATGGAGTCCATCCTCACCTCCTCCATCACCGTGTGGTATGCTGGTGCCACCGCCAGGGACAGACTGAGGCTGCAGCGCGTCGTGCGGGCTGCCGAGAAGGTGATCGGCTGCAGGCTTCCATCCATCCAGGACCCGGAGGTGTGCAGGTCGGATCACGGCCGACCCTTCCCACCCTGGTCACGGACTGTTTTCCCCCCTCCCCTCAGGCAGGAGACTACGGTCCATTCGGACCAAAACCTCCCGCTACGTGAACAGCTTCTTCCCCTCTGCCATCAGGCTGCTGAACACCAAGTGACTTATCACTTAAGCACCATGTACAGCAGCCAGTCGGACTCACGAACAATACATCACATTACTCCTGCATTGACCTGCACTATTTCTTACTATTTATATATATACTGTATATATGTCTTATTTTATTTATCTTATTCTAATGTTGTCTTTTTTATGTTGAATGTCGCAACGTCACACCAGGACAAATTCCTAGCTTGTGTAATACTGTGTATTACATGAACAATGGCAATAAACCTGATTCTGATTCTGATTCTGATGGGTCTTGAACCATTCTTTGTCTGACCCTTCCACCTTGGACCAATCTGCCTTGGAAGACCCTGCCAGGGGCAAACTGCCCCAGACAGCATAGCTCCCAGGCTCATTAGGGTACGCAAACTCCTCCATCACGATAAGGTGATGGTTCCCGGAGGAGAGAAACAGAAAGTAATATATTAAATTGCATTAACGAAATTTAATTGCAGTAAGTTAAGTTGCTGCTGTCTGGCCAGTCTTGAATGCCCTCTGGAGCTCATTGATTTTTAACCTTTTCATTTCACCTTGTTTAGCACACAAGTGTATACATTAAATAAGGTATTTAGATAAATGTACTGTTCCCTCATGGGATTGTTATTGGTTAATTTAAATTTAGGTGACCTGCCCCCAAAATCCAGCTTGTTTAAAGCCCAGTTTGGGACAGACTCACCAGAGGCTCAGATGACTTGTGTTGAGGTGAGATTTGCCTAGGAGAAACTTAGAATTACTCCTAAGAGCATTGGAATGGGTAAACTCTTTTCTGAAAGCTGTACTTAAACGTTGGTTATCAAGAATCTAGCAGTTTTAGTCACGTGCTGGACTGAATCTTAAATTTCGGTCTCAGAGGTGAATTACAACAACACAACCTCAAACCTTTTAGACATTAACCTTTTAGGTGATGTCACTTCCAAGTCAATAGAAATTATCTACAAAATAATACAAAGCACTGGCAATAAATCAGAAATAAATGTTTCCTCATCTTTTCAATTTATTATTTAGGTAGCTAACTTGAAATTGGTGTTTGATTATCTAGAATTAATAGGATTGGTGCTGGAAGAAATGAAAGGAGGTAGAGGAGATGGCCAGGAGGTGCTCTTCTGACCATGTCCCAAACAGCCAAACTTCTTTTTCTTCTTCTTATCTCCATCGAGCTCCTAAAAAGTGAAAATGTGCTTAATACCAAGCATCTGATAAAACATCTAGGATAAGTCATAAGACTAAAAGTAACTCTTAGTGACATCTATGGAAAAAATCTTACAATTCCTTGAATCTTTTTTTCTTGTAAGATAGGAAATATTCATAGGAGAGGTGTTTTTGTTGTTTGTTTTTCTCCCTTCTTTAATGGTAAAAAGGTTAGGCATAATAGCCATGAGCTTCCCTTTTATAACAACCAATCACAGCTCTAGAAGACTGTCACAACTAGCAGTGGCGTCATGCACACCTCACAATCATAAAACTTTCTGTCCCTTTCTCACACAGAGTTGCTCTCAGAATCCTGAATCACTCTTAGACCAAGATTTCTTGTTAGAAATTTTAGACTAGGTAAGGAAGTCTCTGAGAGGCCTCTGATAATCGTTGTGAACACAGACCCAGAAATACTGGGAAGAACAAATCAATAAAATCTGCTGATTACCTGAAGAAAAAGGATTTCTTGTTGTAAGAGCTGGATTTCTCGTTTATGCACCTCCTCCTTGAGCGTCCAGGCCTCTTCTTTTTGTATGAGTGTCTTCTCGAGCTCTGCCTTCTGCCAAGTCCACTGCTGTGCTTTGGATTCCCAATGTTGATTTAGTAAAGACAGCTGCTTTTTAAAGTCTTCCTCATTATTCAAGAGCTGCTGTCTCATCGGGTCTCTGGCAGTGAGCTCTGAATGAACCTTCTGGGGACCCTCAGATTGCTGCAGTCTGAATTGACCTTTGTATAATTTCATTTCCTCCTCAGAGCCCTCTTTCCGGAAGAGATGTTTAATGCTCCTCCCAGTTTGGACAAATGGAACACCCTCATGATGAAATTCAAGAGTTGATATCTGATGTTTCCCAAGCACAGAATCCAGATGTTTCATAACGGCCCTAATTTTCAATACCAGTCTTGTTTGGCCAAAGAGATCGAGGTACAAAGAAGCAGATGTGTCTGGTGATGCTGGATTTATAGGTGGAGCACCAGTGGGTTTAGCTTTTGTCAGAGGTAATACCTCTGAGGCTTCTTTCGAATCTTGGACACCCATTCGGGGCATGTTGGGATCGTACAGGTATACATGGATGGGCTGTCCAAAGGCACAGAAAGCAACCATGTTTTCATGAGGGTGGAAGGCTACACCATGGACACCAGTGGTGTACCAAAGCTCTGAGTAGATTGCAACTAGATCACCTGTCTCTGTGTTCCAGACATACGCCCTCCCATCTTCACTGCCAGAGAAGATATATGTTCCGCATGGTGTAAAGGTACTATAGATCCTCTCTTGTTTGTTTTTGGCTCCAGTGTATTCCTTCATTAGGAGGACGTTCAAGTCCATCATTCTCAAGATATTGTCTCTGGCATGGACCAGCAGGTGGCTCCCATTCGGATGGACTTGCAGCATGTCAATGGAAACACCGCTCAAGTTCTCCTTAGTAATTTTCCTCCCTATATGCCATAGGTGATATGGCTCAAGCTGCTGGTCGTCAAAGCCATACGTTTCCCACACAATTATGAGGCCTGTGCTGTCTCCAGAGAACATTCTACGCCCTTGAGCATCAAAACAGATTGTGTTGATGAAACCACAGTGACCCTCAAACTCCAGCAACAGCTGACCATTTACTTCGTCGACATCGACCCTCCACACTCGCACAATAGCATCGTAGCTGCCGGTCAGGACCAAGTTCTGAGCTGCCGGGTGGTATTGGGCACAGTACACAAAGGATGGATGAGAGAGAACCTTCTGGGCTCGTATACAAAGGTTCTTCATGTTCCACTCTTTGACGGTTCCATCGGACGAGGCAGACAGGAGGCTGTGATCGTCGATGGACCAGCAGAGGTCATAGATTACTTTAAAATGGCAGCAGAATGTGGCTAAAACCTTCCCAGATGGTATCTGGTACACTATGACTGAGAAAGCGCCTCTGTCCGCGCAGGCGGCAGCAAGCATCGTCCCAGTGTGAGAGAAGAGCACCGTGAGGCAGCCCATCTTACCACCGTGGAACGACAGCATGGGTTTGTTAGGAATCTGACAGACTTGTTCTGGCAGCCTGCTCCATTGAATGGATTCTAGCTTTCTGTAAGGTGACTCGGGGTCCAGAAGCCCAGGGGGCCTAATGCCTCTCACTGTAACGTGAAGGGCAGATGGGTATTGGTGCCTTGGGTGAAACTTCCACCATTTATACACATCAGTGGTTGCAGGCGTTTCAGTGATGTTTAAGTCTTTTTGTCTCATTTCCTGTGGTGGACAATAAAGCTGGAGATTGAGTTTGCTGTCAGTATTAAGCACACCATTGCTCCCGACAATCTTAAGGAATGCCCATGCAATTGTTCTGGGCTGTTCCTCGTGCTTTTCCACATCAACGCTGGCTGTTGCCTTTTCCGCAGAGATGAAGCCCAGGATCTCAAAGAATAGCAAAACCTTAGGGCTATCATCGCTTTGCTCAATGAAATAACCAAAGGGTCTATCAAAGATGATCTGTTCCTCCCAAGTAGGGATTAATGACTTCTTCAAATCAGAAGGTTGAGTCATAAGTGGAAGAATGTACTCAACATCTTGTGGCTGCTTACTTGGGAAGACAGGATGAGGGCTCTCTTCTCTTTTTACATAGTATCCCGTGTTGCTATCCACAACATGGATCTTCACTCTTAGGTGTGAGAACAGCATATTCATAAACTGATCCATTTGGTGAACAAACACTCCCAGCAAAAGTCTGTCCTGAAAGTTAGGTCTCAGTGGTGTTTCAGACTGTTTTAGTTTGGATTCTGTATCTTTTTTTACATCAGGATCAGGGTTCTTTACTTTGGCCTGGGCAGCTCTTGTGCTTCGTCCCTTCTTACGGTTACACTTTACTTTCTTTTCACCATCCACACACTTTTTGTCAACAGAAAAATACCCCTTGGGTGCATCAAAATCGTCTTTCAAATAACTTCTGTTCGTAGCTTCAGGGAGTGGGGGAAGTGTTCTTTTAATGTTTGTGTTGACTTTTGAAATTTGAAGGTCCTCTTGGCTATTATTGTTGTCTTTTATTTTATTCTCAGTGTAGTCAGGGCTGCTCTGTAGTTGGGGAGGAGAGATAATAAGATTAGTTTGAGTCAAAGTCATTTGCATGTTTGGACATAAATTTTAGAAAGATCGACAGAACATTGTGAATAGTTAGGGTTTTTGTTTCTTTTTTTAGTCTTCTTACATTTTTGTGTTCTCTTTTTGCCATATCTTTTCCTTATCTAACACCTTGCAATATAAAAGCACTATTATATATGTGAAGGACTCTCTTCCATCAGTAATTTTTAGTAGTCTGTGTAGTTTTAGTAGTTCAGTGTCATGTTTCGATCTTTAACTTAAATATCAAAGCAAAAGCAATTAAATAATTTTGTTGCTTTGATTTTAAAAGTCTGCTCTATGCTTTGCTCCATTAAGTCATATTATCGATGGCAAGATCAGTAACCTCCATGTTAAACTGATAATGTGTCGAAAGACATCATGTATATTTTACTGTTTGGTACTTGTTAAATTCTATTTTATATACAATGAACCAAATTAAAATAATTTTGTAGCCACCGAATGTAATGCATTTTTGTAATTATTTTATTTCTAAACTATGTGTAGGCATGTGATGTAATATTTCTAAATAATTTCTAAAAACAAAAAACAAAAAACCGAAACAATAAAATAGAAGAATAAAAACTATACCGTATTGGCCCGAATATAAGACGGTGTTTTTTGCGTTGAAACAAGACTGAAAAAGTGGGGGTCGTCTTACATTCGGGCCAATACGGCATAAACGACGGGAGTGTGATGTCTTTTTATTGGCGCTAGGTGGCGATACAACACTCTAAAGAGGAAGACGCATTAGAAGAAGATGCCTGTAGTGTCAGACCGTTGACAGCAGGTGGCGCCACTGCCGTCTCTTTTCAGCAAAAAGCTCGCGCTTGTCGTCCTTCCAGGTGCTGCATCGCTTCCGCTCTGCCTACAGGAATTCTCAGACGGCATTACGTCAGTTATCCTGCTAACGACCAGAAAGAATCCCCGTCCAGGAACAGTTCGCTCGCCGTTCCAGCGGCATTTAAAGGGGTTTATCTCGTCGCTTCCCCTCTCATTTAAACCACCGACTCCCGGTTTGGATTAACTCTGACTCTCCCACTTTGGTATGAAATCTTTGTGAGCGGGTTGAAGCATCGACGACACTCAGATCAGATGGAGGACTCCGAAGGTGAGACGCATTTCAGGTTGATACTCAACACGACGACATTCTGCAAGATCCGCCGTGCTTTTAGAATACCACGTAATAATGCTAGCTTGTATGCAGATGGTTTGGGACGGCGAATGTGTTTGTGACACCCGTTTCGCTGCCCATTTGCAGCGTGGAATTTTAACCATCCCTTCTGGGTCGTTTTCTCTTTTCTCTCTTCCCCCACAGGTACAAATGGTTGTTACTGTGCGGGTTGTGGGGGGAAAATGCAGGACGCGTTTCAAACGAAAGTCTTCCAGGACACCTGGCACAACGATTGCTTTCAGTGAGTCTTCATGTGTTATTTTTAACAGCTACGAACACGCAAGCCCAGACCAATAAGTGATCGTATTGTTTTCACTGAAAGGGGGGATTGACAGTCTCCAATTGTGTTTGTTTTTTTTCCTGTCTGTTGTGCTAGCTGCTTTGTGGAGAACCCCGGAATCTTCTCTCTTGTGGTCCAACACTGGCTCGGATCAGTGTTTCACAATTCACCGTTGTTTTGTGCCCACTTGCATGAAATGTGTAGGAATCTTTGTGCCGCCCTTGCAGGAGCACAGTCCAGGTTCTTGAGTTTGCACCGAGCCTTCTGGAGAACTTTGCCCCCCCTTTGAAAGGTTTAATGATTGTTTTCCACAAGTCAATCTTTCACGGTGAAACACACCTGAAAGACATTTCCTTTTTTCCCTCCCCAAGGTTGGTATTTACTGACGGTTGATGAGAATCCAGAAGCTGAATGCATGTGTTGCAACTGAGAGCAGGATTAGGGTTGTTTTGTTACACGACCAGACCAGAGAGTCTGGTTCTGGGCCATTCTGGCATGTCCTGGTAGAAGAAATGAACCGCTGACTGTGTTGTTTGCTTCCCTTGATGATTTTAGTCACTGTTGTTTCTTCTTGCATAACCCGGAATACTCTTAAATAACACGGCTGCTTTCATTATCTGAGAGGCAAAGTTCTGGAAGCAGCTGAGCAATGAACGCTCCACTTTTGCCAGGTTTCCTTTCAGAGCCCATCTCTATAGTCGTCAGATGTCTCCAGTTAATCCTATAAAACAGATTTTTAAATATTTTGCGTGGGGGGGGGGGGCAGCTTTGAGGTCCCCCCCTACGTACATTAATGTGTTTCATCTGTTTAACCTGCAGGGATTTGACTGTCACTGAAATATTCATGATGACAAATTCTTCTTTTAAATAGGAAGACATGTCCCTATAGGAAGACACTGTGGTACATCAAGTTACGTTCAAGTAAAGAAATAATAAAATATTTCAAACGACCTCCTACTTTTGCTGCTGTACGTTACCAAGACGATGAGGGGAAGTGAACACCAGCAGAAAAGCGCCTTGATTTACTTGATACCTCTTATTGTTGTGCTCCCATTGTCATTTGTCCACATTCTGCCACTCTGCCCACTCCGTACCCCCACCTTGTGCTGAATTTCTAAACGCTGATGTCAGGCCTGTTCTGGTAAACTTGGCAGTGTTGTTGAGCCCTATAGGTAACAACATGTTCCACTCCTGCATTCCTAGACAGCGATTCAGAGATGTGAGCCCGACGGCTCGCTGACGGCACTTTCCAGAGAGGCTGCAGATGAAATATATGTTCGGTGTGAGCGGGTTACTCATCGGGAGCCTTTCGTCTGTCTCGATTTAACGTTTCAGTTGAGGGGGGGTTGGGAAAAATTCGATCTGGTTGTTTGGGACCGAAAGAGACAAACCCCTTGTGTCATTTTAGTGGTTCTAACATTTTCTTCAAGCGTTGCACGTCTCAAATGGAATTCAAACAGGCATCGGCCTCAGCCTGAGGGGAAAGGAAAGATCTTTTTGCTGCTGGGTGCAAAGTTTATATCGTTAAACTCCGATATTGGATCAGTATGTGTACCAGCATAAATACCATCTTGTCCTTTCAAGGTAAACGAGCACCCCTTCAAGTTATTGAATGAGGAAAAACATCCCAGCATTATTTAAAACTTGTTTCTGGTGCTTTTCTTTTTGTTTTAGACGTGTGATGTCTGCCATTTAACCTTTTACCCAATAACTGGCTCCCACATCCTTGAAACGATGTTGTTGTGGAGAAGACTTGGGGGTAAACACGGCCATCCGATGAGGTCACGTTAAACGCGAAAGACTCCCCCCTCGAGTCCACAGAGCCGCGACTCAAGTATGTGACGGTCCGCTCGGCAACAAAGGAATATACTCCGGCAGGAATGTGGAGTCGAGGAAGTGAGGAATGTTTATGTTGTAGTGTTTGTGCAGGCAGGACTTTGGCATTGTTCATTAGAAAGCCACCTGAGTGTGTCCACCTCCCCCCGCCCTGATTACTCGGAGAGGTCAGGCAGTCAGGTGCGGTGGTAGTTCAGTTGCACCGGTCCAGGAATGTTCCCCTCGGGAGCAGGTGGGATGTTGAATACGGTCAACTCTGCTTCCCTCCTCTTAGAAACTCAGCCTGAAACTGTGGAGTCCCAACTTCTTTCTTTTGTTGAATGGCAGTGCCGTAAAGATGGGAATGGGTCTCCTGTTCGGCTCCCTCCCTCCCTCCCTCCCTCCCTCCCTCTTGGTCTCATTTGCCGTACATCCATGGCATCTGGTTGCGCCACCGCTCAATCTCAGCATCATAGCGGTGTCGTGTGCTCTCCCAGGTCCTCGGCATCTGTCAGATTGAGACGGGTTCTGCATTCCGGAGAATTTAGATGCGCGTTCCTGGTTTCATGAAGCAGAACCTTTTAGTTCTAATCATTTCTGACTGAATCCGACGTAAGCCCCTTAATTACCCACAGAACAAAGGCCCCCTGCTCTTGTTGGACATTGCGATCCTGTTAAATTCAGCGGGAGAGTGAAACCTGACGACTGAATAACCGCTTCCTTCTGCAGCTGCGTCAAAGCGCACAGCTTTCCATTCATAAAGGGAAACCTTATTCAATCTACTTTTTCCTCTGTAATGTCACAGGAGAGAGAGGGGGGGGGGGGGGGCGTTTTCCATCGCTTCCAAAGAGCGACGGTGCTGAACGCAGCTGACCGTCGCTTCACCACTGACTTTAAATAGAGATCTCACACACCTAATGACGTTACCTCCGACATGCAATGGAGACAAATCCCCTCGTTAGTTTTGCATCCTGACCCAACACTGTTTTCCTCACGGATTACAAACGCTGCCATGCAACCCACATGGCAAGCAGTTACACGTTTGAATCCATGAGACAAAGAAATGATGACTGACAAGTTTTACAATTCTAGAATGTCAGGTTGGACTGTTGAGAGTGAAAGAATACAGCTCTGTTGAGGATGCCATCAGTTTGGGTTTTTTTTGCCACCACAGGCACAAACGTGGTCTTTCCTTCCGCACTTCTCCCTCTTAACAAATGCCAGAACATGCTGAAATATGCAAAGCGTTTGCCAAAGACAGTAAGAACGGACGAGCTTCACCTGCAAGCACAGAGAGGCGATTGATGCGCACAGAACGCTGCAAAAACACTCCAAACCACATTCTTCCTGAAAAAGTTCTCATTTGGGCTTGTTGCGTAAGACGAAAATGTAATATTCTTAATATCTCTGTAGACGTGAGCATTCGGAGAATATTTCCACAAGAACGTCAACAGATGGTGTTTTTTTCCCCCGTCGAGGGCCACATCAAATTGGTTTCAGTAAAGTCGTCTCTGACACAACCGTTCGTCCTTGGTTGCTCTCTGGCTGTTGCTGCCTTGGTGCACAACCAGTGGAGCCTGGCAGCTCATGGCTCGGAGGGAATCAGAGGGTTGCCGTTCAAGTCCCAGGACGGGGCCGTGGGCTGGGGTGTTCCAGAGCAAGGCACCCAACCCCCAGCAAAGTGCTGCCCACCGCGGCTGGCTTGTGTGTTCCCTACTGGTGTGATGGATGGGTTAAATGATGATGTCAGATTCACTAACTCTAAGTGGTGTGTTCAAATGTTTTGGTTTCTTCTTCTTGTGGGTGTTCGTGCACGCCTGAAGGTGCTTTTCAACGTGCTGGCTCCCCCCCCACCTCCCAAATGAAACAGAAATGCAGCTGAGTTGACTTTACGGGGGCCAATTTGCTGTTATGGCATTCGGGATGTTTACGCTTCTAATAAAGCTCTGCGGTATTTTTATCGCAATGTTGCAGTTTTCAGTGTTCCAGCTTTGTCATCAAGGCCGATCTCAACGTTGGCGTCTGTTGGCGCTTCAACCACGAGACTAACGAGAAGCGACGCTGTTCTTTCTGTTGACCTGGATAAGAAAATGAGCAGCGCACAACTGTAAATAAAAACAACCGGAGAATCGGAGCACTCTCGCCTGCGGACGTCAGTTGGGAAAACATGTTTAAAAAGCGACTTTACTATTTTTCCTGACCTGGGTCCTTTCAAGATGAGTCCAGAAAACCATTTTTACACATATGAAAGCCACCATGTGAGAGCCTGAACATGTCAGCCCCCCCCCCCCCCCCCCAGCTGATGTCCCTGTCCAACCTGGTAGTTAATAATACCATTGCTCTGCTATGCACTGTATGTGAGTTGAGGAATGGGGTTTGAAAAGATGTACTGAGAGGAAAGGTTGTCATTTTTAACCACTCTCCAGAATCCTTGTACAGGTGGAAAAAAGGATAATCAGATTTGGAGTTGCTTCTCAATTACAAAGACATGAATACTTTAATATGAAATATGAAACAATTCAGATGCCTGTTCTTTAAATGGGCCTTGATGTTTGTTGTATCGACCCCTCAGGTGTTCCGTGTGCTCTGACCACCTGACCAACTGGTACTATGAAAAGGACGGGAAGCTGTACTGCCGTAAACACTACTGGGAGAAGTTTGGAGAGCTCTGTCACGGCTGCTCGCTCCTCATGACCGGCCCCGCCATGGTGAGTCCGCCGCACCTGCACTCCAATCTGATTTTCACAGTTCTAATTTCATCTGAGGCTAAACAAATAAGCTTCGCCGGAGCTTTAAAACGCAAAGGACTTATCGCTCACAAATGAAGCTTTCTGTTTTTGTGAAAGGCATTCAAAGGATTCTTGATGGTTGAAGCCTCGTCAGCATGAGGAACTAAGCCCAATCCAATCAGAGTGGCTTTAATAAGTAGCGTGAAGTGTCTCTCTCTCAGGGCGCCGCCTCCGTAAAAACACTGACCTATATTTAGCAGTTCTAATTCTGTCCTTTTGGAGTTCTTTGTTTAATTTTCTTCTCTTGTCTCATTTTTGTGTGATGTACAAAGAAAGCGTCTCCGTCAGTTTCTTCCTGTTGCCCCGGATGAATGCTAACGTGCAGCAGGGGAGGACAGTGTTTTGTTTTCAGGTTTATTCCAGGAACGGGAGAGTTCTACTTTACGTTCTGGCCAAATGGGCTCTAGCCCTCACTCTTGAAATCCCCTCTGAGGCCCCATTATGTTTCCCCTCTGCACAGAAGTTCGCCACAGTTCACTTCCCAGAGCTTGTGAGGTGCTCGAACATGAGGCGGCTTCAGAGCCAGCCGTGTTCAGCCCCGGTCAGTCAGGTCTGTGAGGATTACACACAGTCGGAAGTATGTTATTAAATTCTTTTATTATTATTATTATTATTATTATTATTGCCATCAGCTTCTCATTTTTGATTGTGTTTATATAAGTTGCACAGCTGCTTTTCCGACTGGCGCCCAACAGAGTGACACATGTTCGGGTGTCTCAACGTGAATCCAAGCGAGAGACAGTTTGGGTTTATTATGCACAAGTTAGAACGTGAAATCAGTGCGTCAGAAGCTGTGGCCTGTCGCAGCTAAAGTCGCTCTTTTACATGAAGTGAGCCGTCCTGATGTTTTTCTTTTCGCCACCTGGCAACACGCACAATAGATCCGTCTAACTAGTACTGGCATCCCTCGTCACCGGCCAGTGAAGCCAAGCGATTTTGGCAGAGTTGGGGCACCAGTGCAGCCTCTCGGCCAAACAAAGGGGTGGGAGAAACATGGCGTACCTCAAAGAGAACATCCTCTAGAGCTGCTCCTGCTGTTACGTTAGTGGTGAGCATGTGTTCCCTGTCAAACCAGTATCAAACTGGGAACTGATGGCTCATTTGACTCGTGAGTTGAAATCTTTAGAATTGCTCTCCACTTCAGGCCCGCAGCCCTTTGCCAGGCAGGTTGTTTGTGCCGTCGCTGCTGCTCGGGTTCTTACCTTGAAGGCAGGGAGTTGCAGACGTTTAATAGGTTGCCTGACATCACTCTCAACCCTGTGTAGCTGGTGACCCTCTCCTGGCTCTGACTCAGAGCTGTGGGAAAGGAAAAACATCTTCAAACATGTGGTGGCTTGAAACCCGTAAATAAAAGCGAAAACTTGTCACCTGCTGATGACAGCGACAGTCTTCCTACAGTGGAATCATTACCTTTCACGCTAACCTGCTGGGAGTTAACCTTTTGACCTGTGGAATGTTCCAAGTTATGAGGCATTCGGGAACTCTTCCACTCTGTTATATCTAATCAATTCAGACTTGTAATATGTTGCTGTTGTTTAGAGCAATAATATACAGTATTTAATAATAGTATATTTATAATATAATATATTTATATCTATATTTTAAGGAATAATATATTTCTTAACAACACAGTTTTCTTATAAAGAGAAATGTACACTTATTCTTGTCAATTCTTTTGATATGTGCCCAGTTTGAGTTCTTGCTGAATGGCAGCAGGTGAAGCATGATGTCATCTCGCATGAGAGAAACAGAAACCTTGGTGGAAATGAGCTTGGCGTGCAGAAAGAGAGCGGACGGTCGGGGCTTAATGAAAGAGTGGGCACGCAGCAGACTGAGCTGGTTCCAGAGTTCAGATTGAGTCAGAAAGATGAGCAGTTGTAGCCCTGAGGACACAGGTGACATCATGGCAGGATAAACAGAAGGTGGCGAGGCAGAGGGCGTAACACGGTGGGAGGGGACAACGGGGCGTGTGACTGTAACACACAGCAGAGGGGAACGGCAGCCTCCAGTCGGGATTTTACCTCTTTGTCCAGTGGAGGGAACGAGTCGGTCAGCCTGTCTGTGTTTGGGTTTCCAGGTAGCCGGAGAGCACAAGTACCACCCCGAGTGCTTTGTGTGTTTGAGCTGCAAGGTGGTGATTGAAGACCGGGATACGTACGCCCTGGTGGAACGATCCAAACTATACTGGTAAGATTCCCTCGCTGGCTTTCGTATAAAGCTGTAAATGTGGAGACGCTCAGCTGGCTGCTCTGAACAACCTCAGTGCAGCACTAAGGGCGAGAGATGTTGATGAGAGGAAAATAACAGCCTTGGCTTATCTGGCTTCAGGCAGGTCTCGTCCTGCCCAGTTATGGACGAGCACGCTCACACATGCAGTGACTCTTCCCTCCCATCTGTTGCAGTGGCAAGTGTTACAAGCAGGTGATCCTCACGCCCATGTTGGAAAAACGCTCCAACGAATCGATCGTCGACTCGCTGCCTCACACGGTGACCCTCATCTCCATGCCTTCTGCGGCCAACGGCAAGAGGGGCCTGTCCGTCTCGGTGATGAGGGACGTCAACGGCACGGCGAGCGTCCAAGTCAAGGAGTGAGTGAGCGAGAAGGGAGCCGCTCTGCGTGGTTTCTGTGTGTCCACTGCAAAGTGTCCTCACCACCTCCTGTTGGCCTGTGTGTTCCTAGAGTCAGAGGGATGCTTCTTAGTCCAGAGGTGCGGAACGCCATCCACGTTGGGGACAGGATCCTGGAGATTAACGGTCTTCCTGTTGGGACAATGATGGAGGCGGAGGTGGGTCTCTGCCTCACAGTACCTGTTATGTTCAAGAGCGCCTCGCATCCTTGCATGGAGCTTATTAGGTTAATTTTTAAAAGGAGATGCATTCCTGCAGTGTAAAGTCCAAAGCTCTGTGTGTCCTTATAAAAAAAAAAAAAAAAACTTCACCTGGGATTTTTGGAATTCCTCTCATTCCATCACAGATACGTTCTTCAGCTGGGAGTGGATTAGATGTGGAATGATGCCACTGACAGTTTAATTCCCACAGTTGTTGCACCGCCCATCTCTTTCATCATCCATTAATTTTTGTTTTGTCTTTAAATTCCGGCCTGGTGCATCGTGTGTGCCGCACAATTTTGCTCCCAACTTTCCTGCTGACTGCGACAAATACCATTATTTCATCTTTATAGCTTCTACTTTCTGTTTATAGCAGAAGAATATTCAGCTGAGGAATGTAGCAAGATAACATTTGAACATATGGATCAGTTTATTTTCGGGAGAAAAGGAATCCCAGGAATCGTGTGATTGAGTGAGTGTCTCTTTTGTGCTTTTCTCTAGGTGGATGATCTTATTCACTGCACCAGTCACACCCTGCAGCTCCTGATAGAATATGACCCAGTCAGGCAGCGTTTGGACAGGCTGAGGCTGGGCTCACCCAGGACCCGCTTCGGAGCCCCGGCTACCTCCCGCATGCGTCTGTCCTCTCCTTCCAATGCAGTCCTGGAAAGAACCGAATCCGTCGAGGACAGCTCGCTGAAACGGAGGTCTTTGAGGTGTGTTACAGCAACACCAGCCCAGTCACCACGTTTGGTGGTCGCCTTTTTTCTCGACGCCCTCGTCCTCTCTGTCCAGGCGCAGCAACAGCATCTGCAAGTCGCCCGGGCCCAATTCACCCAAAGAGCTCCCTTTTATGACGAGAGACATCGGCCGCTCCGAGTCTCTGCGGTCGTCCAGCAGCTGCTCTCATCGCATCTTCCGGCCGTGTGACCTCATCCATGGGGAGATCCTGGGAAAAGGCTTCTTTGGACAGGCCATCAAAGTCAGCATCTTTCTACACTGAGCTGTTTTATACACCCGTTTATGTTTGTTACATAAAAACAAGCCTGTACTCCCAAAACAGGTGACTCATAAAGCCACAGGGGAGGTGATGGTGATGAAGGAGCTAATCCGCTGTGACGAGGAGACGCAGAAGACTTTCTTGAAGGAGGTTGGTGCTTTATTAGTGTTTTATTTGAATGTGTTTGACCTCTCCTGTGTGTCAGCACCATCAGGTCTAATAGCCGATCTGCTCCTTGACCAGGTCAAAGTCATGCGATGCCTCGATCACCCCCACGTTCTGAGGTTCATCGGCGTTCTCTACAAGGACAAGAGGCTCAATTTAATAACCGAGTTCATTGAAGGAGGCACTCTCAAGGACTTCATCAGAGACACTGTGAGTCTAACCAGCTGATTAAGTTAACCATCTATTCCTCCTCCCGCTGTTCCTGCACAGCGGAGAGCAACAACAACACAAACGCTCAGTAGACTCAGAACAGAAGTATTCACCGTGTGGGAGGAAGTTGACCCAAAGTCAACTCTGCTGTGGTAAGTGGGCTCCCGGCTACGCGGTGGGACGGATGGCACGTCGACTGGCAGGAGCACAGAATAAATAAAACATGTGCAAGTGCTCCCAGGTGAAGCTGAGTGCCCCCCACGCGATGGCAGAGTTCAACACGGAATAATCACGGTTGCGCAGATATAATTTCGCCCACTTTGACGTTTGATGCAAACACTTTGACTCCTTTCTCTTTGTTTTCTCTTTCCTCACCGGGGGCCAACAGGATCCGTTTCCATGGGAGCAAAGAGTGAGCTTTGCTAAGAGCATTGCCTCAGGCATGGTGAGTTGGCCTTTTGTCAGAGCACTAACATTGGAATAATCTTCAGCTGTTATTTGCAGCTGCACAGATGTTTCAGTTGGTCTTTTAGAGACCAGCTTCTTTGTGGCTGCTGGAATCATCCTGAGCTGAATTAAAGAACCAATCAGTGATTAATTTAATTGTTAATGACATCAAGATGGGGGATCCACTCAGAGGACAGAGGACTCTGTCAAGCCGACCAACTGTGACCACAAATAAAAACCTGCTCCCAGGTTTTTAACTCCATCTTAGGTGGTGATTTTCAAAGCAAAGAGTAAAATAGAACCTCATGAAATAGAACCTTCAGGGGTGGACCGGGCCGGATGAAAATGTCTTCTGATACATCTATGAAAGTTGTACCCCTAACCCTAACCCTAACCTTTCCCCTCTGTTTCAGGCTTACCTTCATTCCATGAGCATCATCCACAGAGACCTCAACTCTCACAACTGCCTGGTTAAACTGGTACGTGGCCACCAAACACATTCAGCCGCCTGAAGAAGCGGCGCCGAGCCTGACGGCTGGGATCTAAACCCGCTCTTCTAACAGGACAACACCGTGGTCGTCGCTGACTTCGGACTGTCCCGGCTCGTCGTGGAGGACAAAGTTAAGCCTCCTCCTGAGAAGCCGTCAAACAAGAAGAGGATGTTCAGGCGTAGCGACAGAAAGAAGCGCTACACCGTGGTCGGAAACCCTTACTGGATGGCTCCAGAGATGCTCAATGGTGAGCTGGTGGCTGAGTGTGATAATAATAATATTCCCCAGTGGTTTGTTCATGTAGCACAAAAGGAAGGATTTCAAAACAGCATCAGGACATTAAAATAATAACACGCTTTACAAACAGACGAGACAACATCATAAAAGCCCGTCTGTAGGGAGAGATTTACCAGAACTCGCTGACCTCAGCCAGGAGGTGCATTTCATTTATCCCCTTTTCCCATCTCGTTATAATTTCAGGCAAGCGCTACGATGAGAAGGTGGACATTTTCTCTTTTGGAATTGTTCTCTGTGAGGTAAGAACGTGGATTTCCTCCCCGTTGTTTGAACCCAAATCCGTTTCATTTGTTCGTTCGGCGAACCCGTGTCGGTGTGATTCAACTCGCCGCTGGACTATTGTATACGAAGTGGAAATGAATTTGCATTTGGCTGCGTGGATGTATCCAACAGAAAACCATCGTGTTAAAGCGTGACGATCTCTCTGTTGGCTGTTTATCTTTCCTTTCCCTGCTCGTGGACGTCTTCCTGATCGTGCAGATCATTGGAAAAGTCTACGCAGATCCCGAGTGCCTCCCCAGGACTCAAGACTTTGGCCTCAACATTGGAAAGTTTGTGGAGAAGTTTCTACCTGAAGATTGTCCTCCAGCTTTCTTTCCACTGACGGTGGCCTGTTGTGACCTGGCACCAGACAACCGGTGAGCACCGCGTTCAGACTTCAGCGGACTTCGGGTCATTGTCGCTCTGTCTGGTTGTAACCCGTCCGTGTTCGCGTTCTGCTCCTCCAGTCCTTCGTTCCAAAAACTGGAAGACTGGTTTGAGGCTCTGTCCCTCAACCAGGAGCTGGGGATCCCTCTGCCGGCCGAGCTGGATGAGCTTCACCAGACTATGAGTCGACTCTACTGGCCCAAGGACGCTTCTGCGGTCCAGAACACAGATCAGGCTCCAAACTCTGCAGAGGTCCCTCCTGACTCAGCTTGCACGACCAAAACAGACACTTAAGTTCCTTTTCCTTTTTAAAAAAAAAAAAAAGAAATCCCTCTAAACTGCTGCACTAACTAACTGTGGATGGAAAACGAGGCAAAACTGCAGTGAAACCGAGCCACATCTGAACTGGATAACCTGAGGTAGCCGTGCCGGTCATCCTCTGCCGGGGGGCTTAATTCTCGACAGGGCCGCTGAAATGCATTATGGGAAAAAAAAAGACATTTCAAAGTGACAAGGTTTCACTTGACAGACGGCGCACATGATTCTCTACTAATGTTTACTGTATATAAAGGCAATACTACACCTGACGGCGAGCTGTTGGGAGATGGAGCAGGCGGCATTCGGTCAGGTTTGTTTTTCTGGTTCTGAAGTTGTTTGTCATGCCAGGAATGTGCCTCTTTGTGCTCGAACAGTGTGCCTGCGTCGCTGCTCCAGCAAATTCAGAGGCGTTATTGGCGGTGGGTAAACAGGACCGCGCTCAAGACAGCGTCGGAAGGAAAACCCGCTGACCCCAAATAGTTTCACCACTCCGAGATGTGAGAGGAGTTGGTGATGGACTGTTGGGTTTGGTTCCGTTTAATCGCCACTGATGCCATTTTGACCGACAGTGAGGTTTACTTCCGTAGCCTAATATTTTCTTTTTTATAATGAAGCATTGCATTTTCACAGCCGCCACACATTTGTTAATATAAAACACTATTTTAAAATTAAGGACGTAAATCTTTTACTGATATTGTCAAATGATTGAACTTTGCTTTGTATAAAACTGGAATTTCTATCCTATGTAATGTAAATATGTATAGTTTTCCTCTAGCTGGACATTTTTTTTAACTCTAAACGTGTGGATTTTTTTCCAACATTTTGTCGCCAGTGGACTTTTTTCCCCCCTCGGTACCGATGACCAGTTGTAACCACTATTATTTATATCACTGTAGTGTTTCCTAATTAAACCCTTTAAATGATGCTTTTTGTCCTGTGTTCCTCTGTAACAACTAGTCTAACATTTTCATGTTCCAAGATTTAAAGATTCACTTTCCACCTTGTTCCTAAGCACAAAGTGTAGTTATTTATTTGTGTAAATATTGTTGAGTTGAGTTGGTGGCATCTTAAAACCAAATGGAGAGAAAACTGGAAATTCCAGAAATTAACGTGGGCTCCGACTAAAGGGTGCAGTGCCCATAGTAACCAAGAGGGGGAGCTCGTGTTAAGAAAATTCTTTTATACCAACGATCATTAACATTGTTGGGAAGAAATAAACATGCGGGTTACACTTTTTATGGTTTTATTTCAGTCTCGACAATGAAAGTACTAAAATTCCATGCTGAACATAATACACTAATGCTTACACACTTAGTCATGGAGCGGCAATGGCCCAACAGCTATAATCAGCAACATGGATATAAAAAGAAACATGTGGAGTGATGAGCGATTTAAAGATAACCGTGCACGGTCTATGACAAACTCCTGTACTTCAGTAGTTCTACTACAATGATAAATGACCTGTGACCTAAAACACAGCAGGTAAAAACCATGGCCGTGCAGCATTCACATTTGAGCATGAGACAGTTGACTTTGGACCTTTTCAATCCTTCACCGTCTTCCCCCCCTCTGCTGCGCATCGGGTGCATATGTCAATTGTGTGAATCTAATCCAAAGCAACCAGCGCTTCAACACACTCTATTCTGCATAGACTAGACACCAGCCTTGTTTGTGTTTTGTTGTGGGTTTATTTTTTTTTATTTTTTTGCTAACTGGCGCCAGCTGTCACGTGTGGCGGCAGTGCGATTGTGTCCTGAGGACTAACTTCTGTCTCTCATTCTCTCTGAGAGCAGTCTGTAGATTTCCTGTCACTCCTTAACCTGTGAAAGTTACGGCAGGTCCTCTTTTATGCCCGCCGCTGGTCCTGTGCGGACCTCATTGGCTTCGTCAGTCGATATATATAAAGCTTAAAAAAACGCCTGGAAACATTCTGGCGGCTCATGCTAAGGCAACACATTTAAGACTTCAGAGGACCTCTTTTCCCTCTTCAGTGCCCCCCCCCCCCCCACTCACAGCAGGGGCCTTTTTTATGGAAGACATCTCGTCTCCAAGACAAAGCCGTCTTTATCTACACACAGTTCATTTCCTGATATCCTTGACTGAAGCCAATGAGACTGGATTAAAAAGGGAAAGTCACATATTCCTGTTGAAACTGTACAACTCCAGTGGCAAACACCCTTTCCTTCTAAAAACCAGCGTTCCTCCACTCAAAACACTGCTTATTTAACGTCAAACTGACTATAAATCTATTTGGAAGTGTTTCAAATCGGACCTTATGAAATATCTTAAAATAACAGTTGTCCTGACGACGGCAGCACATCTTTTTTTGTGCCTTGAGACACAGATTTGAGCTCAGGTCTTTGGAGTGAACACTTTCCCCTTTCTCTTTTTAAAAAAGAGAGGATGCTGGGGGAGGCAGAGAGGAAAAAACAAAGGCGGGGAGATTTTGGTCCATGAAAAATGGATCACAGTCCCGTAATTTCCAGAGCTATGCGTGCTCAGGCACCAGGGGTCCCAGCCTGCTGTCCCATTAGAGGGTCCTCACCATCCATGTCCTCCTGGACGGGGGTCGCCTCGTGCTCCGCCGTGATAACGATGGTGTTCTCGTCTACCAGCTCGCAGGTGGGGTTGGAGAAAGCGGACAGGGGCAGGTTGATCCTCTGCATCTCGCGCTCGTACACCCGCTGCTCGTGCTGCTTCTTTAGGTCCCGGCCCCTGGAAGACGCAGCAGAGGGAATACGTTGAATGAAGACCACAGGAGCCGCTAACAGAAGACTTTCTGGAGGTTTCGGGTGGCCGATAAACCACAGAACCAGCATTCGGGATAAATATTGACGCTAAAGTATCAGTGTTCCCACGCGTGCTGGTCCTGCTGAGCGACAGATGGTGAAAGGTTGCAGAGATGTTGACAAGCTGACGACAGGTTTATCTCCTCCTCTACGGCTTTTCTCTCTGCCGTTTTGATGAATTCTGCATCTCGTCTTTATGAGGACTGATTTAATTGTGCGTGTCCTTCTTGGGAAATGTATGAGGCGGCACCGGCTCTAGAATCTGTTGCCCTGACAACACACTAATAAGGAATAAAATAAACACCTCCTCAAAGTCCATGTTGCTGTAGTCATGAAGAAACAAAAGAATCTTTGCTACCATGTGACAATAGGGCAGGGGTGTCCCAACCCAGTCCTCCAGGGCACTAATGCAACCGGGTTTTGTGTCCTCCCAGGTGGCTTTCACCAGGTGAAACAGTTGTCCACCTGGCAGGTCAGGAAACCCGGATGGATTGTGGCCCTCAAGGACGGGGTTCTCATAAACACTGACTCATAAACACTGACATAATATGCTCATTAATAATCGCCTCCTGAAATAGAAAACAATGACAGAGGTGCCGCTAATCAGATAAAACTGATCTGCAGGTACATTTTGTATGGTGCACCTTCTGCCACAGCACCAGTTATTGCATGTTTGTTACTCTTTCAAGAAAAAAAAAGTCAGCGGCATCATTTCATTTCCTGCCATTCTTGCCCGTGGGTTTTGTTGACGTTCAGCAGGGGGGAGCAATAAAATAGCTGGAGAAACAGGGGGGAGGACTGTCTGGAAACGTGATTAACGACAAATGCCCCAAAGCGGATGTGTGCTCAGCTTATCGTAATAATATAATATCACCGGCGTCTTCACACAGAGTTGAAGTAAAAGTTCCCCATTGGGTCACCAGGACAGAATGTGGGTTTTCACGTATATTTGGCACCGTGTTGAACAATACCTCTTGTAGAAGTATCCGAATGTGATGCCTGCTCCGAGGATGATGATAATCGCTATCATGAGGATCCCGAGGACGTGGCCTTTCAAAGAAAAACACAGGATGGACATGAGAGAGCGTTGAAATGCATGTGGGAATAATGGAGGAATACTGATGGAATGCCGTACCTGATGTGCCCAGGTCTTTCTTCTTCTTTGGTCCTGTGTGCACTCGCTGGCTGATTCCGATCACAGGCTGCACGGCAGCAGGTTCTCCCTGAGAGGAAGCCGAGCTGGCTGGCTGGAGGCTCTCAGTGGAGGAAGGAAGTCCAGCTGGGTGGAAGGATTTGTCCTCGGGAGGGACATCAGATGCTTCTTCTGAAGCATAAACAACTCCCGTCAGCCCCACAGTAAGTCCACAATCATAAACAAACCCTAGAATCTCTGTCGCTACAGCAACAAAGCAGTTTCCTTTGTTGGCTTTTGAACTGGGAGAGCCATGTTTAGAGGTTCCATCTGTCTTTTTCTTCCCTCTATTTTCAACACTTCGCCACATTCAAGCTGCTGCTCTGTTGACATATATGTCAATAAATGCTTTGTTTATTTGTTTACTGGGTGTGAAGACCCTAATAATACTATATGCATTTCACAGTACATATTCCAGGACATGCAGGTGCTAAGCGACGCTCTTCCGGGAATCTGGAACGCGCAGCGCGCTCACCTCTCGTGACTTGGCTGCAGATGCCAAAATTCCCCCTGCAAAAGTTCCCCCCCCCCCCCATTTCCTTCACGTTAGTTGAGTTTACGACCTCGGCAGTTTAAAGGCCGTGACGCAAGGGAAGTGGTTGCAGCCAATGAGAAGCTGTCTCCACGGTGAGGCTGCTGCTCTCTGCCAATCACCTGTGGCCGGGGCGTGTTCAGAGCAGTTCTCTGGGAGCTAAACTTTCTGCCATGTGACTCCTGGCCTTTGTCTGCGAGCTGGACTGGCTTTAAAGACCAAACAGAGGGAGGAGACCAACTGACCTACTCAACTCTTAAATCAATCAAACAATGGCCTCTTTAGGACTAAGATGAGAAAAAGATGAGGAGAAAATCACAACTTTTTTTGATGCCCCATTTAAATTTGCTCGCCGTGTTTTTGTGTTCCCTAATTGGAACATCTCACCTCATTATTTTCCACCAGCACAGAAAACTTTTCTTTTTTTAAATAATGAGGGCACACCGTGGAAGAGAAAACAGTATCAAGAGAACCCTCTCAGACCATTCTCAGAGAAAAGCTGAGTCAGTTTAACCCTCAAATGCAGCATTTGTCTACCTGTGCATGCGTCTATGGTGCAGAACTGTCTCTGGACCGTCCCGTCTGGACCAGCGATGTAGCACCAAGGCCTCTCAGAGGAGTCTGGGTTTCGGCAGTAGCTGTGATCTCCGACACCTCCACAAAGAACAATGAAAGCATGTTTGTTACCGATGTGGAAATACAGGCCTGTCTGCTGCTGGCTGAGCAAGAGAACCAGTGGTTTAATTAATGATTAACAACACATGGCCACAAAGAAAAGAAAGAGCGCTGTTTATTCTGAACCCGATTCCGCATCAGTGACATTTTTAAACCCCCAGCATGCTTGTGGCGCCTAATGGTGCGATCTGTTTACCTGTCTGTGAGTCCGGATGGATGAGAACATCGTAATCTCTGGTGGCGTCGGTCCAGTTTAAACACGTCAGACCCGAGGAGGAGATCTGCTGTGCCCCGCGGTACTCCACACCAATGGATCTCATGCAGTCTGACAACAACAATACAAACATCTGAACGCTGAGAAGAGCATTCCAAAAGAACAGCCCATCATGTCGCCATTATCGAATGAAATCCGGAACTTCGGAAAAGGAAAAGCACCAATGAAATGCAAAAAAGGGCAGCGTTTGATGGCGTTTACCTTTCTGGTCTGCACTTGAAGCGCTGCTCTCCACGATGGCCACGCTCAGGAAAACAACTTGCAAAGAGAAGAACATTCTGCAGAGCTGGTGGCCCCAGTTCACCCACATCGTGGTTCGCTGCCTAAATCAGATTAAAGAGCATGTACCAGGTGGACGAAGAGCCTGTGCTGACCGTGCAGACACACTGCTTCCTCTGCTCAGGTCCCAGCCCTTGTTTTTGTCAAGAGGAGCTCAGCTGTCTTGGTAAACAGCCTTCAGTAGGAGGAGGTAGTGGAGGAGGAGGAGGAGCTGCCATTAGCTGCCTCCGGACCTCCAGGTCCTAAAGCCTCACCCATTCTCTCTCATGTTCAAATGAAAACAGTCAGGTGGCCACGTGAGTCATGACGCCCATTCGCTCAGGTTCATTTATCTATTTTCTGTGGTTGAATATAAATACTTCACTTCCTGCTTCCATCCCTTTGTAAAGGTGTCCTCGTGCTCACTATCCGATCCCCAGCCCCTGAATTTCCAGGGCTCATACGGAGAACCGCACGGGTTCTAGCAAAAGCTCCATCCTCCCGTGAGCAGCGGGATGCTGAAAAACAGAAGCCCTGCATCATTGTTGGCTGTCAGCGTTAGAGGTCAAAGGTCAGGAGGGCAGCCAGCGACTGAGCCAGTGTGTTCATCATCCCCCCAGTTCCCCAATCAGCAGAGTAAACAGTCTGCATCTGTCCAGCACGTTCCACCCCACTCTACCCCAGTGGGGGTATTATGGTTGAGCAGTTGGGAGTCAGTCCATTGTGGTTTACAGAAGCCTGTATCAACCATCTATCTGTCGGTCTGTCCATCTCTTTCACAGACACAAAACATTTCCCAGCGTCCTACCCTCACCATCCCAACTAACCCCCGACCCTCAACCAAAGCCAAGTCTAACCTCAACCCTAAAACCATGTCATAACCCTCAAACTGTCCTTTGAAGTTGTGAAGACCAGGAAAAATGGCCTCACTTTGTTAGTAGAATGCATATTTGGGTACTCAATATGTGGTGTGGACAAGTACAAACACATACAGCCACATGCCCGCACGCACGCACTTACACGCACACACACACACTCCCTTGTTGCTATGGTTTAACATTTCATTAACAGGATGCTGGCACACAGACAGACTCTCAGCCCTCTTAGTAGCAGCAAAAGCTTTTATTACAACAGATAGTCAGTTTCCATTTTGAAAAAACACTTTGGGATCCAGAAATTTCCAACTTTGCTTTTAAAAACATTTATCAACCTTTGTCCTGCAGGTTAAAACGTGAGGCACAAGGCGCCATACTGCACATATTTCAGATTAAAAAAGTTTTACAGTGAATATTTCCCCCTTCTCTAAACATTTCTCACCCCTGATGAAGACCAAACCTATGAGTCGCCTGCACATCTGACACAGTTCTTCAAACACGGCAGGTTGTGGGGTTGTTTTTTACGTCATGTTCTAAAGACTCTCCCTCTGTGCAGCAGGTGAACCCTGTTGCATAAGAAGGTCTTAATCCTTAATACCAGATCAATATCACAGCTGTCGCATAATCTAGACCCTCATGAGGATCTCACAAAAACATGGGAATAAAATTTGTTACAGGTTAGTAGGCAATCCTGAAAACCTGACTGTTCTGAACCTCTGAAAAGGTTTAAGGTTAAACAAACTCAGTGAGTGGTCAGTTGGTGTAACAGTGATGCAGCGCCACACTGGTTGCCAAGCAACTGATGGCTTTCTACCACATCGACTCACTCATCTTCAGCCCTCATGCGGCCTGAAAAATGGACACTTATCAAGGCAGAGGGACTCTAATGGAGCATTAAAACATACACTATATTCCCCCACTGGGCACCAGGCAGCCATTTTTTTTCCCAGACGCTGTTGCATTACATCACTGCAACCGAGCTCAGCAACGGTTGCTGCCGAGGCATAATCGGAGCCTGCTGAATGTGGCTCCGCTTACAACTGTCCCACCGCTCTGCTGCATGGATATATTAGGTGTCTCTTGTCTGTAAACTCTGGAAAACAGCAGCTCTCACGTGACTTGGCTGTAGAAATGCTGTAGAACTGCAGCTTCAGATATTCCAGACAGTGCGTTCGGATGGCACCGGCGTCATTAGGGCTTGTGTGGCCTTGGATTTCCAAAAAAAGAATGTGATGTTACTTCACGAGGGCAACTCCAGCAACAGCAGCAGTCAAAGCAGACGGAAAGTGGATGCCGTTATTGCTGAGAAGACTGTGAACTTCCTGTAAACTTGTTTTCAGGGCTAAAGGATCACAGAGATGTTGAACCGTGTGCTTTTCCAACAGTTTGATGACAAAAACTGCCTGTGCGAACAGGCTGCACAGGCTGCTGTGAAGTCTTGGGTCCAGGAGGAGAGCCAACCAGGCTGAGGTCAGGTTATCAGCTGGAGGAATAATAAAACATAATCACATGAAGGCACCTGTAGCCTCAGAACAGTTATGAACCTGATCAAACCAGCAGAAACTACATGATTTAATGGAATTGCATTATGTAGGCAGCTTACAGCAGAGGTAAGTAAGGCTGGTCTGGAACGGTTGCTGTCATTCCTCTATGGTTAATTCCTTTTTTTGAAACATGCTAAGTTAAACTGTCTCCCACAAATTGTTGCATTTCAAGACAAAAAATATAAAACAGCTGTGGCTTTCTATAAGAGAGCTCCTGAGTGGATATCAGTGGTGGGCCAAGTCCAACCAGAATGACACTCATACCTCCGCCAAAGCCTTGCGAATCCTCTTTAATGAAATCCAAAATCTGCCTCTTTATCTAAACTCAAATTTGATCTTTCAAGTCCCCCAACCCTCCACTAAGTTTTGATGATATTTTTTATTTTGCCCAATTTTACCGACGAGCAGACACAACTAAAGCAAATCCTGGAGGCGCGTAACTCGCCAGTGATGTCCTACATCAGGAAATACAATATGGTGAAGGGAAATCCTCCAAATCAACTTGAAAGCCCTTTCCTGCTTCAGTTGATCAGCTTTAAAGTTGAGACTCCGTCTATATTTAAAGTTTTGTTTTGACCCCGTGCCTTTTTATTTAATGATTGCTGTTACCTGGCAGGAGTTCCTTGCAGACTCTAAGGTTGTTCAGCACCTGTGCAGCATTCTCTTCTACCCACATGCTCAGGCCGCATCCCAGAGATGAAGATTCGGAGTATTTTTCGGCCATCTGCAGCAGGTACGGCAGCATGTGCACGCACATCACAGATGGCTCCGAAAACACGTTGGGCTCATCCTGCTCATACAGACTGGCACACCTGGAAGGAATGAGTGGTGAAAACTATTCAGGAATGTTCCTCTGCTCGCTCTAGAGTGCTTATTGAGTGAGGTTTAGGGTTAGTTACCCTGTGTGTGAAGCCCCTTGCGCCACAGTGCGGAGGTCCACCTGAGGGAGGTTACTGAGCAGCACCTTCAGTGTTCCGGGCTCCTCCCAACATTCCTCCAGCAGCAGGTCTAATAACACTTGCAGAGCCTTGTTGACTTGCATCACGTAGATGCTCTTAGAGCTTCTTCCTCTTCTGGTGTGATGCAACATTGAGGCAAATTGGGCTGTTTTCATCCTTACCTGGTGGCTTTGGTCCTGCAGCAACCAAAGGCCAGTGCCGATCAACCTGCACCAACAAGATGATTCGATTTTTAAAATGATCTGCCCATCAGCATGTCATGCTCGACTTGGTTCACTTTGTCTCACCTGCTCAAGAAGGGCCTGCAATGTTCTCTCAGGCCCAGTGAAACTCCAGCCACACACAGGGCTTCAGCACACGACATTCTCAGCACTTCAGGACTTTCTGGGGACCTGTGGTTCTCCAAGATGCTACACCAGCGCTCCAACACCGGTGCACGTAGACTGACCAGAACAGGAATCAGAATAAAGTCAGAGATGGGAATGATTGAAAACAGGACAGTGTACTGATGTGAGATAACCCCAACCTGGAGTCTGGCCATTGAGAAAGCAGCAGACTTGCTGCACAAAGAGCCTCAGAAAGAAACTCTGAGCCACATCTCTGATCCTCGAGGTCCCCCAACAACAGATTCACACAGTCGGGCAGAACGGGCTCATCGCGTGGGGCGGTCCAATGTAAAGGCTGCCATACTGAAGACTCTCCTCTGAACAACACTGTTGCCAAGGCTGCCAGGTAGGTCTTCCTGTACTCTACACTGTGGCTCAGTATCGCCTCCCTCAGGTTAAACTGGGTATAACAGATCATTATTAGGTCCTTTTAAGCTGCTTCTGAGTGACTGATGTGATTTTCATGCCAAACTGGAATAACCTGAATTTAATCATGGCAACACCAAGGTACATAAACATAAAATCACTACACAAATATAGAATTTTGTGACTAATTAATAGTCCCATTTACAATCTATCAGATCTTGACATTTAGGTGATTTTCAAAACTCACTGATTTTTTCATCAGCTACATGGCCAGATTTATAATAAAAGTAATGTAAAAAGAAAGAGAGGGAATGCACAAGAGCTGGGTTAGCTACTATTATTAAACATCTAAGAATCAATTACATACTAAGAGGATGTAAGGGAACTTCTGATTATTCTAGATAATAATAATAATAACAGGGTGGAGCATTAACTTCGTGGCCTCCACAGCAGTGAATAATAAAAGGGCAGACGTGGCTAAGGTGTGCATAGTTCCTCCTAATGACGGAATACAATAGTTTATAGACACACCCTTTCTAATGCCAGTAAGCATAAAAAATGTCAATCCAGATTGCAGCCCGAGTTGGAATTGTATCCAAATCTATCTTAACTTCCTCCATTTCCTCTCATTGTGCTTGTGAATGTCACTGAACTAAAGCTTGTTACACAGGTTTTTTCAAGGCTTGAGCTTAAACCCATTCCTCACCTCCAATACCCTTTGGATCAGCTCTTTCAAACTGTGCTGTGGTGGAACCTGCCCATCAATCACCCACATGACCAACAACAGCTGTAGATCAGCGCATATAGCAGAGAAGTTGCTCCAGATCGGACAGGCCCACATTGAATCTGCACACAGAAAGTGGACGGCTTGTTTGTAGAAGGATGACAGTCCGATCTGTGGAGATGACAGACCCAACATTAAGTTTTGAGAGTTAAAACCTTTAAACATTTTTCATGTATGTAGCACCTCATTTTAGGTTCCCAAGATCCGAGTCACCCTTCACAGGTTACTGACTTACAATCTTCACTTAGAGTATGTTCAAACATCATATTTAATAATAATATCATATAACCCAACCTTGGTTAAACTGTCAACTAGATGCACACTGTGTTTTACCAAAAGTTTATCTATCTATATTTATCAATGATAGTGATTTTTCTCTATTTTCTGAAACAATGCTGTATCAATGCGTTTGTGACACACCTGAAGCTCTTTTTGAGGCTTTTGGAGGTCACGCATGAGGATTTTATTGAGTTTTGACAGGTACGTCTCGCAGAGGAATTTTCTTAGGGTGTCCGCAATCCCGAGGTAAGCCGCTCTCACTAGGGGGCAGTGTTGATCCTCAGTCACCAGCCACAACGAGGCATCCATCCTGCTTAACAGCTCGTTCATATCACTTGATGGGGCACTGGGAGTGGAAACACAGGGAGGGGTTGAAGGTCCGATAGTTTCCAGTGAAGGAATGAAAGTTAAGTCTCACCTGAAGGAGCAGAGGGCTCTTTCTAGAACAGCTCTGATCTGCAGCAGCTGCCCGTGGAGCTGGTTGTGAGAAAAGGGCTCCTGTGAACTGGGCAGCTGAGCTATCAGGGAGGAGAGGATGCTCATGTACTCTGATGGGGGAGCCATGGCAACCAAAGCTTTTGATGCCATCACTCTTACACTATATATTGGACTGGCAGATAGCTGGAGCAGAGGAGGCAGGAAGGAAGATAATGTTCTGGCAAGAGCACATGAGAGTAGATTAAATTCTTTTCCACCACTTTGTACAAATAATCTCAGTAGCAAATTTGTGATGAATAAAAACAAAACAAAAACCATTTACTCTGTTGTGTCTTGCACGCCAGGCTGTAGCTGAGCTAAGAGCGTGAGGATGGGGAAGAGTGAAGGGTGAAGGTGTAACTTGGCCTCATTCGATGGACCCTGGAGTTCTTGTGCTGCTCCGCTCAGCTCAGTCAGAAGGAAGAGCTGAAGACCAGGGTAGTGATAGAAGAAGGCAAGGGGAGACATGCCATGTTGGTGATGGCCATCCTCCTCACTGCTGGGCCGTTGGCCAAGCATACGTGTGCACAGTGAACCTGGGAGCACACACAAGTGAGAAACACCCATGCTGGGTGAATTCTCCTCATTACAAATACAATGATGTGCTGCGGCCTTACTGAAGAGCTGCAGAGCTGCATTTCTCATGGCCCAGCACGGAGAACTGAGCAGGGTGAGCGACAGGATGGCTACATCAGGAGCAAACTGAAGCACAGCAACTCCCAGACCTGAACCACGGACCAGGGCTTGCATAGTGTGAACCGCACACACCTGTAACAGCAAGGATAAGCGTGTGACTGCATCTGTGCCCGTGGTTAAAGGGTGATATCGATTCTCTGGTGTGACTGTGAGGCAGAACCTGTGGCAGATCGAGCGTTTGGTCCCAGTTGTCAGACAGAGGAGCTTTAGCCGTTTCCAGTAATGTCCGCATACTCTGGCACAACAGTGATCTGGTTTTACTGGTCTCACCAGCTGAACAAATACAAAGGATGAGCATTGGCAAGCCTGCAGCCCGTCGGGTCACGGATGTGAAACGGGGTGACTGCACAACTTTTAATCCCTATCGAGAGACAGACCATCAGCTGTAAACCAGCAGTCTCATGATCAGTTTATGAAAAGAAAGTCTACACCAGTGCGAAGCATCACTCACTTCTTCCAGCATGACTGCAGGGATATCCCTAATCTCTGCATCACCGCTGCTCAGTAGAGTGACACAGAATTTGGTGAAGCCCATACAGCACCCCTCCACTGCCCCCTGGGGAAAAAGAATGATTTTCCATCAGAAATTGTCCCTTTGCTACGCCTCTGTTATGGTTATTCCCCGCTGGCAGAACTCACCCAGTGGCGACATTTAAGAAGGATATTCTGGAATATTTGGGATGCTCTGCATAAATCCTCTTTTGTTAGACAACACTTGCTTGATTTGGATTCACTGAGCATCGTTTCTACCAGAGAACCTAAAAAGATTCCAATTTCCTAAAGAAAACAAAAACATTACCAATATTACTGCTAAACGTAACTCCAACCCAAATCATCGCCCTCCCTTCAACGATGAATTCTTTTTGACCTTGAGGGAGACCCAGCAGCAGGTGAGAACGAGGCTGTGCTCTTCAGACAGCAGGACGCACTCCTCCTCATCCCTCTGTCCTCCTCCAGACGCTTGGACTATAAGGGTCTTGATGGCGTTTCCCATGTCACAAAAAGAAGGCGGGGCATCTACAGCGGAGATTTTCCCAAGTGGAGCCATGGATACATTTTACAGGTGGGTTTAAAGGTACTTAATTAGTATCTGTTAATTACTTCTGTACCCATTTCAGTCAGACATGCATCCACGTCTCCATACAGAACCCCCAGCAGCAGCAGAGAGATATCTTCCAGGAGCTTTAGCAGCTCAGCGCTCACACTGTGGCCAAGACTGACACAAACGCTTCCAGGTGACTCCGACAAGCACCTCTGAAGGGCCAGGAGGACACCTGGGACACATGTCAACACACACTTGTTAGACGTCATACTCTATAGCTAAACATTATTTCTGCTGAGCTTAAGCCTCACCGTGTATTGGCTTTGTTCTAGCAGCGAGCATCATGTCAGCTCTGGCTGTTAGATAATGCTCCTTCAGCTCTCTCACCAAAAAACCAACCATGTTGGAGATCTCGGAATTCTTTCCAGTTTGGTCACGTGATCTGTAGGTAGAACAAGAACTGAGATGTTCTTTTCTATCATTTGGACTTGTGAGATGCATGAGGATATGCTTACTTCTGAAGGAGGACCTTCATCATCAGGGCTCCCATCTGAGCCTCCTGCACTCGAGGACTGCAGAGGAGCTGCTTGGATCGCACGTGCAGTTCCACGGTGATATCATCGGGAAAACTGGATTGGAAAAATTTCAACAGCAACCAAGCAGAAAGCTCTCGAATCTGTAGATTAAAACAAACATTCCACCTTTGACTACAATCTTTAGTTTTAACTTCAGTATGTGATGATGAAGCACCTCATTTGTGGAATCCTCTAAGCAGGTGATCAGGATGAGCAGTTTTCCTCTGCAGAAGAAATCCCATTTTCCCTTCTGTTTTGCATAATTAATAAGAGCCGCTATATTTGCTGGAGAAATTAGTCATAAAGCTCACTCAAGCTTCAAGCCAAAACAAGATGGAACAGACAGGAAGTACACACCAAGTTATACTGTGAGTTTTAACAACATAGTAGCTGACCTGGAGGCTGCCCCTTCTTTTTGTCTGGGCTCCAGGAGTCCGTGCAGGTCTCTAGCACTGCGGACAGCAGCAGTAATGCCGTCTTTTTCCTCTGATAACTGTGTCCAGGGGCCAGGTAACAGTATGGCAGCTGACCCAACCATTCCACAAAGCCTGTGCATTACGAAAGAGATTTGGATGAGGACATAAACTTTAAAAGCGTGCTGGATTTTGTTTCTGTGTTGCTCACCTATTCCCTGTTCCAGAACGTCCTGACTCGGCTCAAACTGGACAGATTCTTTTTTCTTTTTGCTTTTCTGTCCTCGGACACGGGCCAGACATCCGTCTCTTATACGAACCAGAAACTTCTTCAATCCAGCCTGCAGATGTTGGCGAAACGGCGAAGACTCACTGTTTAGGTTCTGAGTGATAAACGTCCTCATTATAGACATCTCCTGTGTGGTTGGAGTGTCTTTGGTCTTCAGGCTGCAGCAGAGGATGTTGAGAGCAGCGAGACGGACTTTGTCATCTGCAGATTCTAAAGCAAGCTGCAGCGTTTCCAGGGTGGAGCTTCCCTGCAGGGACCAGGGAGAGCCGCCGGTCGTGGCGCGATAGGAGCTTACGATGCAGGCCCAGGCGTGCAGGTGGCCTGGTGCAAATGGGTCAAGAGAATCCAGCAGTTGATCCACAGCCGATGGGAAGAGTTGAAATGTACAGGGAAGCAAAAGTGCTGAGCTGTTGTTCTGAAGTAGAGTCACATCAGAGGTGAGCGCCTCATGAAGGAACGGCCGCCAACGCCTCGACCAGCGATCGGCCAGTTCCACCTCAGTAAAGGAAGCCTTTTGTAAGAGTTCTCGCCTCTCCTGCTGGATCAGACACTTGTAAAGCTCTGACCCACATGGTGCCAGGTGATTGATCGACAGGCACTTGAGAAGATGATTGGGTATTTCTGCACACCGATCCAGTACCTGATTGATTACAAAAATCATGCAATAGTCAACACGTGTCTGACCGTATAATAACAGATATAACAATGTCATGAATGTTAATCCTCACCACGTCAGGGCCCAGGTATGGCAGCAAGGCACAAAGGCGCTGATATTTGGCTTTGGCTTCCCAAGGCTGTTTAATTATCCGCTTAAGCAAAGTAAAATAAAGAGACTTTTTTGTGTCACAGGAGTGTTTGCAGTCCATCTCATAGAGTTCCAGCAGCAGACCGAAGATGGCACGCACAGATTCTGAAACACCTTCCACCTGCCAGAGCACCAAACACAATCATCAATAAACAACCACAAAGCAGCAAGTTATTTACGACTAAGGAAAAAATAGTAATTCTTGGTTAATTAACTATAAATGAAAAAAGCCATTACTGGGCATTCTGCATTGGTCCAGATGATGTGGGTGAGCTGCTGAAGCAGGATGCTGTCCTCTGACAGAAGGCGAACTCCTCTCCTGCTCCAGATATCAGTCAGACATTCTTTCACTCTCTTCAGCCACAGTGTCAGTACTGCAAAAACGTTTCAACAGCATTGGATGAAATATCTTTTAAATTTTACTAAAAAGTATTTTAAATGACTGTTTACTCAAGCTTCCACCTTCTAGTCTTATCATGAATGTATGTATGGTATGGTAAAACCTGTTACGCACCCTCAAAGGCCAAGTAAAGACAATCCATCTTCTTCTGACACAGAGTATAAATCAGAGGAAACAAACCCTCTAGTAGTAAACATGAATGAATCTGAAATGAATGAAGTGGCGTTTACAAAACGCACAACAGGGACAAAACATGTTTGAAGCCCTGAATTGAACCAACCTGTTTGCCATCCATATGAGGGCTTAGCAGGATATGAGGCTGGCAGCAGGTCAGGAGGCCTCTGCTCACAGCTAAAGTGTCCACCACATCCTCACCTGTAGGGTTGCACTGTACCTGAAGATTACCAATGGACAGTAGCCATGGTTCTGAAGGATGGAAAAAATAAAGATAAATCAGCCATTTTAAAGAATTAACAAGTGTAAGATTTCTGGAAATGAGACCATGATAACATTTGAAAACAAAAAGATAAAATCTAGTTATATTCTGATCAGTACGATCACAAAACTCTAAAATGTGATGCCTTTTTTTAGTGTTGGTAGTTGTGTACCTAAGTGGATGACCTGCAAGAGACTCCATGCAGCAGCTCCTCCAGCTTGACTCTCTGGTGCTCTGTTGATCAGCATGGCCACAGCAGTACCTGCCAGAAGACGAGTGTCCCTGTGGCAGCTCTGTGAGATCAAACACAAGGATCTGATTAGGCAAATGGTATTGAAAATCTAATAAGATCTCTACTAATGGAATAATGTGCAATTAAAACACCTTTCCCAGTATTATTCCTATAAGAGCCTGCAGGATGGTCTGCAATGTTGGACCCGCGTGTTCCTTGTCCCAAACAAGAGCAGCTATTTCATTAGACAACAGCTGAAACATTTGCAAACACACCTGCAAAGAAATGCAGATTGCATCAACAGTCATATGAAATGAGCAAGTCCTAAACTGAGCTCATTTCTGCTCTTCAGATACCTTTACAGCAGCATAACACAGTGGTCCATCTCTGAAGGATCCTTGTTGCAATACAGTGGAAAATAACTCTGAGACTTTATTCACCAAGGACAGATGTAATTCTTGCCATACTTGGAGACCAATAGCACTGTCTTCCAAGAACATACAGACTGAAAAAGACAATAAATGCACCACTACATTCAATTAAAGCTTATATATAAAATGAGTTGCTATTTATGATCATTAGGTGGCAGCAACCTTTTTGCAGATCCTCACAGGACAAGACCTGAAAACAAAACATGCAGAAAGTTATCAAAAATACAAATACTGAGCAAGGAAAAAAACAGAAAGAGAACGCTCCGTGCTGTACCTGGTCAGTATGAACAATGTAGAGTAAACATTGACGAGTTTCCCTTAAAACCAACTCGTAGTCCAACTTTGACAAATGCTGCACCATCTGTCAAAGACAATAAGCTGCAATGAAATTCCACTCTTGTCCTCAGACTTATCCAGAGAGGACGTAATCCAGAGTCTTGACCTGGTCCACTTTACGACAGGCTGTAGAGATGCTGACCGCCTGCAGTTGTAGGGAGAGAAGCAGGCGAACCAGAAGCAGCAGTTGTCTCTCCTCTAAACCACGAAGTACTGCCTCTGGTATTTGTTTGAGCAGGTGAAAGGCCTCCTCCAGGCAGCGTTCTTTGCTTCTTTTCACATGATTCCTGTTCATCAACCATGCAAACCTCATTCAAATGTAAGTAAGAGTGAAGAAATGCATGGGCTCTAAGTACAAACCTGTAAGATTCCGACAGTTTATTGATAAACAGTCTGAGCGCCTCTCCGGCATTTTGACCGTCACTGATCTGACAGTTTTCAAAACTTGTCACCAGATCTTCAAACGGCAACACATTCATTGTAATTCTGCTACATGGGCTCTGAAGACCCAATGGAGTTGACAGATACACACTGCAACCATGCGCTGCCGGACATGTCACGTGATCTTACTCTTACTCTACGAAAATTGGAGGGTCATCATACGACACCGCTATGCTGCCACCTAGAGGCGGAGACGCTACATTTTTATATGCGCCGTTCCAATTCAATCACCGCTAAACTTTTCATTGAATTTGTTGTATTAATTAAAATCATTTTTAAAAAAAATAAGAAGAAGGATTTCACGATCAACGAGGAATTCTATGAAATTCCATTTTTACTTTGCCCACTCGTCTTAAAAGCCTCTTCAAAGCCCTTTATAGCGCGTAGTGTTTGATGTAGTTTTCAAAGACTCGACCCCCGATCAATGGCCACACAGACCCCAGAGCATCTGCAGTTCGTCGTCACACGGGGCGCTACTAAATAATAGTGGATGTCTTTTTCCTGAGAAGAAGGAAGGCAGCCTGTGATTCGTTCCCTGTTGCTATGCCACCCCTCAGTTTACTAATGCGCCTCATCAACGTGAACCAAATGGCCAACGCGTTTGATGTGTCGTTAGCGTCGATATTCCATCACTTCACGTCTATTTTCATTTTTGTTTCCTTGGCTCACGGTATCGGTAAGAAACTACTGTTTTGAAGCTATTTTACCAAAGCTAGCTAATGCTAGTGTACAAAACAAAACAGGCGTCGCACTTACTTCATATGACACCCTTTTACTGAAAAGGTAACTCAATAAACAGAAATTTTGTTGTTTCAGTTTTCCAGCCGACATATCTGAGCACTACTGGACCATCTGCTACTGCACTTTTACTCGGAAATACAACCAACATTTATTTGAACCTGAGGACAGTTTCCCCATCTAATAGAACGGGTAAAGAAAGAAAGATCCTAAAAAATTCCACAGCATGTTGTAGCAGAACAATAGAATGCACCCCCCCCCCCCCCCCCCCCCCCCCCCCCCACACACACACACACACACTTTTATTACCTGTTTGTTACTGATTGTTTTGCAGGAAGCGTTGATTATCCATCATGTGCGCCAGAGAAAACTCAGTGGGTTCTTACAAAAATACCTGTAGGAAAGGTAAAATATATTGGTTTGGGACTGTTACTTTCAACCAATTATTAATTAGACTAATTCTGTACATGTATAATTGGTGTTTCTGTGCTTTGCTGTCCCAGACTGCAACTAGTGTTCATCTGAGACTGAACAGGAGTTTACGATTATGTAGTGAAAATGAGACAGACACAGACTGTTGTCCAAAGCCTCTGTGTGTGCTGGAAACCCTTCAGTTGTCTGCCTGTGTGGGCGACGCACCAACGACTTCAGCCCTGATCCAAGCGAAGATATATACCCAGTTGCTTCCTGTTAATGATGGATCAGGTAATTCATATTAAATCTTATTGTAATCAGAAGATGTTGCATGATTCTAAAAAATGCTAATCTGTCAATTTCAGATAATAAAACAACCATTCCCAATTTGTATGAGACGTTTGGCTCTTGTCCCTGTGATCTCACATTTCAAGCATGTGATGTCCGCTGCTGCTGTGACAAGGTATTGACATTATGATGGTTAAACAGGAAAAACATTAAAATGAAGGCACATGGGTTTACTTTTACGCTTTCAGTGATGATTTACTTGACGGCCTCTCGCCCTGAACAGGACTGCTCTGTGGAGGAATTGAGGCTGTTTGCATTCCAATGTCTCTCAGGGCCTTTTGGGGGACAAGTCTCTCCTGCTGCCGATTATCAATGTTCCGCACAGTCTGAAAACTCTCCAGATTGGTTTCCATTTTTATGTGTCACTTCGCCGCCAGAAAACAACCCATTTCTTGGGTTCTTTTATCAAGGAGACACAATGTAAGATGTTTAAGGATACAGTGTTTTTAAAGTATTTACAATAATGTGTATTTGTCCTGGTTTCATCATATAATTTGTCCTGTTTGATCTAGCACACCGAAGTCTGCACCATCCTTCCAAAGACCTGTTTCTTCAGATTTGCTGCCCGTTAATATGTATGTTCAAGGGAGTCCCATGTACACATCAAATAACCAGTACTTCACCATTCCCCAGGTAGTGCGTGTGCATACTTTATTGAACACATTCTGTCCAAGATGAACATTGTACAGGCACTTTGTGAATGACACCTAATAACCTAAATTTATCTGTTCCACAGATTGTGCTGGGCAAGTGTGTTAACGGTGCTCAGGTAGCATTTTTGAAAAATTTTAAAGTCAGGTGTGCAACTTTACTACACTCCTGCCCTACTGGATTCCCATTGCAGACGGCACCAAATGATTTAAGAATTAAATTAAAAAATGGACAAGGAGGTACAGTCTTCCAACTTTATCCTACCAAACCACACAAATACTTAAGCAATTGTTCTGTCTTGGCACGCCAAACAACATCATGTGTCGTTTTGGTTTGCCTCATATTCCAGGTGATGTTATGGTGGATGTTATTGATGAAGTGGCTCCCGAGCTGAGTGAATTCATTTCAAGCAAAACTTCCAACGCTGTGCAAATTGATGGTGACAGGCTATGTGAGAATGTGACTTTATCATTGGATTACAAACTGTACTGGGATGAAAATGGAATCACAAGTGTGATTCTTACGCGCACTGTTGGGACCATCAGTATCTTTAACAATGGTTGGTCCCTGTAACACTTGGCTATTATTTGTATTATCATCATCATTCTTACAGTCTTACACTGCTCTGTTTCCTGGACAGTGGTGTTAACTACAAGGTACTCGGCTGCATTTCTAAATGGGCAAGTCACCAGTGAACCCAACTCTGGGAATCCAGGTGAGATGAGTTCAGGTTGTTTTTGGTTATTTTAAGATTAGTTCTGGAATCTGTAGTGGGTGACACATTTATTTCAAATGACAGGATATCAAGTGGGAAGGCCTGTTATTGCTGGAAATGAAAATAATGACATAGCGAATACAACCATTATACAGAGGAACTCCATCAATCTTTGGAAACCAGGTACTATATTGAATCAGTGGTTAATACTGTGTCATTTGTAGCTGAAAGATGAGTATTGTGTGTGCTTCATATACTTCAGTGAGTGATGGAATGTGCTCCTCTGCTGACAAGGATCCAGTTTTATTTGGCTTTAATAAGACTTCAGGATGCCTTCTACCTGTCAGCCTGCAGAATCTGACTCAGTGTAATCTCCTCAGGTCAGCAGCCCAACACGAGCACGTGTATCTGAGTAAAATGCATGTCTAATTCTGCTGATGTCTTTTTTTTTTTTACTCCTTTAGAGAATCCGTTAGATCTATGCAGGAAGCTTTGCTAGATGCCACACTTGTGGCAAAAAATGGAAGACCTGATGCCCAATCAATGACAGACTGGGCCGACATAAGTTGTAAGCACTTTTAATTTTTTTTACGATTGTGTGAATTTCCCCCTCCAACTTTGTTACGAACACTACATTTTAATTCCAGTTATGGCGTCGAACTCAAGTACGGATGCAGAAGACACAGCGGGCTCGTGCAATGGGATTCCATCCCATCAGCATATCCAGATTTGGAGTCGTATCACGGGCTTTGTAAACGCTGTTCCTCAAAGAGACATCATTGCATTGCACATCAGGTGGAAACCAGCTTTTCATCGTTCACTGCGCAGTGTAGTTGCACCAGTGTTGATAGGTCAGTTTCAAGAATGTTGTGTTGTTATTTTTAGCTACAGCCCGTCAGCGTGGACACTGGATTGTAGAGGGAGTGATATCGCTCCGTGTGAGTACCCGCTGAAGACCCATTTGTTTCCTGTCACGTCTTCAGTGACCTTTATGGACGTTCCTGTCGACACAGGACCTCCCAAAACCAGGTGCACTTTGTTATCAGCAGTGTTGGCACTAGAAGGACAGTTAGGTGACCCATCCGTCCAAACAACCAGACTGATTCCACCCTTTCCCACAGGTTCCAGATCACCTTCACAGAGTACGACTGTGACAGGAATGATGTGTGTTGGCCTGAACTCGGCTTCCCTCTGACCAGATATTACACAGGTGGGAATTGATTTCTTATCTTTCTGCTCTTTCAGTGTTTCCTCTAGTATATTTAGTTAATTACAACTTAAATGCTGCAACATGCTGAATTGAAATGCTGCATTTGACTTTAAGATAATTATAATTCTCTTTTTACCTCTCAAGAATCCTTGTTGCTGTTTCACTAAGTTCCCTATTTTCATATCTCAAGTCCACTTCCTCCACATGCATTGTGCAGTTGCACAAGTATCTTTCCACATCTATTGTTGTTGAATGAATTACAGAAAAATGTTGCAGCCCCAGTGTTTGTATAGCGTTGAATTTTAATCCTTCGAAATACTATTTGGACAAAAGCTGATTCTTTCATTATTTATTACTATTTAATTTGAGTTCCATTTTTTAAAAGAGTTCTAATGGTCCAGCATTGGTTCTACTGCTAAGAACACATTTAAACAGACACACTGAAACAGGCACCTCAGCTGGGTTTTATTGACGGAACTAGGACAAGTCCACACCTCATTTCAAGAACAACCTGCCTGTCCACCCTTAAATGGGTGACACTGCATTTGCTGTTGAAACAACATGGCTGTTTTCATTCTTTAGACAGCACTGATGCTGTAACTGCAATACACAGTGCAACTGAAGTAACAAAACTCTGTTATTGATGATTGTATTCTTGATCTTCTCAGGTGAGCCATTTTCGCAGTCTTTGGCCAAAGGTCTTATTTTGGTTTTCCTTTTTATCATTGCTTCCGTTCTTGGGACACCTTGGAGACAGATTCGTCAGGCGTGGAACTCTTTTTAAAAGTCCCTGAAAGTTACATTTTGATATGGCTGTTATCGTGTGGCCCTGGATTTTCATCCTGTTTCTGTAACACACCAGCAGCCCCCAGTTGCACAACATATAAGTAAATTATTATTTTTTGTAGCTCCATAAAATTAAAATTTCAATTAGGAGGGTTTTAAATGCAGATGTGTTTAATAAAGATTTAATTATGGACTGATGATTGACTCGGTACAATAAAGTGAGAACTAAAGGTGGACACTTGCAGAGCGGTAGAGCAAAATATTTAATGGGACAATTATGTGAGATTTGTAGTAACAAATAAACGTGTTGTGCTGCAAATATATTTTAGAATGTATGCCCATGTTTTTCAATGGATGTAAATGGTCTGTTGTCATTTTTAAAATAAAGATATTTTTCTATGACTTTTCATTGTATGTCAAGCTATTTTTATAATAATAATGGGTTGTTCTTTTTTTCTTTAGATCTTTTTCATTTTTAAGAACATATTGACTCAAATAAACAAAATCTAAAGAGTGCTTTACTCTCATTTAAATAGTCAAAAAGATTTTTAAAAAAACAATAGCAGAGAAAACGATGTAAATTAGAACCAAAAAAGAAACATAATGAAGGCGTGTGTGACATCACGTGTAAATAAGAAATTAAAGAGAAATTAAGCTCCATCTCTTTCATAAATACCATAAAGTTGGGAGTTTTGTCAGTGAATTTGTGCATTTGTGGGATGTAGCAAACAGTAAAGTCAAGTTAATCCAGGAGACACCGTCATGTCTCCGACGGCTGGACGTCGTAAGAATCCTCAGATGACTCCACGGGTTTGGAGCACAGTGCGCAGACTCCTGCACGCGACGCTGATTGGTTGTTGAGCCCACCCACGTGGGCAGTATGACCGCGAGGGACACGAGATGAGAAATCCGCATCTATTTAGTGAGCCGTACTATTTGATTCAATTGAAAAGCACAGCTATAAAGTGCCTTATACAGTTTCACGAAAGTCCAGTAAGAGCATGCGATATAATAGTCACTTGTGCAGCCTCTGCATGTACAAAGCATAAAACGTGAATTTGAAATGAAATGTTTTAAAGTTGCATTCGATATAGAAAATAAACTGCATTTCCCGCGCACTCTAACAAAGAACAAACAAGAAAAAAACGTGCTCAAAGTGTAATTCAACAGTATGTTTTTCTTATTAAAAAAAAATATTGTTAATTCATATCAGCTCCTCGCGTAACTGTACAACAAAAGGAGACTGGCGTCTGCGCTTATTATCCACTCCAATTTGCTGACTCACTCCAGAACAGGAACTTCAGTGACGTGTAACATCGGGGACATGGCAGCCGGAGGACGTGTTCTAAAACTTTGGAAACTGTAAAACATTTTTTTGACAGAAATTCGATTTTTCTCATTAGCAGGCGCAGCACCGACTGTTTGCCCACCGGAAGCTATTTTTTTTTTTTTTTTTTTTTTTTACAGATTTTGTAAAATACCACTTTTACCACGAAACTCATCCGCTAGCTAGCTGATTAGCTGCGGCTACAGCTCCGTGGAACGCAACAACTTTGTCTAAAGTGTCAGCTGTCTGAACCTGCGGCCGTAGCATGATACTTTAAACTCTACCGACTTTTCCCCTGAGGTCATTGCACAAAACCTCGTGCTCGCATCTGCACTGGCAAATATCGAGAGGAACTGTCAAAATGGGTTCTCTGTTCCGAGGAGAAGAAATGTGTCTGGCCCAACTGTTCCTGCAGTCCGGCTCAGCCTACGACTGCATCAGTGAACTGGGAGAACTGGGACTGGTGGAATTTAGAGATGTAAGTCGCGATATAGATGAATTTCTAACCTCATGACTCTTCGCTTTCTAGATATGTCCACAGATGTCTAATTTAAAGTTAGTCGCTGTCCTTGGCTCTGTCCTGAAATTGACATTTGAATTACAGTGTTGACGTGAAGGACCTCGATTTCTAACCCTTAACTTGTACGTCTGTCCTAAAATGTTGGCAAAATAATAAACTAGAGCTAACACCTCTCAGTAACTGGTGTCAGCTGTTGGAATGCAGAGTTAATTTTCACGGGGACAATAAAGTATCCTGCAAACTGAATGAAAGTGAGGAAATGTTGATTTCCAAAGTGTATAAAATGTCTGCTTGGCCTTGTTTGCAGCTCAATCCTACTGTTAATACGTTCCAGCGAAAATATGTCAGTGAGATCAAAAAATGTGAGGAAATGGAGAGGATCCTTGGTAAGCAAACATGGATTTTCTTTTATCAACAAGGCTAAATATCTGATGAACATGTGTTTAATCAAGTTTCTGGTCTCCACTAATTTGTGATGAAACTGGCCTTTAAAGTGTTAAAAAATGTGAGACTAACCTGATCAAAATGATAACACATTAAATGTTTGAAAGATGAGAACAAGTGTTGATCTCTGTATCTTTTCAGTGTTCAAAGCTTTACATTTTATTCTTTCACCTTTTACAATGTATTAGTGCATCGCAGAACTTGTTGTTTCTAATTTTTTATACAGGATATCTTATGAAAGAAGTTAAAAAAGCTGATATTTCTCTACCAGAGGGTGATGTTAACCCAATAGCTCCTCTACCTAAGCACATCCTGTCTATAATGGTGAGTTACTCACAAACAATGTCCAGATATGTTTTTAATAGCTAACATTAGACTGTAGTAACAGAAAACTGGGATGCCCCAGAGGATTTATGAAGATTGGGACTTTATTTAATAATGATCTCCAACCTGTTTTATGTAGTCATTGACAGTAGTCATTTTATATTGACATAGCGTGTCTGTGTGCACAGGAACAGCTACAGAGACTAGAAGTAGAGTTGGGGGAAGTGACCAGAAATAAAGAGAAGCTGCAGAGAAACCTGCTTGAGTTGACGGAGTACATGCACATGCTGCGAATAACGCGCAGTTTTGTTCAAAGATCTGCCGAGGTCGGTGTTCACTGTTGATCGGCCATATTCACAGTACAAAATAAAGTAGATTTTCAATCCTTTGGTGTTTCATCTGTTTTCCTCTCATGGTTCTTGTAGCGAGAACATCCACAGTTACACTATGAAGAGTTTCCCTTTCTTGACAAAGACACGATGATGGACTACAGCAGCATGCAGAGGCTGGGAGCCAAACTGGGGTGAGAGGAAGTGTGCTTCTCAGATGTTCTTGTAATGTCTTACAAGAACATTGTAATGTCTTTTTTCCTCATCAGAGTGAACTCACGATACAACATGTGGATTCTGCAATGTTCAGAATAAACCCTCAACACTCTCTGACATCTTTGTCACAAGATATTAATCGTTACATTCACATTCATGCAGTCTTGTCAAATAGGTTGAGATCTTTAATGTTAAATGTAATGAGAAAAATTAATGTGCAGTTGTACTGACTGCAATATACAGACAGGAGATACACACTGTGGACAGGAAGTCATACATGTTTTCTTCTTCCTGCAGTTTTGTTTCTGGGATTATTCAGAGGGTGAAGATCGAGGCCTTTGAACGAATGTTGTGGAGAGTTTGTAAAGGCTACACCATACTCACCCATGCAGAGGTCGAGGAGTATCTGGAAAATCCTGACACGGTACCAAAAACATGATACTTGGAGCTTTGCTTATTTACAATGAGAGCAATTTTAGTTTTTTAGTTTTTTAAAAACCTTGTTTGTTCCATTTGGCATTTGTCTACAATGTAAAGGAAAAACCTTTTTCTTTTTAGAATGGTTTAATGCATACAAAGCAAGATAATATAATGTAAAGTAAGCCCAACAGTAATAATCTTTGTTTATGTACATTTGTCATACCTTCTGTTTAAATATGGCATACATGTGGTTTTATGACTTTAAACAAGTAAAATTTCAGGACATAATTTCACAGATACAAATGACAACAGCTTATACACGTATCCCATTTGATTTAAGTATTGTAGTGTTGACTACATTTCTGTCTCTTTTTGTTAATTGTGTTTCTTTATAACCCAGCAATAGCCAGAACTCAGCTTTGATTTTTGTGTCTGCAGGGGGAGCCCACAAAAAGTGTTGTGTTCTTAATCTCTTACTGGGGAGACCAAATTGGACAGAAAGTGAAGAAAATCTGTGACTGGTAATTATTCCACCATTAATGGTTGTGTAGTTGGGGAGGGCATCACACTTGTTTGTTTTCATCATTGCGTCTTGTATTTCACGTATTTCCTCCCGTAGCTACCACTGTCACTTGTATCCGTATCCCAGTAGCAATGAGGAGAGGAATGATGTTTTGGAAGGACTAAAAACTCGCATTCAGGACCTTCACACTGTAGGTCTTTTCATTTTTTTCAATCATACTGATTTAAAAAAAAAAATCATTGATAGGAAATATCCCTGTCTAAATGTTTATGAATTAAGCATGAAGTATTTGGTATATTGACCCTGATGTGAGCATGATGAGTTTTACTCCCCTGAAGGACAGAATTAGCATGAAGACTGAGCTAAACAGTTTTGTTCTAATGCCACAGACACACAAACCTCTCATCTTTTCCCCTTTCCTGCTCTGGCTCTCATTTCTAGCATGTATTATTTTTGAACGTATAAACTCAAACACACGCACACACACTCTGACAGCTAGCTCTTGTTTAATCTAAAGCTGTTACTCTGTCAATGTTTGACATACAATTTATTTTTCCAGGTACTTCATAGGACCGAGGACTATTTAAGGCAGGTCCTCATCAAAGCATCCGAATCCATTTACACCTGGATCATCCAAGTCAAAAAGATGAAGGCCATCTACTATATTCTAAACCTCTGCAGTTTCGATGTCACTAACAAGTGTCTGATTGCCGAAGTCTGGTGTCCTGTTAATGACATTCCCAAACTGCGGCGGGCGCTGGAGGAAGGCTCTGTGAGTACAGCTGCAACACCTCACATTGCTTCACGTCCAGCATAAATCAATAGAATTAGAATCGTCACATTAAAGTAGCTTAAACATGCAACTGCCGAAAAATAACGGGACTCATCTCCTCATCTCTGCAGTTATTAATTTTTAAATTGGAAAGAACCGTAACAGAGTTGTTTTGTTTCCTCCCCATGTTTTAATTTACCGTTTAGTAACTGTAGCTGCTTGATAAAACAAACTGTTGTCATGATAAATATGAGTAGTCTTTCACAGCGACCCACTTACAGTTGGACATTGGTATTTCAGAGAAAGAGCGGAGCAACAGTTCCTTCCTTTGTCAATCGGATCCCGACCAACAACACTCCGCCGACGTTAATAAGGACCAACAAATTCACGTCTGGATTCCAGAATATTGTGGATGCCTATGGTGTGGGCAGCTACAGGGAGGTGAACCCTGGTGGGTGTGACTGGTGTTCTGTGTGTGTCGCAGATATTCAACTATATAGGTCGTAATCCTAATCATGTAATACTTGCCCCTGTGATGAATTGCTGTACTAGATTAATTTATGAAAATTATTGTCATCCAACACTGAGTTGTGCTTGCGTCTTTTACATCTTATGTGTAGGGGTCGTTTTCTGTGCATCCCCTTTTTAAAGGAATCTCTCTCTGCTCGTTTTAGCTCCTTTTACAATCATCACATTCCCATTTTTGTTTGCTGTGATGTTCGGGGACCTGGGTCATGGACTCATCATGGCTCTGTTTGCTTCCTGGATGGTGTTGTACGAGAACAATCGCAAACTCAAAAACACAAGGAACGAGGTGAGCGAGTGCTTTCAACAGTACTTTTGGATCATTTCAGTGTTAAAGCTGATGGAGTGCGCTCAGGGTATGAAAATTAACTGATCTGATGTGACCGCACAGATCTGGAACATGTTCTTTGAGGGGCGTTACATCATCCTGATGATGGGCCTGTTCTCCATTTATACTGGCCTGATATACAACGACTGTTTCTCAAAGTCACTGAACATATTTGGCTCTGGGTGGAGCGTGAATGCCATGTTTAAAGAAAACGTGTGGAAGTGAGTGTTTAAAATCTATGTTTAAATATTTGTAGCTCAAACTTACTTTTTCATTGGACATTTTTGTTTCTGCTTAACAGGATGGAGGATATTTATGGGAACAGGTACCTCACTCTGGACCCAAATGTAACAGGAGTTTTTAATGGACCCTATCCTTTTGGAATAGACCCAGTGAGTACAGATACAAAATCAAAATAAAGTAGTTGTCATCAGTGTGCCCCTCAATGGATCCTGCGCTCATGTGAATTCAATTTGGAGGCAAATCATTCTCATCTAAATGTTGTTCTGCCCTTTAGGTTCACAAATGCAATTAAGAATTGACTCACGTTAATAATTGCTCTCAGTGTTGGACTCAAATTGTTCAGTCAGAGAATGAGATCTTCCCTTCATATTTGATCAGTATTTTATCTGCTCGGTAGTTCTGGAGTCAGACTGTAATAATTCTCTCTTAAATATTGATTTTGCTCACAGAATGCCAGTTCTTGGATTATTTGAACTGGTTGGATCGCATTTTAGTCCTAATTTATATTTCCTCCAGCACCTCTCAAATGTAGATTGAGGTCTGGTGACTGTGGAGGCCATTTCAGTACAGGGATCTTACATAAACAGGAACACACTTTGTGCCCAAACCAAATTAGCTTCAACTCCAGACAGTTATTGAATCATATTATCAGATTGTCTCAAGAACAAAATCTCTACTTTTACTGTTTATAAATGGGGAACTGAGAATAATATATATATTTTTTTGTTGTTGCTGAAAAGATTTGGAACTTGGCATTCAACCGTCTTACATTTCTGAACTCCTATAAGATGAAGATGTCAGTGATAGTGGGTATCATTCACATGAGCTTTGGCGTGATTCTCAGCACTTACAACTACATGTGAGTAGCCATTTTTAAATGTTGAAATGTCCTTAAGTGTCCAGGTCTGATCTGCTTGCTGTTTTCCATTTGAACCAGGCACTTTAGGAAGAGACACCACCTGTTCTTGGTATTCCTCCCGGAGTTACTGTTCCTCCTGTGTCTGTTTGGCTACCTCGTGTTCATGATTATGTACAAGTGGCTGGTCTTTTCTGCGAAGGACTCCAGACACGCTCCGAGCGTCCTCATTCATTTCATAAACATGTTCCTTATGCAGGGAAGAGGAATGCAGCCCCTCTACCCAGGACAGGTGATGAGTGGCTCTTTGATCCCGCATCAGTCCCTGTTTAGACAGAGCATGTTAAATTCAGCCTCTTTAAAAACTGCACCACGTTTGACAAATCGATGTTCTGCTTTCTCCAGAATGGCCTGCAGATATTTTTAGTGGTCATTGCTGTTCTGTCAGTGCCTGTCTTATTTCTGGGGAAACCTCTCTACCTTTATTGGCTTCATAATGGAAACCAGCACCTGAGAATGTACAGGGTGAGACATGGAAAGCATGTGTGCGAATATGTGAAACATCTCAAAATATTACAGATGCGACTTACTTTTCTGGTTCTTGTCAGGGGTATGAACGTGTGCGGCATGACAGTGACGAGGAGCTTTTCCTCTTGAGCGCTCACAACATGGAGGAGGGCAGCAGCCACAGTGACCTCTCCTCCAGCGGGGATCATGAGCCAGAGAATGTGAGCAAAGCATAACAAGCTGGATATTTAACAGACTAGAGACTGCCGTCTGGCATCCACATAATCATGCTTCTTTCACAGTTTAACTTTGCAGATGAGCTTTTGCACCAGGCCATCCATGGTATCGAGTACTGCCTGGGCTGCATCTCCAACACAGCCTCCTATCTCAGGCTCTGGGCCCTGAGCCTGGCACATGCACGTGAGTGTAAAGATTTGCACAGGAAGGGAGTGCTCTGAAGATACAGTGTAAGATCAGAGTTTTCATATTCCGTTCCCTCTGCCGTAACCAGCTGACAGCGGTAAAGGACATTACAGAAAGATTATGAAAGTTTGCATGGCGTCCCCCCCTCCCCACACACAGACACAGACACAGACACACACACAGACACACACACACAGACACAGACACAGACACCCACACCCCAGGTGGTGATTTGTGGTCACACCACAATGATGCTTTAAGAAGTCAACCAGCGAGGTAGCAGCCACAGCCAGAACAGCAGTATTGATGGATGAGTTTATGTTTCAGTATTTCACTTCTGCTTGTGTGTTTTTTTTTTTTGGTGCACCTAAGAGTGCAGTGTTAATGGTGATGCACACGGCAAACATCCAGATGCATTTTATGTTATCAAACTACAACAGGAATTCGGTTTCCTTGTGTATGTAAACACACTTACTGTCTCTCCTCAGATTACCACCATAACCAAAAGTTTGTTTGTCCCAAGTTAACATGGGCAAAATGTGCGTTGCGAGCGTGAAAGGCTGAACTCATTGAATTTCAAGTAGTTAGGCTGATGAATTTAAAGATCAGTTAGGGTGTAAATCAAAGGCGACACGGCCTGGGTGATTTAATCCCTTAATAATCGCTCATGTGTCCTCTCTTGCTTTCACAGAGCTGTCAGAAGTGCTGTGGTCGATGGTGATGAGGGTTGGCCTGAGAATGGACATCAGTCTAGGGATTTTATTCTTGGTGCCAGTGTTTGGCCTTTTTGCTGTTCTCACTGTGTCCATCCTCCTGGTAATGGAGGGCCTGTCTGCATTCCTTCATGCCCTCCGCCTACACTGGTACGACAGCAGTCAACTTTAAAGTACTACCAATGATGCAAACATGAAACGTCATGGTTTTGTTTTTGTTTTTTCCTCAGGGTGGAGTTTCAGAATAAATTTTACAGTGGGAACGGGGTCAAGTTTTACCCATTTTCCTTCTCTCTCCTGCCCTCCAGCTTGGAGTCTGATGGTGTACTGTGACGGAACTATCAGACGCTATTGTTTAATACTGTGAGGTGATAAACGGCCAACATCAGCAGGGTTCTGTGTCTTATAAAAGTGTCTTTTGCAGATGTCATGAGTTGATATTTGATTTTTCTACTATCAGAACCGAGACAAGAGCTTTTAGTTTTAGAAAAACATGCCTGTGTCAAAGAGGATTTTGTACCACAATCGGTTTTCTTCACTGTGAACCATTTCCTGAAGCTAAAGGTGCACTGCTCAACAACTGAGAACCCTTTGTTAATAAATTCATGTCAGCAGTTAATTATATGTTTGAAGTATTGGCATAAAAACTCAGTGTTCCAAATATTTAACATTTTATGCTTTTAAGAATAACTGAAATTATTTTTGTGTTGCCCATTAAAATAACTCCCATTTTTCTTTTTTCGTTATCTTTCATCATAACAGATATTTGTACATTCGTGCGGTTTTGCCTTTCAAGCTTTGTCTTTGGCTCCATACACTGGGTAGTGAACGTCCTTTTGTTCCATAGGTCATTGCACTGAATTGCCTAACAGATTTACAACCAAATATATTCCAAACACTATGACCTACCTTCATCTTGCTTCTGAAAATGCTGCAAAAGATCTTTAAAAATATTGAAATGTTCTTGCCAGAAATGTATGAGATGTATATTCTTCTATAAAAAGATTTTAATTTATTATATTTCAAAATGTTGTGATTTCTAAAGGATGTGAAATAGAAATGGTGATAGGGATATTTGGTTTCTTACGATGTATTGATTGTGCATTCATGGAAAACTGAAGTTATTTGTTAGTTGACTCAGGAGCCCATTACTTTTAGACCCTGTGCTTTTAGCACTGCCACACATATAAGATCAAGGGATAGTTTAATGTCACAAGTAACCTTTGCTGAATGAAGATTGATTAACCACCGGTATTTCTTCCTATATGTGTGCTGGTCAAAAGGTTGTTGTCATTCCTTCCAGCACAGATTTAATGTTGCCTAAATTTATGACAGATGTTCTTTGTTCAGCACTCCTTGCTTAATGGCTTTTGAGATATTTTTAGGTTAATAAATCATATTTGTTTGAATTATTTCCTTCTCCATTCTTTCATCATATACAGTATACATCTGGCTGCAAACAATTTTATCCAATATACCAGTATCTTGGATGCTGCGTATATTTCCTGTTGATAGCTTTTAGTCCTTAAACAATGAATGTGTATTTCATTGTAAAGAGGGATTACTTTGTTTTGCACGGGCCAATATTTGAATTTTCATGTCAAATTATGATTTCATTTCCTGGTTTTTGTTTCTTAAAAATATTAAACCCATCATTTAGATTTTTATTTTTAAGAACAAACAAACAAGGGCAGATTACTATCTTATGTCCTCATGGAAAATTGGGACTTGACTCGCATTTCCAGTATAAGAAAACAAACCAAAAAACAAACATGCAAAATATCTGGCCAATACCTTCATCTGTAAAGAATCAAAATACAAATATCCTACAGTGAGTTGGGATTTAACTGACTGCCTGGTACAATAGGGACTTTCAAGTGCTTGTTTTCTTAAGCAAGTCTAACGTGTTTTACCTGTGTGTGGAATATTCTAGCTGTTTGATAATTCTGGTCAATTGAACCAATACAGTAACTTTGGCTATTCTTGAGATTTCTTCAACGTTTTCCCCAGGATCTTATTTCTATTTGGATTTCAGTGTTTAATTTTATTGTTGCTGCTTGCCGAGAGGGTTTTGGTATCTTGGACTGTATAAACTGTAAAGACCGCTGAGACAAATTGTGATTGCGGGATTTCCAAATAAAATTGACTTGGCTTCAAAATGGATAATAAAAAAAGTAATTGTTTCGTTTACATGTTCACCATCGCAATAACAAAACTGTGCTGCCGACGTCCACAACAAACGTCCCCCTTTTTAAAGACGCTCCGAACGGAAACGCCACTGTGTCTGACCGGAACTCGCGCGCCCTCTCCTGACAGGTGCGTTGCAATAACCCGGTACCAAGAAACGAGGTTTCGAAGCCAGGTTCCGTATTTAGTGTTGTCATGGCAACAGTAACTCAGGACATACTCAGGACCTACAACACCGTTCTTGACCTTTTTCTCTAACTTCGATGCAATTTACATCATGACAGCGGCACCTGTTTCTTAATTGTCAGTATAAAATGTGACTTTTTTTCGCCATGGCCCACGACGACTTACGAGTGGAGTGGCTCAAACGGTGCGTTTCTGCAGGCTTCAATTTAACGGACTGCAATTGTTTCGACGAGCTTCTAAGTCGAAACGATGGGGAAGCAGAAGATAAAATTATCCGTTTTTTAAATGTCCTCACGGATGAAGACTCGTCAATCTGTCTCATGTTTTTCCTGACAATCACAGAGGAAGAAACAGAAATGGACATTTTTGCCGGTAAGTTTAGGGGAATAAAAGTGACTTAAGATTTGGTTCAAGAGTAGTTCATGATAGTTTGCAGTTGGCCCCAAAAAACACATTAAAATGATGTCTTGGTATTCTTAAAGGGAGCATCCAGGTCCTTGTGACCTGCAAATGGTCAAACTGGTAATGCTGAATAATATTACAAGACACTGTTGTGTTATTTTGCAATCAGTTTACACTCGACACCCTTGGAAACTGCTGTCATCTAAAAGAGATTAATGGATTTTTTTTTTCTTTAGCCAATTCTGGTCAACAGTTTTGGCTCTGAACATCGTATCCACCCAGATGGATGTTATTTACAGTTTAGCCAGAAATAATAATGATAGTGATGTGATAATTATGATAATAATGAAGTGTTGTGATTATTAAGCTATAAGAATTTTCTGATTTTTTAAAATTAATGCCAGAGGCCCCAAATGACTAATGAGAACTTTAGTGGTAGGATGTTTGAATCAAACTTTCTGTCTTATGGCCATTGCAATGAATGCTTTCATAAACAGTAGAAAATGGAATCTTTGCAGATCCTGATAGAGAGTCCTTGACAGTAAAGGATGGAGGGCTCTCCTCCGATGTGCCAAAGGAGCCCCGTCTTTGCCACGTGAGATCAGATCTTAATTCTAGATTTAATACCCCATTTGCTTTCTAATTATGACCATATTTCACATCATGAATTACAGGGTGAGCATTTTTTTCTTTGTGATTTTCAGAGGATTGAGATGGCCTATCTTGCTGAGCTGCGTTCAGCCGTGGACAAAAATCTGGAAAGATTTTTAAAATCTTGCATCTTCTACTTTTTAAGAAACACAAAGGGTGAGATGACGGGACTGTACAGTGAAAACAGGGTAAAGTGTGTTTGATAATTAAAGAAACTAACCAAGAAAATGTAATTAGCGTCACAATTTGTATTTGAATAGAGACCATTGTTGATCCAGTGGATATGAATGAGGCCAATGTCCTAATGCCAAGACTATTTGACCTTGGAATGCACTATGGACACCCCCTTTGTGTACTGCAGGACAAACTCAAATATGTAAGTAAAATGTAGTGAAATTCATGAACAAGGACATCAGACGCAGTAAATCATTATTAACAATGGCATATTTCTACTGTTTATCTTATCAGTTGGAAGTACCGTTGCTCAGTGCCCGCCAAGCAAAGATTAATGGTTCTGCTTACCAAACCGGGCCAGATTCGACAACAACAGAGGAGAGCAGAGTGTTCATGAAGGAGAATGATGCGAAGTCAGGTCAAGAGTTCACATATCGCGATGAGTTGCTCAACAGGATCTACAAATTTACGGGTGTGGTTGAAACTACCCTTCAAGATCTCCAGATACAAGGTGTGATGATTATAAAAACCTTCTGAAGATGTTATTATATGTTTATTGAGACAGTCAGGCATTGTGGAAGGAAGGTTGTTATCAAGCGTTGTCAGTACAAATATTGTTGAGCTGCTGTCATTGTGGAACATATTTTGATTGTGAAATTGCAACTTACCAATCATGAATAATATCTGCGTTGTAGACAAAGTTACGTTGAACATCCCTGAAGTAGATCTACAGCCGGACGTAAATGAACTTTGTTCTAGTCCAGAGACGGTGGAGAAGCTGGAGCAGTGTGTGATGAGCTGGCAGACCAACATTACTGTTGTTCTCGAGGAGCAGCAACACAAAAAGCCTCAGGTTGGTGGTTCTGCCATGTTAAGAGGTTCTGAGAGGATGTGTTGGCCAAGCTTTACTGGAAGGTGGAATCCACACAGTTACTGCTGGTAGTCGCATGAATCATTCACTGGTGTACACTGTCTCTGCTTGAACGAACAAATGAATCAACATTAACGTCAGCAGCTTTCTCTCTTGCTCCAGACGCCCGGACCTTTGGCTGAGATCATCTTTTGGCAGGAGCGTAGTTCCACCCTGAGGACACTAAGTGAACAACTTAAACAGCCTCTGGTTACAAAGGTCATAGAGGTCATGACCAAAACAGATTCAGGCATTATTCAGATTCTGGAAGGAACAGTTGCTGAACTGAACAAATACCGCCTAGAGTCAGACGATAATTTACGCTTCCTCAACACTCTGGAGAGGCACTTTATGGTATCGCTTTTATTTAGTTCATTGACATGAATTTGCTTTTAAATTGGCAATATATGCCCAGAGGTATACAGTTGTAAAAGCATTTATTTAATTTTTTTTTTTTTTTTTTTCAGAATTTGGCAACTGGGGCAAATTTAGGTGTGATTTTGGAAACTATCCCTCCCCTAATGGACAGCCTGCAGATCGTATGGATGCTGTCTTGCCACTACAACACCAACGAGCGCATGGTTCCTCTAATGGAGCGAATCGCCTGGCAACTTTGTGAACGCGTGGCTCAAGCAATTGATGTCCCTAAAATATTTAAGTATGTTAGGACCAGAAGGATAAGAATGAGATTCCTGTCGTGAAAACAGTTGTTTTGAGGTTCAGGCTGAATTTACAATGTGCTGTTCCTCTGGCAGAGGTAAAGAAGTGGCCATAGCTGTGCTGCGTGATGCCAAGCAGATTCTGGATCAGTGGAAAATATCATACTTTGAAATGCGTGCTGAAATAGAGGAGTCTGGGAGTTACTCACGCTGGGAATTTGATCGTAGAAGACTATTTGAGAGGACAGATTATATGGCTTCTATCTGTCAGGACCTGTGCAATGTTTTACTGGTTTGTGTTGATAACATTGATTAATGTTACATGAAATATCCTAACAGCTTAAAATGAAGTAATCGAGGTCCATCTTGTGCAGACTTTGGAGGAGTTTGATAAAACCTTTGGTCCAGATCTAAAGTCTGTGACCAGTGACCATGAACAAGTTGATGGAATTCTCTGCAGAGTGGCTGAGCTGTCTCTGCCTATCGAGGAGGTCGATTTTAATCCTTTCAACATCTGTAACTTGAGCAGCTGGAAGATGATCATGCACGACTTCAACGCAGCAGTTAAGGTGGGTTTACAACCTCTACGTAGGCAAAACTGTGACTTCTATCTTAAAATCGGTGCATCTACTGTCCATCATGTGTCGGCTCAGGTTATCGAGGAAGAGGCCATCTCCATTATTGATCAGTCCTTTAAGACGCTGCGCTCTTCAGCTGCTGCTTTCAAAATGCTCCTGAAGTTTAAACACGTCCATGCTAGGCAAGCCATCAACAGACATTTGATGAGGAAGTTTAATGATGTCCTGATTCAGTATTGCAAAGAGGTACTTCATGTACATCTGTTCCATATGACTTGCTAAAGAAATGTCCACTCTCTTGAACCGGATAAAAACTTGTTCTGTATTCACAGTTAAAAGAGTGGTTGTACTGTTTTCCTGCAGGTGGAACACACAAAGGAAATCTTTGAGACAATGAAGGACAAACCTCCGCGAAATAAGCACGAACCTCCGGTAGCAGGAGCCATAACATGGTCACAGTTTCTTTTCCGGCGCCTCAAAAAATCCATCACCTCCTTCCTAAAGGTTCCAGAGATGAGAGAGTCTGAACACATCAGAACAGTGAGTCATGTTTTTATTGCTAAGTTTATACTGTATAAGAAGGACTGAAGGATTGTCATACATTTCCAAAATTTGACAAACTGTAACTTGATTTCGGTGCACTTTGCTCAGGCCATGGACGAGTATGAGGGAATGGCGCTGACGTTGAGAGACTATGAGATGAAGAAGTATGACCAGTGGAAAGCTGAGACCGAACGCAGTTTACCACTGCTGATGAAAAGACCCTTGTTGGCTATGATCAAAAGTGAAAGCCATGCCCAGCTAGATTTGGTTTGTATCACACACCATTTAAATGCTTGCTGGTGTTAAGTCATACAGTATAGACGGCAGCTCTCCATACTCTTCTAAAACCACAGCCTCTTAAAGATGTCCCAAAAACTCCAAACTACTCCAAGAAGAACAACATGTGGTTCATTGTCAACTTTGCTCCAGAAATCAAGGAAATCATCTCTGAAGCCAGATACCTTGGTTTACTGGGATACTCTGTGCCTCCCGTGGCTCTAAATGTTGCCTTACAGGAATACAAATTGATTAGGTATTAAAAATTAATGAAAAGGGTTTGGAAGAATCTGCAAAAAACTGATCGTTGCAGCTTTTGACATATTTTGAATTTAATATTTAGGCACTCTGATGACCTGCATAAGCTTGTGAACCGTTACCATGCTGCACTCAACAGCCTGGATGAGATGAAAACCTTTATGCTAGCTGAACAAATCAGCGCTGTCCAAAAGGAAATTTATATTGGATGTAAGAGTCTCAACTGGAATTCTTTGGGTATGTTGCTGACAGAATCCAAAATGTTCTTGTAATCTAATTATGCACTCTTGTGCTCTGTTAATGTTCCTGCACAAATTCAAATATGTCAATATGTGTCTGGTTTTAGGTATCAGTGACTTCATTGGCCAAAGCCTTCAGACTGTCTCCAAGTTTGAGTCGGTGGTAAAACATATTCAAAAATATGAACGAGACATTGAGTCCATATTGCAGTCTATTGCCACAGCTAAATTGCTAAAATTGCCTCAACAACCTGATAGAGCAGATGACTTACCAGGTAAATTGATGTGATAGAATTGTCTGATATTGTAAAGTTATTATTCTACTATCCATCATTTCTATTTACTTTTCATTTACTTGACTTTGTGACTTTTTTAAGTGATCAAAAAGTTCTTTGAGTACATTGAAAAGGAACGAACCAAGACTGTGACTTCTCTGATTAAAAAGTATGCTGGAATTGGCCCTCTAATTATAATGATTGAGCGTTTGATCAAGGGAACCAACAGTGGAAGAGCCAAATGTATGGCAGATTATTACCACCACTGGGAGCACAAGGTGCTTGACTCCCTCATAAAGATGCTGCTGAGGTAAAAATTGAATTTTTAAATTCAGCTACTTAAGGAGTAGTCACACTCTTTGATATGCCACTAATTTATTCACTCTTGCCATTGTTCAATCTCCCATTTAGGAATTTTCAGGCTTTTAACATGGCCCTGAGAGGACGTACACCTCTTTTCCAAATTGATGTCATCCTGTCTGCTCCTAAAATTGTGTTACAGCCTTTTAAGAATGACATCTACCGGCTGATCATGCAGTGTGTCAGAGAATGTGTGGAGTGCACCAAGGTGGGATAGTCATTAAAAGAGTTGGAGCCTAAGTGTGGATGTGGATTAACTTTGTCCATTATTTTCGTTTTAGCACATTGTGCGCTGGATGCACGGCACCTGCATTGAATGCCCGCCACAACAAGTAGATGGTGAAGAGGAGTTGATTAACTTTAGCTTCTGTTCTGACCTGTGGCAGCACCCTGAGATAAATGAGGGCGCCCACACTGTATCCCAGACAGTCCACCAGCTGCTCTACTCTGTTGATCAATACCTTCATTACTGGAAATACTACCAGCCTCTTTGGGAGAGGAACAAGGCCATTATCACTGAAAAGTTTGCTGCAAAAAAACCATCCTGGGTGATGTATGACAATAAGCTACAGTTCTTTTATAATATATACCAGGAGGCAGTACGTGAACCTCTGTGTAAACATATGGAAGTCATGCACCTGAATCTAGAGCCACTGGTGCAAACGGTGCAGGAGATTGCTCTTTCCTGGATCAGTTCTTTAGGTAGCCTGCTCAACATTCCCTCAAAAGAAGATCTCTTCAGCTTCAGAGATAACTTTATGGTATTAAGCCACCGCAGCGTGTGTCATATTTTACTCTTGAGCGTTCTTCAATTCAGTTGTGCTTTACACTTTGCTTTATACTACAGCAACTTTCAACAACTCTAAAACTGAACCCTACCACGTTCGAAGAGCTGAAGACTGTCCTCACCGCTATTTCAGACATCAGGAACATGGCAGTAGATGTAGAGATGAAGCTTTATGATATCCAGGAAAGATATAGGACACTAGCCATGTACAAGTTTGAGGTACTAGGTGTTCAATTACATGTTCTCGACATCACGCATTTATTTAACTTTTTTTAAATTCGTGTGTACTATTTCTATTCAAGGTTGGTCAGGATGAACTGGAACTGAAGGCTAAAATTGGACAAATATGGGAAAATCTATTTCAAGAAGCCAGACAAGTGGATCTAAGCCTGGCAGATGTCAAGAAGTCATTTAGTGTGGTAAGATATCACACCACTGACAGATAATGACCCATAATCACTTACAGTTCTCTTTTAAAGTTCTTACATTACACTGAAAGGTTACTCAGCAGAAGCTTGAAGAGTTTGAGGAGGAACTGACTTTCTTCACTGAAAGCTTCAACATGCATGGTCCTGGAACTGTGGGAGATGATTTGGAGAAAGGTACTTGTACAATTGCCCCTAAATCATTCGTGGCTGGATCTAGAGGGATATTATGTGGTATTAACTACAAAAATTACTAGTCACCATAGTTTTGTCATTCTTTTGTGCAGGACTGAATATTTTGGGAACATACGAGATGGATCTTGCAAAGGTAGTTGCAGCCCAACAGGAGCTAGCAAAAGCTCAGAAGCTGTTAGATCTGCCCATCAGTGTGCACGTTGATTTAATCAATGTTCAAAAGGACATAAAGGGTTTGAAACAGATATACGATGTCTATGAAGCTCAGAAGGTTGGTGATGTCAATGTGAAATTAAAATGGCCTCCTGAGATATGATTATTATTGGGGGGGTTTTCATATTGCTTTCGTTGTTGCATCTTTCAGAAGGCAAAGTCCAAATGGTCTCAGACCTTGTGGGCGGATTTAAACATTCATCAACTACAGGAGGGTGTTGATAGTTTTATTAAAACCTTAAAGCAGCTGCCTAAACATGTGCGGGCATTACCCGTGGCCTTCTTTGTTGATGGCCGCATGAAGGAATTCAAAGAATCTCTGCCTCTTCTACTTGACTTGAAGAACGATGCTCTGAGAGACAGGTCAGATTGTCTTATAACTCAACTTAGTAGCTAGTCGAAGTCAACTCAATATGCTACAATAACAGTAAAATGCTTTTAAATCATTTACTGTTTATGCTGACTAAGATATGACATTGTCACCACAATAATTTGGACTTAAATTATTGACACACTGTAAATGAAATGCATCTGTGTCTGGACACCAGACACTGGAAAGACCTGATGAAAAGGACAGGTGCTACCTTTGAGATCAACGCTGAGAGCTTCACTCTGGAGAACATGTTTGCCATGGAGTTGCACAAACATACAGATGTCATAGAGGAGATAGTCACCTGTGCTGTAAAAGAGCTTGGAATTGAAAAGGTTAGTCGTTTAATTTTCCTTTTTGAGTTATTCCAAGCAGAGTGGTATATTTCTCTAATCTGAAATTATTGTTGTGTGGCCTTCCAGGGAGTGAAGGAGGTCGTGACCACATGGGAAAACATGAAGTTTAGTGTCATGCCATATGTTAAAGGCACCCAGGAACGTGGTTTGATTCTGGGAGCAGTGGATGAAATCCTGTTGACGGTGGACAACGATGCCATGAATTTACAGAGCATGGCAGGCAGCCGTTTCGTTGGCCCATTTCTTAGCACCATACAACAATGGGAAAAAGACCTCTCCCTTATCAATGAGACCATAGAGGTCTGTAAGACTTTTGCAACCCTTAATGTTTAAACTGATCCAAATAAAAATAACTTATCTGTGAAATGTTTCCACACAGGTGTGGATGATGGTGCAGCGGAAATGGATGTACCTTGAAAGTATTTTCATCGGTGGTGACATTCGTGCTCAGTTACCCACAGAAGCAAAGAAATTTGATAGACTTGATCAACAATTTAAAGAAGTGAATACACCTCGCAGTGATAGATGATGAAAATAAAGTTATCTACTACTGGAGCTTTTAATCTAACTTGTATCTGCTTCATTTTTGTGCAGATAATGAAAGAAATGGCAAAGCAACCCAATATTAAGGGCGGCTGCCTGAGACCCAATCGTTTAGCCGACCTGCAGGCCCTGAGTGAGGGTCTGGAGAGTTGCCAGAAGAGCCTCAATGACTACCTGGACTGCAAACGCAACGCGTTCCCTCGCTTCTTCTTTATTTCTGATGAGGAACTGCTTAGAATTCTTGGGAGTGGTGACCCTGCCTGTGTCCAGGAGCACATGATCAAGGTACTGTGTGGGGTACAAGCAGTGTTACTACTTTTTCTATAGCTAAATTTTTCTTTTAAAAAAAAATTGCTTTCTTTGGTTTACAAGATGTACGACAATATAGCATCTCTGAGGTTTGACATAGAAAACAGTGGAGACACAGTAGCTGCGGCCATGGTGTCTGCTGAAGGTGAGGTGATGGAGCTGAAGAAACCTGTCCCAGTGGAAGGCAGGGTGGAGGACTGGATGACCGGCGTCCTTTTGGAGATGAGGAGGACTAATAGACTCATCACCAAGGATGCAGTTTTCCACTACTGTGAGAATAAAAGCAGGTGTGTGTTTGGTGTGTACGTGCGTGTTAGTGATGTGCGGTGAGGTTTAGATAGCGGGCGAGACTCTAACTCCTTCACAGTCAGATTTGCAAATGCATCCAACAGAGGAGCTCACCGTGCAATCACAGCATGAACGTTGTTATTTATTACTTCCTGTTTTCATTGAAAATCCAATTTTGAGAAACATTTCAGTTTAGATAAAATCACTTCCAATCTGTACTGCCCTTGATGGTCAGCGTGTAGCTGGTCTTTGAGCCATAACCAAACACCAGCAAGACTGTGTGGGTTTTATCAGCAAGACTGAACATGTTATACACGTACATTTAATTTATTAGCCATACTATAGACATTTAGGGAGTGTATTAAAAGTGACTTCAGACATTATGACATCCCAGGGTGTGGTATGTGTGTATCCATGGTGTAAGTATCACATTATTTCGTCTGTCAGGGTGGATTGGATGTTTCTGTACCAGGGCATGGTGGTGCTCGCTGTAAATCAGGTGTGGTGGACATGGGAGGTAGAGAACGTCTTTAAAAGATTAAAGGATGGAGAGAAGCACGCTCTCAGAGATTATGCTACCAAGATGCATGACCAGATCGATGAACTGGTAACACGAATCACGCAACCAATGAAGAAAAATGACAGACGAAAGTTAAACACCGCCCTCATCATTGATGTACACGCAAGAGACATCGTGGACAAGTTGGTGCTGAACAGGTAACGTTAAGAAGGACTTCAGTGTTTGCCATATGTGTAAATGTTGACTCCAATTAAGGCTCAATTTCCTTTCCAGCATAATGGATGCACAGGAGTTTGAATGGGAAAGCCAACTGAAGTTCTACTGGGAGCAGGATAGGGATGACTTATTTGTGCACCAATGCAGTGCTTCATTCTCTTACGGCTATGAATACATGGGGCTGAATGGTCGGCTCGTTATTACTCCACTGACAGATCGGATCTACCTCACAATTACACAGGTCTGAGCAAATTTATTGGTTAAAAAAAATGTAGTTAATAACAAATAAGGCACATTGCATGCAAAATCTGAAGTCTTTTTCATGCATCTGTCTGTGTATGTGCTGCAGGCCCTCTCTATGTACTTGGGTGGAGCTCCTGCTGGACCTGCTGGAACAGGAAAGACCGAATCAACCAAGGATCTGGCCAAGGCTTTAGGTCTTCTCTGCATGGTGACAAATTGTGGTGAAGGAATGGATTATCTGGTAAACCTATGTTTAAAAACTATCCATTGTTGAAGAAGACCATTGCCAATTCTTTACACAGCACGTAGACTTTTCCCTCTAACAAAGATACCATTACCTTTTTTATTTCCTTTCATGTGTAGGCTATGGGTAAGATCTTTTCTGGTTTGGCCCAGTGTGGAGCTTGGGGTTGCTTTGACGAGTTCAATCGAATTGATGCTTTTGTCAGTGATCTCATCCCAAATCCAAACTATCCGCCATGCTCTCATTCTCAACCTCAAAAGGTTTAATGTAAGTAAATCCTAAAAACAGAAAATCCCACTTTTGTAATATTTTATTTTCTTTAAGATTAATGTTTTTTGCATTTGCATTGAGTAAAAATAAAGGGTTTACGAATGAGCTCACGTGCTCTTAAATAATTGTTTTTCTTTTCAACCCACATCAGTTTGAAGGTAAAGAGATCAGCTTGGATGGCCGTATGGGCATTTTTATCACCATGAACCCAGGTTACGCTGGGCGCACAGAGCTACCAGAGTCAGTCAAAGCCCTTTTCAGGCCAGTGGTCGTCATTGTGCCTGACCTGCAGCAGATTTGTGAAATAATGCTCTTTTGCGAGGGCTTTCTAATGGCCAAAGTAAGACTACTGAACAAACAAAGAATCACAAATTGCTATCCTCTCGCCAACAATAGCCATCTGTTCCTAAAGACAAAACACTTCTTAAATGTGGGACAAATTCTCATTCTCCATTCAGGTGCTGGCAAAGAAGATGACAGTTTTGTATAAGCTGGCTCGTGAGCAATTGTCCAAGCAGTCTCATTATGACTTTGGTCTGCGAGCTCTGAAGTCTGTCCTCGTGATGGCAGGCGAGTTAAAGAGAGGCTCACCGGACCTCAATGAGGTAGAGACCACGAGACCTCTCTTGTGTTCCATTTCTCTGAACGTCTCTATGTTTAAAAGATATTTATTTGGTGCCTTCCAATGCAGTGATTGTTTTAAAATAAAAAAATAAAAAAATTCCCCCAAAAAGGAAATGTTTAAAAACATTAAAACAGGAGAAAGAGCATACGAAATGACGATTATGATTCTTTTGTCGTGTACAATCATTAAAATTTTCAGCAGAATTCTTTATTCTTAAATTGGGTCTTTCTTCATTGACAGGATGTGGTGCTAATGCGAGCCCTCAGGGACATGAACCTGCCAAAGTTTGTGTTTGAGGACGTGCCGTTGTTCCTTGGGCTGATCTCAGACTTGTTTCCCGGGCTGGACTGTCCTCGTGTTCGATATCCCAACTTCAATGATGCCGTGGAACAAATCCTGCAAGAAAATAACTACGTCATTCTGCCTAACCAGGTGTATTTCCTGTATCTTACCTCTTCTCTGAAATGCAAATCATCAGTAGATTCATGGATGTGGACCTTGAATTGTTGATACAGTCCAGTCTTTCATGGCTCCAGGTGGACAAAGTGGTGCAGATGTATGAAACAATGATGACCAGACACACTACTATGGTTGTAGGCCCAACGGGTGGAGGGAAATCAGTTGTGATCAGCACATTGTGTCAAGCTCAGACCAAGTCAGTGTCATGTTACTGCACCTTTATCATTTTTCTGATCCTGTGAGGACAGTAGTTTTCTTTTTTCCAGACTGGGATTGCAGACCAAGATGTTCCCACTTAACCCTAAAGCCATGAGTGTTATTGAACTATACGGTGTTTTGGACCCTGATACTCGAGACTGGACCGACGGGATCTTATCCAACATCTTTCGAGACATCAACAAGCCTACTGACAAACAGGAGAGGAGGTAAATAAATGCATTACTACAAACATACCACGGGTAACAAAACTACATGGTGGGCGACAGCAATACATGAACTTCGTACCCTCTCACAGGTACATCCTGTTCGATGGGGACGTAGATGCTCTCTGGGTGGAGAATATGAACTCAGTAATGGATGACAACAAGCTCCTCACTCTTGCAAACGGAGAACGGATCCGTTTACAGAGTCACTGTGCCCTGCTCTTTGAGGTTTGCCTGAAGCTCGCAGTCAGCAGGTCATCTTTTCAAAGCCATCCACAATAAATCAAATATCACCATCACAGGTAGGAGATCTGCTACATGCTTCCCCTGCTACAGTTTCCCGATGCGGGATGGTATTTGTTGACCCCAAGAATCTAAGGTACACACCGTATTGGCAGAGATGGGTGACCACCAGGCATAGCAAGGTAATCATTATAAAAAGATTATAGCTATATAGCGATGACTACAGTTTGTTATAACATCTCCACGTGTTCTTTCTTTTTTAGAAGCAAAAAACTCTCAACAAATTGTTTGAAAAATATGTGCACAGTTCGATTGACATGATTTTAGATGGAATCACTGATGGAAAACAGGGCAAAAAGTTGAAAACCATCATTCCTCAGACAGATCTGAACATGGTAGGCTAAACTCAGAAGTGTTAAATTAATTGACGTTTAATAAGTCTTACAATAATTCCATATGTAGATTGTTTACATGGCTAGCGTTGACTTGTGCACAGGTGACCCAGCTCTGCTTGATACTGGATGCACAGCTAGAGAATGAAAACAGCAGTGCGGAAGCCCTGGAGTGTTATTTTCTGGAAGCTCTGTACTCTTCACTGGGCGCCACATTACTGGAGAGTGACAGGGCCAAGTTTGATGAGTTCATTAAAAGACTCTCGGGTTTAACCACAGTCCTCGATGAGAAAGAGCTGGCCAGGCCTGGTGAGATCCCAGGTAAAATAACTTCAGCAAACAACAATGGTGTCATTCATAAGTCTCTTTTTTGTTTTGTCTATCACTCTAATTTTGTTTTTGAGTGATTCTGGAAAGCTTTTCCTATCACTTGAGCATTGTACTTTGTAGATACATAAATCAGTATTGTTATGTCATTTTATAATAATAATATAATGTCTTTATGCATTTAGGTTACCTTCCCACTCTGTATGATTTCCATTTTGATGGTAAAGGGGAGAAGTGGATTCCATGGAGTTCTCTGGTCCCTAAATACAACCATCTTCCTGAGATAAAGTTCTCTGATATTCTAGGTAATGATTGTACAGACACACACGCTTGAATTTGTTATTGTTTTTCACAATTTTTTAATTGAAACACCTTTTGTATGTTCATCTTTAGTACCAACCACTGACACCACAAGAACCAGTTGGCTCGTGGAGCAGATGGTGAAGATAAAGAGGCCTGTACTGCTGGTTGGAGACTCTGGCACTTCTAAGACTGCCACTATTCACAGTTTTTTGAAAAAACTTGATGCTGCTACACTGGTGAGACCGCACAACAATTTCAGAAATACTGTCTGTGTACATGATAAGCCTTGATGAACCCTTTACTTCCTAAATATCTGGAGGATTTTTTCCGATTTCTTTTTTACTGTGCAAAAATGTTTACAGATTTAAGTGGGAACAGTTTTTAATTTGGAGGTTAAATTAGTCCTTTATAAGGTTATATTGTCTACAGAAAGTAAACATAGTTTTCACAGTTTTATTTTAACCATCACTAGTTTTTATATTTAATCTCAAACTTTATTTTTTAACAAATTTTAAAAAGAAAAGGTTCATGTGAGGTCATACAGGCCAGTCTTACTAATATGTAGAAAGAAGGCTTTTAAAGTGATTCAAGCTGGAAAGATTCAGCATTGAATTTGTAAGACCGTCACCATCCTGATGCCCTGAGAGTTTACTAGATCAAGCCTGTAGTTAACTAGTTTAGCCATCTTGTACAAAATTCCATCCCACCTTTAGAAAAATGCAATTTCTGCCAGTCACACTTCACACTACAAGTGACCTCTATCTGACCTTCTCTGCCCCTCACTGAGACATACCGTGATGAATCTTGTTTTTTAGAATACCTTGATGATTAACTTCTCTTCCCGAACAACTTCAATGGATGTGCAGAGGAACTTTGAGGCCAATGTAGAAAAAAGAACCAAGACAACGTATGGGCCCCCAATGGGGAAGAGACTACTGGTCTTTATTGATGACATGAATATGCCAAAGGTACCATTCTTCTGATTCGAGCTCAGACCTATGTGTGTCATTCATTATGTTGTTGTAACTGACTATATGCTTATCCAGGTGGACAGTTATGGCACACAACAACCCATTGCCCTTCTGAAGCTGTTATTGGACAGAGGAGGCATGTATGACAGAGGGAAGGACCTCAACTACAAAATCCTTAAGGACCTTGGCTTTATTGCTGCCATGGGAAAGGCGGGAGGAGGAAGAAATGAAGTGGACCCACGTTTTGTCTCACTTTTCAGTGTCTTTGGCATTCCATTCCCCTCTGCGGATTCACTCAATCTCATCTATTCTTCCATTATCAAAGGGCATACAAAGGTGAAGCTCACTTCCCCTCAAAATAAATATCACCACCCAATCATTCCTTTTTATCTCAGTCTAATCAATGTCCCAAAAATTTTAGCCATTTACAGAAAGCATCCAGAACATTTGTGACAAAGTCACCTTCTGCACGCTGGAATTGTATAAGAGCATCATTGCAGACCTGCGACCCACTCCCTCCAAGTTTCACTACATCTTCAACCTAAGGGATCTGTCAAGAGTCTACAATGGCCTGACCCTGACCGGCCCTGACAGGTTTTATCCCACATTCCACTTTGAGGGTCTTCTGAATGTTTCTATGTGCATTAATTTCTGGGTTTTTCCCACCAGATTTTCAACTGTGTCCCAGTTTGTGCGTGTCTGGAGGAACGAGTGCCTGCGAATCTTCCATGACAGACTTATCGATGAAACTGACAAAAATTTGGTAATCATTTTCTACGGTATACTTGTTGGTGTTCATATTTGAGACATTTACACTATGACCACTGCTACGACTTGTCTCACACAGATTTTCAGTGTTGAAGGGTTATTTTCAAGTCTTTGAACTTTGCTTCTTTATATAATTCAGGTCCAAGGACTCATAAAGAAGCTGGTAGATGAGCATTTTAATTCTGACATGGAGGCTGTCATGACAGATCCAATTCTGTTTGGAGACTACAGTAATGCTCTTTCTGAGACTGAACCGAGGGTTTATGAAGACGTCCTAGACTACGAAGCTTCAAAAATCCTGTTTCAGGTACTGTAGTTTATTGACTGATGCAGTAACTTATTCTCTTTTACAAACACACAGACAGAAACAAAACCAAACCAAATCACACCCCCTCACCACAACAAGGAAAAATATCAATTTTTTGCACAGGAAATTTTGGAGGAATATAATGAGAACAAGCCAAGAATGAATCTTGTGTTATTCGATGACGCCCTGGAACATCTGACCAGAGTGCACCGACTCCTCCGCATTGATGGCGCCCACGCTCTGCTCGTTGGTGTGGAGGGTTCTGGCAAACAGTCTCTCACCAAGCTAGCTGCCTTCACTGCAGGCTGTGAGGTTGTTAATTTTATTATTGTCATTGTTACTATTGTCATTTAGTATAAATAGACATTGGTCAGTGGTTCAAACTCTGTAATTTAAATTCAGAGCATTTTTATTTTTTGTGAGTGCTGTGATTATTTTTATAGGTATTTGAGATAACACTCAGCAGAGGCTACAATGAGTCCAACTTCCGTGATGACTTGAAAGCACTGTACTTGAAACTTGGCATTGAAAATAAGAAGACAGTGTTTCTCTTCACTGATGCGCATGTGGCAGAGGAAGGATTCTTAGAACTCATTAACAACATGCTCACCTCAGGTTTGTTTTCACCAAAACCCATACTGTCCCACGCTACATTATAGTTTTCTAATCTTGTTCCTTTTGTAGGCATGGTTCCTGCACTGTTCCCAGATGACGAAAAAGAATCAGTTCTCAACCAAGTCCGCGATGAAGCCCTCCAGAAGGGAGCAGGTCCCTCCAAAGAAAGTTTGTGGCAGTACTTTGTCAACAAGAGTGCCAAAAATCTGCACATTGTTTTAGGCATGTCTCCTGTTGGAGACACCTTGAGGATACGCTGCAAGAACTTCCCAGGTGTCATCTGTAAATGATCTTTTTCTTTATAGCTGCCCAGATTTTCATTTTCTAATTGACTCAACTTTGTTTCTCAGGACTGATGAACAACACTGTAATAGACTGGTTCCTACCATGGCCTCAGCAAGCTTTACTTGCAGTAGCCCAGTCTTTCCTTGGTTTGTAGTTGGACAGCCATTTTTGGTCTTCCTTTTTCATTTGGATGTGGAATTAATGGGGTTTTTTAAAAATTCATCTGTATATTTTTCTGTTTTAAGGTGAAAGTCCAATGATTCCTGAAGTGCACGCAGAAGCAGTCATTTCCCACGTATGCATGGTCCATAGCACTGTGGGTAACTATAGCAAACAATTCCTTCAGAAACTCAGAAGGTACAACTATGTTACTCCCAAAAACTACCTGGACTTCATCAACACGTATTCTAACCTGTTGGAGGAAAAGGAAAAGTACATTCTGGGTAAGAAAGGAAACACCACCTTCTTTGTCTGTGTTTTTAAAAAAAATATATGGTTTGATGTGATTTGAATTGAAAGGTCTGAAAGGATTATTTTTGTTGGCATTCTTTTCCATTCTAGGCCAGTGCAAACATCTAGAGGGAGGTCTGGATAAGATCAAAGAGGCTAGTGAACAACTGGAGGTACTTAATGTCAAGCTAGCAGAGCAGAAAGTTGTACTTGCTGAAAAGTCAACAGCTTGTGAGGCCTTACTGGAGGAAATTGCCACAAACACAACTGTGGGTGAGTGAATCCCTGTTTTCCAAATTTAGGAAGTTACATATAACGTTACAATCTATAGGCTGCTGAAGCTAAGCACAAACCTTAAACACTCCTTTCCCTATAGCGGAAGACAAAAAGGTTTTGGCAGAAGATAAAGCTAAAGAGATTGAGGAGCAAAACCAAGTTATTTCAGTTGAGAAGAAAGAAGCTGAAAGTTCCTTGGCTGAAGCTCTACCGGCCTTGGAAGCTGCCCACCGTGCCCTGCAAGACCTGGAAAAATCTGACGTGACAGAGATCCGGTAAAAATAAAAATCTTTATCGTTCACTCAGGATGAATAAGTTCATAACAATAAAATAATACACCAACTACGATTACTGTAATGCAGATATGTTAATCTAAAAATTAAAGGTATTTCTGTTTTTTCTGAACTGTGTTGCAGATCTTTTGCCAAGCCACCCAAACAGGTGCAGGTGGTTTGTGAGAGTATTCTGGTGTTGCGCGGCTACAAAGACATTAGTTGGCTGTCAGCTAAGGGGATGATGTCAGAGGCTAATTTCCTGCGCTCACTGATGGAGATGGACTGTGATTCCATAACCAACAGTCAGGTTGCAACAGTAAAAGGTAGGTGGTGATGTCATGACATTCATGTGTTGTTGTTTACAGAGTTAAGTGAGAGGTGTAAAAGAAAACCCTCTTTAATTTAAGAGTCCATCACTCTGAAAAAGAATTCCCTAATTATGTGTGTCAATACATCTTATTTAATTAGGAAAAAAACATACATTTCCCTGAGGACGAACGTATGGAATTTATGCTGCTTAGTAGCTGTAGATTACCAAATTCTTTTATTTTCCTTGGATTTGAACTGTTGAGACTTCAGTTATTTGGGGTCAGTTGTAATTAGGTAATATGCTGTTTATAATGTCAGTTGAATTTTCATATTGTCCTTTGGCAAGGCTTCCTAAGGAACTTACAGACTAGCTTTGCTGAGATGCAAGGCATCAGTAGGGCCGGGGCTGGAATGTTCAAGTTTGTTGAGGCTATCATAGGTTACTGTGATGTTGCCAGGGAGATAAAGCCCAAAAGAGATAAGGTAATTTAACCTTTTTTTGCACTTTGGCACGATATTCTACAAGACTTAACAAAATAAACTGCTTTGATATCATTATTTAAGGTGGCGCGCCTGGAGAAGAACTTCTTTCAAAGTAAGCAAGAGTTGGAGCGCATTCAGAGTGAGCTTAGCAGCATCCAGGCGGAGTTGAAAGCTCTTGGAGACAGGTACCAAACTGCCATCACAGAGAAACAGCAATTACAAGAGGAGGCTGAGCTGATGGAGAGGCGGTTGATAGCTGCTGACAAACTCATCTCTGGCCTGAGCTCTGAAAATGAACGGTGGGATTTGCCAGATGGTTTTCCTTTTGATTGCCACTTTGTGTCTTTGCCTGGTTAGCATCAATTCTCTACCTGCTCGTCAATCTCACCTCAGGTGGACGCAAGATTTGGAGCAGTTGAAGCAGCGGCGCGTGCATCTCCTGGGTGACTGTCTCATCTCTGCGGCTTTTTTGAGCTACGCAGGGGCCTTCAGCTCAGACTTTAGAAAAGAAATGATATATGAACTATGGGTAAATGATGTGCTGAGCAGGGCCATTCCTATGAGCCAGCCATTCAAACTGGAATATCTGCTGACCGATGAAGTAGAAATTTGCAGGTGAGGTGGAATTAGTGGGGTTGATGTCAGGACTTGTTAAAGGCTGCATCATCTACTGTATTTGTGCTCTGTAATAGATGGGGTTCAGAAGGCTTGCCTCCAGATGAGCTGTCGGTGCAGAACGGTATCCTCACAACCAGAGGGAGCCGATTTCCCCTCTGTATCGACCCGCAACAGCAAGCGTTAAACTGGATTAAGAAAAAGGAAGAAAAAAACCTTAAGGTAAAGTCATTCACACACTTATGCGATACATATGTTATAACTAATCATAAATGCCAGCTCCTTAGTGACAGACAGCAGTTTAGAAGGTGGAACAGCATGTGGCACTGATGGGTGCATGCTTTCTTTTTCAGATCTCATCATTTAATGATCCTGATTTCCTGAAGCAGCTTGAGATGGCCATCAAATTTGGCGTTCCATTCCTCTTCCAAGATGTGGATGAGTACATTGACCCCGTGATTGACAGTGTCCTGGAAAAGAACGTCAAAGGAGCAGAGGGCAGACAGGTCATCGTGCTGGGTGATAAGGAAGTAGAATACGATCCCAACTTTAAACTCTACCTCAACACCAAACTGGCAAATCCCAAATACAGCCCATCCGTTTTTGGAAAATCCATGGTCATTAATTATACTGGTAATATCTTTTTACATGTCAATGTCCATTGTTCACTATACCCAAACAAGCACATTTTCAGTGTTCTGCATGTCTGTATGTGGGGTTTATTTAGTGACTCTAAATGGTCTGGAGGACCAACTGCTGAGCGTCATCATGGGCTTTGAGAAAAAAGAGCTCGAGGAGCAGCGGGAACGTCTCATCCAAGAAACAAGTAACAACAAAAAGCTCCTGAAAAGCCTTGCGGACTCCCTGCTCAGAGAGCTGGCCACATCTACAGGCAACATGTTAGATAACACAGAGCTGGTTGACACATTGGAGGAAACAAAGTCCAAAGCCACCGAGGTAAGTTTGGCTGCCGTTAAAAATAATAGCAGCAGGGCTTTAATTGGAGTCCCCCTATTTTTGTCCCTGCTAATTGTGAACATCAGGTGTTTGAGAAGCTGAAGTTGGCTCAGAAGACGGCTGTGGACATCGATCAGCTCAGAGATGGATACCGACCAGCAGCTAAACGCGGCGCCATCCTCTTCTTTGTCCTGACAGAGATGGCTCTGGTAAACAGCATGTATCAGTTTTCTCTCGCTTCCTACCTGGAAGTGTTTGATTTTTCACTGCGGAAATCTCTGCCGGATCCTGTCCTGAGCCAAAGACTGAGCAACATCATGAGCACGCTGACGTACAGCGTTTACAATTATGGCTGCACAGGTAACACAGTAAGAGTCGGATGGATCATTAAGATGAACCTCAGTATCTAGGATGACTGTACATGTTCCAACTTTCCTCCTGATGCATTTTAGGTCTGTTTGAAAGACACAAATTGCTCTTTTCCTTCAACATGACTATCAAGATAGAGCAGGCGCTAGAAAGAGTACCTCAGGAGGAGCTAGAGTTTTTCATTAAGGGTAAAATATTCATTACAGTAAAACCCTGATAAATATGCAAATTTTATGTTGATTATTTCTCTTTGCACCTTTACGGTACAGGTAATCTGTCCCTGGAGAAGAGCAAGCATAAAAAGCCCTTAGACTGGCTTCCAGATCAGGGATGGGAGGACTTGGTTAAACTTGCAGAGCTTTTTCCAGAGTGGTTCAGCTCCCTGCCAGATGACGTAGAGAGAAATCCCTCTGAATGGAAATCAGTAAGTCACAACAGTGAAAAGAGTCTAATAAGAATAAGAATATAAATTCGGATGCATCAGTTAAGAGGTTAACCCTCGTTCTTTGTCTCATCAGTGGTACGACCTAGATGGACCAGAACAAGTTCCGTTCCCCATGAAGTACACAGAGACCCTGTCACCTTTTCAGACGCTATTGCTGCTGCGCTGCTTCCGTGTTGATCGGGTCTACAGAGCCGTGACTGACTACATAAGCGTTGCTATGGATGAGAAGTGAGACTTTTTATTGAAACTGTGAAGACTATAGAGCATCCAGAAGACGTTTACAGCAGGAATATTCCAGAAAATTAAGATCATTTTTTGTTCTATCTGCTCAGGTATGTGCAGCCACCCGTTATCAACTTTGATGCTATTTATGAGCAGAGCACACCTTTCTCCCCCATCATATTTATCCTGAGCCCCGGTTCTGACCCAACCAATGACCTTCTGAAATTAGCAGAGAGGTCTGGTTTTGGAGAGAAGTTCCAGTTCCTTGCTATGGGCCAAGGCCAAGAGAAGGTAATCCGTGGCACAGCTATGCACGTTCAGTTGTGGTCAGGTGAGCCGAGTGCAGGAACCCTTAACTAGGGATTCATTAAGAATGGAAACATCTTCTTCTGTGATTAGGTGGCTCTACGCTTGTTGGAGAAGGCAGCCTCCCATGGTCACTGGTTAATGCTGCAGAACTGTCATCTGTTAGTGAAGTGGCTCGTGGAGCTGGAAAAGTCCTTAGAGAGGATCACTAAACCCAACCCCACTTTCCGTTTGTGGATCACTACCAATCCCATTGAGAATTTCCCTATTGGAATACT